>NW_011494832.1:5620389-5620995 GCF_000754665.1 Bison bison bison | reverse complement strand
TGGGCTCCAAAATCACGGCAGATGGTGACTGCAGCCATGAAATTAAAAGATGCTTACTCCTTGGAAGGAAAGTTATGACCAACCTAGACAGCATATTCAAAAGCAGAGACATTACTTTGCCAACAAAGGTCTGTCTAGTCAAGGCTATGGTTTTTCTAGTAGCCATGTATGTATGTGAGAGTTGGAGTGCGAAGAAAGCTGAGCGCTGAAGAATTGATGCTTTTGAACTGTGGTGCTGGAGAAGACTCTTGAGAGTCCCTTGGACCGCAAGGAGATCCAACCAGTCCATTCTGAAGGAGATCAGCCCTGGGATTTCTTTGGAAGGAATGATGCTAAAGCTGAAACTCCAGTACTTTGGCCACCTCATGCGAAGAGTTGACTCATTGGAAAAGACTCTGATGCTGGGAGGGATTGGGGGCAGGAGGAGAAGGGGACGACAGAGGATGAGATGGCTGGATGGCATCACTGACTCAATGGACGTGAGTTTGAGTGAACTCCAGGAGTTGGTGATGGACAGGGAGGCCTGGCGTGCTGCGATTCATGGGGTTGCAAAGAGTCGGACATGACTGAGCGACTGAACTGAACTGAACTGAACTGAGGGACTTT
>NW_011494832.1:5608071-5620222 GCF_000754665.1 Bison bison bison | reverse complement strand
GTTTTTTTTTAACTTCATTTATTAGGAACCAGTTTATATGTTTTAGATCATGGCTCCTGACACATTGAATTTTAAGTAATTCTTTGTGCTGAAAGTAATAGGGACTTTGTTTTTCTGTAGATTCCAATATATTTGTTAAAAATTTATTAAATGAGTTTTTTAAAAAAATGTTCTTTTTATTTATATGACCATGCTTTTTGTGTTCTAACATTGAGTTGCTATAAGAAGTTTTAACTTCCTCAAGTTTATTCAATTTTATTGAATCAAGATCTTCTAAATTGCTTGCTCAGTCTTAGTTACCATTTATCAGATGCAGAACCTAGCAATTTCCCATAGGCCCATAAGACCATTTATGAAAGGAAACTATTGTCTATGAATTAGTCATTGTAGTCTTTTGGTATCATATATTTCAATATGGCTTTCTAAACTTAGTGTAAAAGAAAATGATGTCACAAGTATACTCTGATTGGAAATTCCTAAAATCAAGTTATTTTCATTTTCATATAGCATGGAAGATTGACTTTCAACATCTGTGTTCTTTAGAGATTACTGTAGCACAGATAATCATTAAAGTGTCATTTACCTTTGCTCTCACTACATTTGTAACATTAAAGTACCAACTGGGTCTTTTTGAATTTTTGATTTTAAAAGGGTACACATACATTTTTATAAATAAATGAAAGTTATATAAATGGATTCAGAAACCCTAAAATCTATCTCAATTTATTCTTAAGTGCACATGAAATATAGAATGCAAACATTCTATGAAAAAATTAATTCACAGGAGACTAACTTATAAGTTCCAAGAATACTATAATAATTATATCTTAACATAATGTTAATAACTGTACAATATAAAAAGAGGTAAATTGTGACATCAAAGCATAAAAGGGATGGGTTTGATTCCTGGGTTAGGAAGATCTCCTGGAGAAGGGAATGGCTATCCACTCCAATATTTTTGCCTGGAGAATTCCATGGGTAGAGGAGCCTGGCTGGCTACAGTCCATGGGGTCACAAAGGGTTGGACATGACTGAGTGACTAACACTTTCATTATATATAAATAGTTACTCTAAACTCTAAATGTAAATGGATTGAATTCTCCAATCAAAGGCACAGAATCACTGGATTAAAAAAAAAAAAAAAAGCAAGATTCAACTACATTCTACCCATGGGAGACTAACTTCAGCCTGAAGACATACATAGGCCCAAAGTGAGGAGATGGAAAAAGATATTGCATGCAACTGAAAGAGAACAGTGCAGGCAAATTCTATCAAATATTTACAGAAGCACTAATGCTTATTCTTCTTAAACTCTTCCAAAACATAGCAGAGGGAGGAACACTTCCAAACTCATTCTACATGTCCACCATCACTCTGATACCAAAACCAAAGACATCACAAAAAAGAAAATCACAGGCTAAGATCACTGATGAGCATAAATGAAAAATCCTCAACAAAATTCTAGCAAACAGAATCCAGCAATGCATTACACACCATTAGCAAGTCAGGTTTATGTCCAGGATGCAAGGATTCTTCAGTGTATGCAAATCAATGTTATACACCATATTAACAAACTGAAAGATAAAAATTATATGATTATCTCAATGGATGCAGAAAAAGCTTTTAAGAAGATTCAGCATACATTTATGATAAAAAAACTCTTCAAAAATATGCATAGAAGGAACCTACCTCAGCATAATAAAGGCCATATATGATAAACCCATGGCAAACATTATTCTCGATGGTGAAAAACTGAAAGCATTTCCTGTAGGATCAGGAACACGACAGGGTGCCCACTCTTGCCACTATTATTCAACATAGTTTTGGAATTCCTAGCCACAGCAATCAGAAAAGAAAAAAATAAAAGAAACCCAGGTTGGAAGAGAAGAAGTAAAACACTCACTATTTGCAGATGAATGATACTATACATAGAAAACTGTATTATATACTTGAAAGCTGCTGCTGCTGCTACTGTTGCTGCTAAGTCGCTTCAGTCGTGTCCAACTCTGCACGATCCCATTAGACGGCAGCCCACCAGGCTCCGCCGTCCCTGGGATTCTCCAGGCAAGAACACTGGAGTGGGTTGCCATTTCCTTCTCCAATGCATGAAAGTGAAAAGTGAAAGTGAAGTTGCTCAGTCCTGTCCGACTCTTCGAGACCCCATGGATTACAGCCTACCAGTCTCCTCCGTCCATGGGATTTTCCAGGCAAGAGTACTGGAGTGGGTTGCCATTGCCTTCTCCGTGAAAGCTGATAAGATGGTATATTTTAAATTTCTCACCACACAAAATAAATGATAGGAAGTGTTAGCTAACTCCATAGCAGTACCTGTCTTGTAATATATGAGTGTATCAAACCAACACATTGTATAACTTACACAATTTTATGTTAATAAAATTGGAAAAAGATAAGCTGGGTTTAATATAAAAATGTGTATGCTGATACATATGAAATTTAAGACAGAAATATTCTGAACAATATTTTAAAATAGACAGAGGTATTAAGTCATCATATCATAAAACAAACAGAAAAAACTATGCTTGAACCCAAGATAGGTATTCCAGCAATTTTCAACAAATTAAAAAGAAGGGATGATATTTCATGATAATATGCAATGTTCCTAATCAAGAGGGCTTTTATAACTTTAAAACAGTACAACTTTCAGAAAAAAATATAGAGATGTAGCATATCTTAATTAAATGTAGTATAAAATCATCTATTCTGTTTGAACTATTCTTTTATTCTTTCATTAAAACTTCCATACACACACACACACACACACACACACACATATGGCTGCCCAGGTGGAGACAGTGGTAAAGCACCCACCTGCCAATGCAGGAGATGTAAGAGATATGGGTTTGATCCCAGGGTTGGAACAATTCTCCTGCAGGAAGGCATGGCAACCCACTGCAGTATTCTTGTGTGGAGAATTCCTATGGACAGAACAGCATGGTAAGCTATAGTCCATAGGATCACACAGAGTCGGACACAACTGAATTGACAGCACATACACAAGAATATATGATTGAGGTAATAGTAAAATGGTTCATATTTTCTATTTATCATTTAAATTGCAAATAAAACAGAATACTGCTATTAAGGAAAAATATAAGTGGAGAAGTGTTGTTTTTCCTTTTCTAGACAACACAAAAATATTTCTAAACATACATTTCATTCTACTGCTAAAAATTGCCTTTAATCCATATTTTTTTCCAGCCAATAGCCAGTTCCAATAGGTCATTTAGATAATCTGTAACTATTCCACATTCTCAGGACAATGTCCAGCTCTATGATATGGAAAAATGAATTTTTACCCCAGTGATATCAAACTGGGAGGGCCACTGGATCAGTTTTGGAACAGGGTCAAGGTCTCAGTGTTCTTTCCCTCAACTGAATTCTAGAAGAGCCCCAGATTTTCCCTAACATGTAGGCATTGAAAGACCAATATCCTGTAAATGAAGCGGAGTGATCATATGGCAAAAACTTAAGCAATTAACATACAATGGTATTTTTACCATATAGACTGGTATTTTTAGAAACATGACCATTATTTGAATAATGAATTTCATTGGCTAATCAGGGAGAGAAGAGAATAATAAAAAGATATCTAACATATACAAATTAATGTTACCTGGAAGAAAATTCTATATAACATAAATACAAATAGTTTCCCCAAAGAATGATATTTTAAATGAAAACATTTGAATGTGGAAAGGCATGGGGGAAGAAACAAATAATGTTTGCTTGTTTTTTTTAATAATTGTTTCTGTATCAATTTAATGAGTAAAGTAAAAAATCAATGTTAACTTTAGCATTGTAATCTCCTTTAACAGCTTTCTTTTTTAAAATAACATTTATATATCACAGTGCTCAGACTATGGAGGTATATTGTGGATGACAGAGATATACTCTTTCAATGGAAATATAATAATTATAATTTTGCTACTTAAAAGAATATTTAGACTTACTTTTACTCATTTTGATACCTAAGACAGGGAATACAATCTTAAATATTTTCTTGTCTTTCAGGAAACTCCTCACAAATCATAGGTTAAGAGCAATGTTAAGAATAATTTGGTTAAAGAAAATACTATATGACTTAAAACTAGGTTCTTAAAACAGAAAACTATATTTTTGCCAAGATTATTTTTTACTTTGTCACATACACAGTAGTCTGTTTTTGAAAAAAAAATAAGAAAAACTTTTTCTGTTATTTTTTAATGATATTTAAAATTTCTGTTATTTTTCAGCCTGCGAATTGCAAATAAAATTTGATAAGAAGTTTATTTATTACACACCTTTTGATAAGAGATTCTGAAATATGTATTTGCAGTAGCCACTGATGGCACACCCAGAAGCTATGCTGTCATTCCAAATAGGTCTGTCTAACTTATCACTTAAAAGTAAAGTAGTTCCCTTTGGATCAAACACATACAAGGTTTAAGACTTATGGTACAAATTAGAGGAAGGGAAATGTTCTTTAAAAAGCCAACTATTTAAAATGCAAAATTGTCTTTTAAAAATTCTCCTTATGGAAATACAAGCTTTCACTGAAGTTTTGTCTACACTGGTAATCTTTCTCTATGATATTTGCCAGTGTTCACTGTCTATCCCCACTGGAAAGAAAGAAAATGGATGCTTTCCATCTGTAGCAAAATAGAGTCAAAACAAACGTATTTAAATTGGAAACATTTGTGGGTAAAAGAGCTATTCTCCATAAAAACATCTGGTTGTACTTTTAAGTCATTGCCAAATAAACGCATGCTGGAAAATCTATTTTATGCCACACATGGTCACCCATGTAGATGTAGCTTAAAACTGTTTTTGTTTGAGGTCAACACCCTATTTTAAGAAGGAAAGTACAGATTTATAAGTGTGCAGTGATTTTTTTTTAAACAATACTACTGGAATGGCCATGGAAGTTTGAATATGTCTATTTTTTTTTCCTAGACAAGGAACAAAATATGACAGACAGTGCTTTTGATAGTTCTCAGGTAGACAATGCAAGGATTGAAATAATGATGGTTGTGGGGCAGATCAAATAGCTCCTTATTTGTGGACAAAGACTGCTTGTGGTTTCTGGTTTCAGATAGTTTTTTTTTTTTTTTTTTTACATTGACACAGAGAGATAATCAGCTAAAAAGATGTGAAGAGAGAGCATCTCAGACTGTTTGATTGACTAAGTTTGTTAGTGTGCGTGCATGCTTAGTCACTCAGTCATGTTCAACTCTTTGTGATCCCATGAAATGCAGCCCACCAGGCCCCTCTTTCCATGGGATTCTCCAGGGAAGAATCCTAGAGTGGGTTGCCATTTCATTCTTCAGGGAATTTTCCTGACCCAGGGGTTGAACTTGGATCTCCTGCTTTGCAGGTGGATTCTTTACCATCTGAGCCACCAGGAAAGACCGTTTGTTAGCGTGGGTAATCCCCAAATAACAATGGCTTAAAGTAGAAGTAGAAGAAGAAGAGTAGAAGTTTCTTTCTCACTCAAGTTTAATGCAGATGTTTCCGGTTGGTGGGCAGCTTTCTATATTGTCTTTTAGATCTAGGTTCTTTCAGGCAAGTGGTTCTTCCAATCTGTAGGGCTCAAAAACTACTGAAGGTTTTTCTATGTTGAATAATCAAAGAATTTAAAAAGTATGCTGGGTATTTTCCCATGCTAGGTCTGAAGCTGTCCACATCTTATTGGCCATACCTAGTGAAAGGAAGTCTCAAAGTTGTCATCTACCTGTGTAGCAGGACATACAGTATACAGGTTTTGGTAAAGGCAAAGCTGTGTCTGCTGTACTCAGGAATGGAGTTAAACAGAAAGCTCTTGAAATATCAAAAGAAAGCATTTTAAGTTTCATTATGTCTCATGCACATATCAGAACAGGGTCACTGAACTTTGTCTCTCCTTTTCACAAAGAGTATCAGCTACCTATAAATTAACCCTCAAATGTGCTTCTGAAAATGTGTCATAGGCTACATGAACACATCCACTACTGCCACACCACTTTTTATCTGCTTAGCAACTGCTGTGTTCTACTGTTTTCAAACATCTTGTACCCCTTACTGGAACCTCTGCCACCATCTACTGATGGTCATCTTCTAGAGTGTGCTGTGTCTCGACAACTATGCACATTTAAAGACAAGACAGCACAGACCTTTGTGCTGTCAAATTTATACAATGTTCAGTTGCAAAATGGAAAAAAGGCTGTTAGAGGTGTACCCACTTGTAAGGAAGAAAAAATTTTACTCTAGTATTTTAGAGTCTCTGTCTAGGTCTTGGGATTAGACATAAAACAGATCAACAAGATGAAAGCATATACATTTTTACATGTATATGGAAGCTTCCACAGGAAAATACTTAAAAAGACAATAGACCCAAGTGTTTATAAATGGTATACTAGGTTGTTAAAAAGAGTAATGATTGTGGAAAAATAACAAAAATATATGGGAAGACTAAAGCAAGGTAAAAGCAATTTGGCATTGTTTAGTCATACAATTTTCTCTTGGCTTCCCCTCTCCAATGATAAGCTTTCTTTCCTCTTGGTATAGGGAAGAAATCTTTCACATGAGAGTTTTACCTTTTCATATTTTTCTGTTCTTCCCCACCCCCCTCTAAAATGTCTATCATTCTTTTTTTACTGAGAATAGTGGTGTTCAATTTAGAAAAATTCTCAATTTTTAAAAAGTATAATAAAACCCACTGAATCCCAGGGTCAAATTCATGGACTAGTGGTGAATGAGAGAATCTGTATGTGAGAATAGAGGGACAGGAATTATATGTGCCAGACTAGAAGGGGCAGCTACCATCTAACTTGAGCCAATAGTTGTCATAATGAAATGCATACAATCTATTGCCAAATTTTATTATTTTCCAAGGACGTTAGGAATTTGGATTTTTTATGTGCAATCTCTAGATTTTTAATTATTGTCATTTTACTCACTTTTAAAAATTGAGTTTCTAATATGCAATGCCTGAGTGAGGTCCTATTGACCCTCTAGTTATATTTATGGGTGTGAAATAGAGAGACTGCACTCTCCATATTGGTTGTGTTCCAGATTTAATAATCATTATATATTTATGGCTTTACTCATTCATTCAGTTTGTACATTCATTTACTATTCCATTATTCAACAAATTTTGTACTATGTGCAATACACACTCTACTAAGTCGAAAATAAATCATCCTTGCCTGGAAGGCGCTCATAACAAGTATGTCTTGTTAGAGACATACTAACAACCGATTAAAATCCCTTTTTATAAGTGCATTAATGATAAAAGGAGTGGTAACTCTCTGAGGATGACATTTAATGATAAGTGGGAGTTTGCCAGGGAGAAAAGGCATGGAAAAAATAGTATAGAAAGCCTGCATGCACACTCATTTACTTCAGTCGTGTCTGGCTATTTGCAACCCTGTGGACTGTAGTCTACCAGGCTCCTCTGTCCATGGGATTCTCTAGGCAAGAAAACTGGAATGGGTTGCCATGTCCAGAAAGCCTAGGTGGTTTAAAACAGCAGAATACAGGTGGTAAAACCTGCAGAAATTGTATATGGCTTGAGCAGAAGATGCTATTGGGAGTGGTAGGAACAAAAAATACAGATTTGTGAGAATAAACAAAACCTGACACAGTACTTATAATACTGCTAAATAGTAACACTGATCTTTATCATTACAACTACATTCATTGGCATATTATTTGATTACAAAACTGAGTCACAGAAAATAACTACTTGTGATATAGGAATTTGATAATTCATACAGCAAATATAAATTTTACTTTACTAAAAGATGAGCACTTATTACATTTTTATTTTGTCTAGAGATTATTTCTTATCTCAAGAAAGTAAAAGAAGTGACTAGTAAAACTGCTATGTTAAATTTAAATCTGAAAGAATAAGGATTAAGTGACAATGTTTTCTTGGGGAAAATGATCATGCCATTTAAATGTGTGTGATGGCCAAGACAAAAAGCACTGAGCATGATTAAAGACATTTCCTTTACCTTAAACGTATGAACTTCCTCAACTTCGACAAAAAGACTTCGCACCTTAAAATTTTTGTGGCTAATAAAGAAAGGGAATATTTCAACTCTATAATTTCAAGTTCAGTTCCTTTCAAGAAACAAAATGTAAAATCAGCTAAAAGACATGAGGCTTCCTAGAACAACCTATAATGTTGATGAAAAAATAAAATTATGACATGATAGTAACCTGCTAATACCACAATTAATTAATGTGTGTTTCATTAATGTTTGCTCCTTGGAAGAAAAGCTCTGACCAACCTAGACAGCATATTCAAAAGCAAAGACATTACTTTGCCAACAAAGGTCCATCTAGTTAAAGTTATGGTTTTTCCAGTAGTCATGTATGGACGTGAGAGTCAGACTATAAAGAAATCTGAGTGCTTAAGAATTGATTCTTTTGAACTGTGGTGTTGGAGAAGACTCTTGAGAGTCCCTTGGACTGCAAGGAGATCCAACCAGTCCATCCTAAAGGAAATCAGTCCTGAATATTCATTGGAAGGACTGATGCTGAGGCTGAAACTCCAATACTTTGGCCACCTGATAGAAAGAACTGATCACTGGAAAAGACCCTGATGCTGGGAAAGATAGAGGGCAGAAGAAGGGGACGACAGAGGATGAGATGGTTGGATGGCATCACCGACCCTATGGACATGAGTCTGAGTAAACTCTGGGAGTTGGTGATGGCCAGGAAGGCCTGTGTGCTGCTTGCTGTCCATGGCGTCACAAAGAGTCAGGCATGACTGAGTGACTGAACTGAACTGAACATGCCAGATACAATAATTAACACAACCTATAACATGAATATTATTATACTCATTTTATGAAAAAGACCAGAGAAACTTAAACACAGTACTTCCCAAACTAATATAATAGAGATTATGGTATAAAAAATAGGCTTTGTGACTATGCAGTTAGTGTTCCAACCCAAGTTACTCTGAATATAATTATAAACGTGTTGTTCTCAAATATAAAAGAATATAAACAAAAGTTACTAGAGAATAAAATAGCATTGTCTTCTTTTATTGTTGTTTAGTCACTGTCTGACTCTGTGACCCCATGAACTGCAGGATGCCAGGCTTTTCTGTCCTTCAGTGTCTCCCAGAGTTTGCTCAAACTCATGTCCATTGAGTCAGTGATGCCCTACAGCCACCTCACTCTCAGCCACCCCCTCCTCTTGCCCTTAATCTTTCCCAGAATCAGGGTCTTTTCCAATGAGTAGGTTCTTTGCATCAGGTGGCCAAAGTATTGGAACTTGAGCAGCAGTCCTTCCAATCAATATTCAGGATTGATTTCTTTTAGGATTGACTGGTTGACCTCCTTGCTGTCCAAGGGACTCTCAACAATCTTCTCCAGCACCAGTTTGAAAGCATCACTTCTTAAATGTTCAGCCTTTATGGTATGGCTCTCACATACATACATGACTACTGGAAAAATCATAGCTTTGACTATACGAACCTTTCTCAGCGAAGTGATGTCCCTGTTTTTGAATAAACTGTCTACGTTTGTCATGATTTTCTTCCAAGGAGTAGGTGTCTTTTAATTTCATGGCTGAAGTCCCCATCCACAGTGATTTTGGAGTCCAAGAAAATAAAGTCTGTCACTGTTTCCATTTTCCCCCATCTATTTGCCATGAAGTGATGGGACCTCATGCCATAATCCTGGTTTTCTGATTATTAATAAAGTATAATATATGCTGCTGCTGCTGCTAAGTCACTTCAGTCGTGTCCGACTCTGTGCGACCCCATAGATGGCAGCCCACCAGGCTCCACTGCCCCTGGGATTCTCCAGGCAAGTACACTGGAGTGGGTTGCCATTTCCTTCTCCAATGCATGAAAGTGAAAAGTGGAAGTGAAGTCGCTCAGTCGTGTCTGACTCTTCGCGACCCCATGGACTGCAGCCTACCAGGCTCCTCCGTCCGTGGGATTTTCCAGGCAAGGGTACTGGAGTGGGTTGCCATTGCCTTCTCTGAGTATAATGTACATCACAGTATAATTGCATTCTACTTGGAACCAATCAACCCTCCTCTGCAGGTTTTAATAGAGTTCAGGATATCACATTTCAGAAATATTCAGACCTGTCTTTGGAAAAAATAACTACATGTTGGAGAACACTTAAGGTTATATTACCTTAAAAAATGACAGGTCTAGTGATGTTTGGAGAAGGCAATGGCACCCCACTCCAGTACTCTTGCCTGGAAAATCCCATGGACGGAGGAGCCTAGTAGGCTGCAGTCCATGGGGTCGCTAAGAGTCGGACATGACTGAGCGACTTCACTTTCACTTTTCACTTTCCTGCATTGGAAAAGGAAATGGCAACCCACTCCAGTGTTCTTGCCTGGAGAATCCCAGGGACGGGGGAGCCTGGTGGGCTGCCATCCATGGGGTCGCACAGAGTTGGACACGACTGAAGTGACTTAGCAGCAGCAGTGATGTTTAAAGTACAAAATAGGACCATTGAATACTTAAGGAAAATATTGACATTCCTTTTCAAATTAATCAAGCAATAAAAAGAAAGTCAACAAAGTTCATTTAATATAGCTCCAGAGAACAAATTTGGGATGGTGAGTGGAAGATAAAGAAAGAAGCTATGGAGATGAAGACTTTTAATATCCTATGATCTGAGAAATGTCATATGTATGTCATATATATATGATAATAAATTCTAAACTTTGTGAGGAAGATTTCTTCATTTTAAAGAGGAAAAAAGTGAGGGTGTTTGGAGAAGTTATAAATAAGAGAGCTATTAAGTGGTAAGCAGCCTGCCAGTTCTTTTTCAAATCAAACCCTGTATATAAATAGAGTTCTCTAAGAATGGAGTGAAACGTTCAACATATCCTTTGCGATCTTGGTTCTCTTAGGTGCAAAAAAAGATTCTGGAAGTCAAGATTGTATTCTCTCCAGTTCCAGAAAAGATTGCCCCATGTTATTCTATTAGATTCATCACTTATTTAGATTGCTTTCATATGTTCAGTTCATATATTTAAAGTATAATAATAAATTATTTTTTATCACTACTTTAGGAAATAGAGGGATTAGTGTAATTAACTTTGATTCTTTAAGACTGTTTAAATCTCAGCAAAATGTTTTCCAGTTTTTATTTTGTGACAGATTGATTAGGTATGACCCATATACTGGTAGATAACTTTAAGACTTCAAGGCCTGCCTACTCCCAACTATATAAACAAGGAAACTTTCAAAGAACATTTTAAGGAAGCAAAGAGAAAGAAAAAGAAAAAAAAAAAAAAAACTTAATTTGTCCTTGCTTTTTTTCTCTTCATTATCTCCTTGTTATCATAAAGATTCTATTCAGGAAAAACAAAACCCAAACCAGAGTGCCTTTTTTCTGTACACCTTTTCCACCAGTTAAATTAGCAATTAAAAAAAAAAAAAAGACTAAAATGTTTTGGGAGATTTATGAATAGAAGGTAATTAAAAACCCACCAAACCACCAAATAACAGGCAAATACCAGAATGTTTCTTTTAGTCTTACTAAACTAAATTATATGATCCTAAATAAACAGATCAACAAGATAAAGACTACTACTGTGTAAAACCTGTATCTGTCAGTTTGATATCCTGTATCAGAGAATTTATGTATTAAGGGGATTGCTCCAGTTATAAGATTAGATAGGATCTGGTAAACCAGTTATAAACTCTCATTTCCTCCAAGGGTTACTTAAGCTTTTAGTTAAAAAGAGTTTGAATTACTCATGAAAGATCTGTATTTTTCAGACACACAACCAGTGACTCACAGGATGAGTAACACGCAGACCAGTCCTCTTTATTCTTCATCCACTTCCTCAGTTCTCCCCTGCTTAGCCAAAACACACAAATTAATTAACTGCTTTCAGCATGCCCGTCTGCTGCTTATTTTAGTTCTTGTCTTTCAAAGATGCTTTTAAAAAACTACAGTTTTTTCACACATTAAACTATATTTGAGGAGTTGACTGATAGATACTCATTGAAAGATTAAAATATTATATAAGCACATAAATTTATATTTATCTATCTATCTGGAGAAGGCAATGGCACCCCACTCCAGTACTCCTGCCTGGAAAATCCCATGGATGGAGGAGCCTGGTGGGCCGCAGTCCATGGGGTCGTGAAGAGTCGGACACGACTGAGCGACTTCACTTT
>NW_011494832.1:5604927-5607971 GCF_000754665.1 Bison bison bison | reverse complement strand
CTTCACTTTCACTTTTCACTTTCCTGCACTGGAGAAGGAAATGGCACCCCACTCCAGTGTTCTCGCCTGGAGAATCCCAGGGACGGGGGAGCCTGGTGGGCTGCCGTCTCTGGGGTCGCACAGAGTCGGACACGACTGAAGCGACTTAGCAGGAGCATCTATACATCTATCCTGGTCCTGGGAGGAAATATGAAATCTGTAATGGAGGCATTCTAAGGTTCACTTCAATATATTAAACCAAATCCTTTTACTTTTCTCTGAATCAGTTTTTATAATAGGCTGAATTCAGAAAAAAAAAAAAAAATCCAATGAGAAAATTTTGTCTATAGTTTGTCCCTTACAGTAATTATTTCAAATAATCCTCAATCCTAGTGTTCTTCCAGTTATTGAGATGACTCCTTGATGAAGAGAGAAAAAATGTCCCTGAGCTCATGTTGTTTACATTGCAGTGAGTGGAAATGGACAACTGATAATATGAACAACTGCACATGTTAAAGGATGATTACTATAGAAAACAGTAAGACAGGGGAAGGGGAGAATGAAGAATTGCTCTTTATGTCAGAAGTTTACCAACTTTAAAAAGAAAATGATAATTGAGCAAAAACTTGAAGGAGATAATGGATCGAGACATGTGAACATCCAGCGGAAGAATGTTCCAGGCAGAGAGAATGGTCATTTCAAAGGCAGAACTCTGTTAGGATGTGTGCTAGAGAGTTTTGGACTTTAAGATTCTGTAAGAATATACATCCTTAAGATGCAAAGGAAGTAAATTCTCATGATATAATTTAATCCATAATATCATAGTTGACACAAGAATCTTTTGTTCATTCATTTATTTAAAAGCCCAAACGATAAGTAATACACCTTTCATTGTCCTGAGCACTGGAAACACAAACATGAGTTAGACAATGAGGAGACACTTCTGGAAGCACATCTTTAAACTTTGTAAGAACCATAACACAGTGTGTACAAAACTCTTTTAGATGATAGTAAGTTGGATGACTAACCATCCTGGGAAAATCATGAATTTCTTCACTGAGGAAGTGATATTTGATTTGGTTGCTGAAGAATGAGTAAGCTTTTACAAGCACTAAAGCAGGGACAGGCTTTTCTGGGCACAGAATCATATCTGGAAAAACAGAGATTTTGAAGATAATACGATAGTGCCTTGATTTTACTAGATATGTGGTGCATGAGAGGGCGGAAGGAGAAATGAGTAAAATGTGAAATACTGTATGCTTAGTTGTTTGGACTCATATGAATGTTTCAGTAGAAAACTAACATAATTAGGTTTATAAATTAGAACTGTTTGATGGTGGATGTGGAGAATGAATGTACTATTTAAGCAACTTTCTACATTTACCAGCTGTTTATAAGAGATCCCTGTAGATACATGTATAAAGATGCTTCCGTTCTTTAGGGAAGGCTTTATAACATTACATAGGAATCTTACTGCAAGTGTTGATGTTGAACAGAACTTCAGAATAGGATAGATTACTTCTGAAAATATTCAAATCACAATCCCAGGGAGTGTACAATGTGAGGGTCTGCACGATTCTGTTCTAGATTTTGAGCTATTTAATGAGGTATCCTAAGTAACTTTAAAGCAATATAAAATATTTGTTGAGTGCTTCTCATATATCCTGTACTGTACTGTGCTTTTTCCTTTTATGGATTACCTCATATACTCTCCATAATAGCTCTGAGGTAGTTACGTAATTTTCCACATATTATAAATGAGGGAAATGATGAGTAGGAAGGTTAAATAACATCCTTAGATGTAAAGCTTCTATTGGAATTAGGTACCTTTGATTGCAAGTGCTTTGCTATACTACTTCCTGGAAAATCTGACCTCTATTGTATAAGAATCTCTAGCAGTTTGCCATTAAAGGATAATACACATTGGAAATATTTCCTTTCTATAGGTTTTGAACTTGCTCTGTTGTATGCACTGAGATCTGTTTGAGTGATTAGAAAGATACACTGAGGTTTATCATGGCAAGAACTTGTGAAAGGCATGAGATTTTGCGACACCTACAAGCAGAGAGGTTTGCTTCTCCTAGCTTCATGCTTGCTGCTGTGAGAACCATGATTGCTCACGGTAGGAGACATGAGTTTCTTGGGTCAGAGACAAAAGAAACTGTTACTCAAGGGAACTATAGATGCCACAGTGTCAGCATTCACACTGGATCTTAAGTCCTGAATTTCAAAGAGCGATTTAAAGAGGCCATGTGATGCCTGATATATTGCCACAGGTTGGGTTATGAGAGAGGACCTTAGAGTTTAGGGATCTCAGGTTTTTTCTAAGGATTATTACGTCTGCATGACTTTTGCATTGGAGAGAGACTTTATTATACTAGACAGTAAACAAACTAATCCCTTATTTTAGATATACCATTTCATTCTTTCAAAATTGTTCCCTACACAAAAATCCTTAAAGATAGTCTAGAACAAAGGTGGTCAAGTTCTGAGTTTAAAAGATAAACAGAAGTGTAAGAAACCCATGGAGAATAGTCTCCTCGGATCTCACTCAAAAGGCAACTGTGCTGGAGTATATGTCAGGAAGTCTAATCAACCACCATTTCTACCTTACATACCTGGAATCCCATGGCACCTTTGGGATGCAAACATTTCCTAAAAAATTTCCCCGGTAGCTCAGCTGATTAAGAATCTGCCTTAATGCAGGAGACTGTGGTTTGATCCCTGGGTTGGGAAGATCCCCTGGAGGAGATCATGGCAACTACTCCAGTATTCTTGTCCGAAGAATCCCCATGAACAGAGGAGCCTGGTGGGCTACTGTCCATGGGGTCGCACAGTCAGACGTGACTGACTGAAGTGACTTAGCACACACAGCCCAAACCAAGTTCAGTTCCACTGCCAGAGCTATACAGAAACTTTCAGATTTCAATTCATTATTAATAAGGCTGTATGGAATTGATTTTTTTTTTAGCTAGAGATTTTATTTTATTTATTTATTTATTTTTAAACTTTACAATATTGTATTAGTTTGATTTTTAATCTAATATAGAAAACACTCATTCCTT
>NW_011494832.1:5601487-5604827 GCF_000754665.1 Bison bison bison | reverse complement strand
GCTATACAGAAACTTTCGGATTTCAATTCATTATTAATAAGGCTGTATGGAATTGATTTTTTTTTTTTAGCTAGAGATTTTATTTTATTTATTTATTTATTTTTAATTTTATTTTATTTTTAAACTTTACAATATTGTATTAGTTTGATTTTTAATCTAATATAGAAAACACTCATTCCTTGGTAGACTTTGATATCATCATTAAAGGAGAATGTGCTTGAAAGAATTTTTCTAGCACTGTGACTGGTTGAATCATATATAACCGTGTTTGTTCTTGGTGATAGTCACTGCTGGCAAAATAATCTAAAATTTAAAGCACTTCTCATATAGATGATCCTGATTCTCTCAGAGTCATGAATGAAAATGTGAAATTTTTCTTTTAACTGCCAAATACAATTTAATTTTTCCAGTCAATAGATCAAGAAATTATTTCAATTTGTAAAGTCTGTAACCTTAGATGGATTCTCAGACAGGCTATTGACACAAAAACTGAAGATCAGGCAATTTCCTTATCTGATTTTTGGATAAAATATGAGTTAAAGCATGAATGGAAAATCATGAGCGCATCCAGGAAAGAAGGAATAGCAAAGAATATGAATGTAATGCGGCAAAACATTTACCACACTTGCAAATAACTGCAGGATTCCAATCAAAAATAGATGAAGTTAACAGAAGAAATAAAAGACTGGAAATATTGATGCTGCCACCTTTTGAGAAACTCTATAGATATGAAGCTAGAGGAACACAGTGAAGGTGACCTATCACCATAAATGAAGACAACAATTGTGCCAAAAGGATGAAACTGTCCCAGAGGTATTGACATTGTCAAAAACTTCACATTAAAGGAAATCTCAAAGACATTGGAAGTACATAGGATAAAGTATGGGAGGCTGATCCAATCTGGAAAGAAATAGAACAATTTGCCATGGCACAGAAAAGATTTCTATTCTGTATCTTAAATTATATGATAAGAAAGCAAGCGCACTATTCAAACTAATCTGGATATATATTTTCTTTTACAAAGAAAACATCTCTATTCTCATTTAAAATACAGTGAATCAAATAAATATTCATCAATTTAAATTACCTATCTATATATGTGTGTACATATAAAATGGTTTATAATATTAGTATATATTCTACAGACCAGAGATTATTCTATAAGTATAAAGAATAAGCATCTTTCTATATTTCTGACAACTTATTTTGGATACTCATTATATCTTACGTCAGTTCAGTTCAGTTCAGTCGCTCAGTCGTGTCCAACTCTTTGTGACCCCATGAATCGCAGCACGCCAGGCCTCCCTGTCCATCACCAACTCCCGGAGTTCACTCAGACTCATGTCCATCGAGTCAGTGATGCCATCCAGCCATCTCATCCTCTGTCGTCCCCTTCTCCTCCTGTCCCCAGTCCCTCCCAGCATTAGAAAGCTATAAAAGACTTTTTACCATTGTATCCTCATCTTTCTCACGTTGCTAGTCAACACTTAGTGTCCCTTATATGAATATTTCCAAAATGCATCTGTAGTCATGCCACAGCTTATTTTGTTATACAAAAATATTTTCCAACATCCTAATTGTGCTCATACTGCCTTCACCACAAATGTCTCAATCTCCCCTTTTCCTCTTCCCTTTATTACATGAATGCAAAAACTCGCAAATATTTACTGGTGACATATTTCATATAAACGAAGTAAATTAAGATAACATTCTCTTAGAGGTACTCTCACACACATGGAAATATGGAAAATAACCTACTGTACTTCCATAAGGAAACATTAGAACTTCTAATTACATTTAAATCTGAAATATAAAAGAGAAGCAAAGTTTTTATATTTATTTAGGCAGTGGTATTCTTATGGATCCTCATGTCAAACAGTCACAAGTCACATGAAGGCCAGAGTAGGAAGGCCATTGTACAAACAAGGGATATTTGTTCACATCTGGCATGTTGCAATCATTTGCACATCACGTAAATATGACTAAAGTGAATTTATAAATTATATCATTTTGCTTAAATTAAATCTCACTTTAAAAATTAAAAAATAAATTTAAATTCAATGAGACAAGAATGAAGCAAAACATAGGGGGAGCAGGAACTGACACTGGATATGCATGCTTGCTGCTGGTATTCAGTTCAGTTCCGTCGCTCAGTCGTGTCCAACTCCTTGTGACTCCATGGACTGCAGCACACCAGGCCTCCCTGTCTATCACCAACTCCCGGAGTCCACCCAAACCCATGGCTATTGAGTTGGTGATGTCATCCAACCATCTTATCCTCTGTCATCCCCTTCTCCTCCTGCCCTCAATCTTTCCCAGCATCAGGGTCTTTTCTAACGAGTCAGCTCTTCACATTAGGTGGCTAAAGTATTGGAGTTCCAGCTTCAACATCAGTCCTTCCAAGGAACACTCAGGACCGATCTCCTTTAGAATGGACTGGTTGGATCTCCTTGCAGTCCAAGGGACTCTCAAGAGTCTTCTCCAACACCACAGTTCAAAAGCATCAATTCTTCGGTGCTCAGCTTTCTTTACAGTCCAAATCTCACATCCATACATGACTACTGGAAAAACCATAGCCTTGACTAGACGGACCTTTGTTGACAAAGGAATGTCTCTGCTTTTTAATACGCTATCTAGGTTGATAATAACTTTCCTTCCAAGGAGTAAGTGTCTTTTTATTTCATGGCTGCAATCACCATCTACAGTGATTTTGAAGCCCCCAAAAAGAAAGTCTAACACTGTTTCCACTGTTTCCCCATCTATTTCCCATGAAGTGATGGGACCAGATGCCATGATCTTCGTTTTCTAAATGTTGAGCTTTAAGCCAACTTTTTCACTCTCCACTTTCACTTTCATCAAGAGGCTCTTTAGTTCTTCTTCACTTTTTGCCATAAGGGTGGTGTCATCTGCATATCTGAGGTGATTGATATTTCTCCTGGCAATCTTCATTCCAGCTTGTGCTTCCTCCAGCCCAGCATTTCTCATAATGTACTCTACATATAAGTTAAATAAGCAGGGTGACAATACACAGTCTTGATGTACTCTTTTTCTTATTTGGAACCAGTCTGTTGTTCCATGTCCAGTTCTAACTGTTGCTTCCTGACATTGCATACAGGTTTCTCTAGAGGCCAGTCAGGTGGTCTGGTATTCCCATCTCTTTCAGAATTTTCCACAGTTTATTGTGATCCACACAGTCAAAGGCTTTGGCATAGTCAATAAAGCAGAAGTAGATGTTTTTCTGGAACTCTTTTGCTTTTTTGATGATCCTGCAGATGTTGGCAATTTGATCTCTTGTTCCTCTGCCTTTTCTAAAACCAGCTTGAACATCTGGAAGTTCATG
>NW_011494832.1:5580270-5601387 GCF_000754665.1 Bison bison bison | reverse complement strand
TCTGAGGTGATTGATATTTCTCCTGGCAATCTTCATTCCAGCTTGTGCTTCCTCCAGCCCAGCATTTCTCATAATGTACTCTACATATAAGTTAAATAAGCAGGGTGACAATACACAGTCTTGATGCACTCCTTTTCCTATTTGGAACCAGTCTGTTGTTCCATGTCCAGTTCTAACTGTTGCTTCCTGACCTGCATATAAGTTTCTCAAGAGGCAGGTCAGGTGGTCTGGTATTTCTATCTCTTTAAGAATTTTCCACAGTTGGTTGTGATCCACACAGTCAAAGGCTTTGGCATAGTCAATAAAGCAGAAGTAGATGTTTTTCTGGAACTCTTTTGCTTTTTTGATGATCCTGCAGATGTTGGCAATTTGATCTCTTGTTCCTCTGCTTTTTCTAAAACTAGCTTGAACATCTGGAAGTTCACGATAGTTTACTTAACTTGGTGGTTGTTAAAGATGGAAAAGATGCTGCAGATGCCTCACAAATATGTGTAACCTTGCAAATATGTGTAGAACTAAATGGATGAGGTATATAATTTTGTAGTTAAAATATGAAGGCATCTTTTAGTTTTATCTGCCAGTTCCCAAAAGGATTGAATATTGATAGCATAAAATATTCTTAATCTTTGATGCAAATCTGATATTTCAAACTAATAGAACAGTATTGCATTTTACATTCTTTAGTCAATTATTTTAAAATGTGCTGAGTTTTTCAGGTGAAATAGTTTTAAACCGATTAGAAAATTCTGTTTTCCTGTACAAGTGGGCTGACATAAGAACTTTTGTAGGTGGCATGCTTTCAGTGATTTGAATCACAGAATGATGGAAACATTTACAAACACATCTTCATAGCTTGAATTTTTTTCAGAAAGCAGTTGCTTTCTTATTCATCACTAAATGCCACATTTATTTTTAAGGGATTGATAGAATATATCAAGCCTGTATATTGTCACCCTGGTCATTTAACTTATATGCAGAGTACATCATACAAAATGCTGGGCTGGATTACCCACAAGTTGGAAGCAAGATTGCCAGGAGAAATAAAAAGAGATATACAGATGATGCCACTTTAATGGCAGAAAGTGAAGAGGAACTTAAGGACCTCGATGAAGGTGAAAGAGGAGAGTGAAAAAACTGGCTTAAAACAACATTCATGAAAGAAGATCATGGTTTCTGGTCTTCTTATCACTTTGTGGCAAATTTACACAGGAAAAGTGGAAAGTGTCAGATTTCAAATTTTGTGCTCCAAAATTACTGTGGACAGTGACAGCAGCCACAGATTAAAAGACACTTGCTCCATGGATGAAAAGCTATAACAAACCAAGACAGTGTATTAAAAAGCAGAGACATCACTTTGTGACCAAGGTCCATCTAGTCAAGGCTATGGTTTTTCCAGTAGTCAAGTATGGATGTGAGAGTTGGACTATAAAGAAAGCTGAGCACTGAAGAATTGATGCTTTTGAACTGTGGTGTTGGAGAAGACTCTTGCAAGTCCCTTGGACCGCAAGGAGGTCCAATCAGTCCATCCTAAAGGAGATCGGTCCTGGGTGTTCCTTGGAAGGACTGATGTTGAAGCTGAAACTCCAGTACTTTGGCCACCAAATGTGAAGAACTGACTCATCTGAAAAGACCCTGATGCTGGGAAAGTTTGAGGGCAGGAGGAGAAGGGGATGACAGAGGATAAGATGGCTGGATGGCATCACCGACTTGATGGACATGAGTTTGAGTGAACTCTGGGAGCTGGTGATGGACAGGCAATGGCACCCCACTCCAGTACTCTTGCCTGGAAAAACCCATGGACGGAGGAGCCTGGTAGGCTTCAGTCCATGGGGTCGCTAAGAGTTGGACACAACTGAGCGACTTCAGTTTCCCTTTTCACTTTCATGCATTGGAGAAGGAAATGGCAACCCGCTCCAGTGTTCTTGCCTGGAGAATCCCAGGGACGGGGGAGCCTGGTGGGCTACCATCTATGGGGGTCACACAGAGTCAGACACGACTGAAGTGACTTAGCATAGCATAGCATAGGGAGGCCTGGCATGTGGTTCATGGGGTCACAAAGAGTCAGACACGACTGAGCGACTGAACTGAAGTTAAACATAAATGGAACATTGACCCTGGCTCTGAATAATCACAAAATGCAAAAATTGGATTGTCAATAATAATGAAGCATATTCATTTGCTCTCAGTCTTCAGTATTATTAAATAACAATCAACATTATATTTGTATAGTTTATATAAAATAAAATTAAGAGTTTAATATGTGAAATGTATCTTATATGATTCATAAGAGTTTAAAGAAATATTATTTGATTTCTCCAGCTGATTCTTTACCTCATTATGAAATATTATTAATAAAATCATAAAAAGTAATTTATGTTATTTATAATATTTTAAAGAAAGAAAAGCTTTTTATTGTAGCATATTCATGTCATTTTGCATTACAATAATATTTATGATCATTATAACACATTATGTATAACACTACATGGAAATCATCATTATATTATATCATTATATATATAATATATTATATCATTCTTTTAAATTTATTCTAAATTTTATTTATATTTTATACCATATTATATATTATGCCATTTTTGATATAAATACTTTATAAATATATAAAAGTACATATATTGATAGATACCCACTGAAACCATTTTACTAGAAAGAGCAAAAGACTTTGATGCTTGACAGTCTCATTTTGTAGAAGTCACCTCCTCCTTGAAGCTTTCTTCTTTTTCCCCTCTTTGGAAGTGTCTCCTCTGTCTCTTGAATTTTGATACTATTTTACTGAAACATATCACCCACTCTGCTGTGGTGTAGCAATTTTAACCCTCCATTATCTTTGCTAGGTAACAGAAAACCTAAGAATGGTTCTTGCTCATCTCTGGAGCTCCTCAGACATCAACAGGTACTGAGTCCATTGATAGTGCCTCTCAGAAATACATGTGGACTGAATTGTCTTAGGGTATAAAAATATATACAGAGTCTTGTTAGAAATAATTCTTTATCCTATTATAGAGCATTTTCTCTTAGGTAAAGAGGGATTACATTGCAAATCACTTGGGCTGCTTGACAAAAAATCTCCTTAGGATACCTCATCTCAAATTCAAATACTTGTAATTTAAATTGATGTTACACAATGATCTTGGCTTTGCTGATAGTATTCTCATTGATATATATGGGAAACAGAAACAGAAGCTGAAATATGACCTGTGTGCTTAATCACTCAGTTAAACAGAATAACATTATTGGTTTCAATGTTGAGTAATAATTTATTAACATTTTGGCTTAAATTCTAGTAAAGACTGAATTTGTATAAATAGACAAAGCCATGCATTTGCTAGTGGGTATTGCTATGGGCGTTAGGCAAGCAGGTCTAGATATGAACATCCTTAAGATTTTATTAATGTGCACAGGTTTGTTTAACTTCTGATGTTTCCTTAGCTCTTAAGAAAGTTGAGGTTAAATGTTAGTTAAGGAATTTGAATTCCTTCTGAGATCCTTTTCAATCACTGAATATTATTTTCTCTTACTCTCTCACTCTGTCTCTTGTGTGTGTATGTTTGTGTATTTAAATGAAAAAGAAAACTCAGGACTTATTCTTTGATTATTTCAAACAAGACTCTACTTTTGGTATTATTTTTTACCTTTAGAGTCCTCTTTTCCCTAGAGTAATTTGCTATATAAAAACTCTATTATATAACAAAATTTATATAAAATATTTAATTTAACTATTGTTTTAATATTGTTCTATTTTTAATATCATTTATATTGCCTTTTAGTCACACTACATACCCTGGGAGTGAGTTACAGGATATGGCTATTTCTGCTTTTTACTCTAGAGGTGCAGCATAACACAATTTACAATGAGTCACAACTTAAGCAAAAACAGAGCCTCTTTTTTCCTCACAGAAATAAAAGCAGTAAAAAATAACTAAATAAATTAATGCAGAAAGAATGTTTCACTGATTTTTTTCAACTAGCATTTTAAAATAAAATACAACAAACGTTTACATGAAAAATATTACTTTTTCAAATATGCAAAATGATTTGACGGAAAAGATAAATAAGCTAAAGTAGGGAATTAACGAAACTTGCTTTTAACAGAAATAACCATTCTATATTACAGTTTCCAATGAAGGTCTACAGTTTCCAATGAAGGTCTAAAATAAAATTGTAGTAAAGCTGGTATCTCAAATTTTTCATAGTTTTGTTCTGCATAGTATACCACAGAAGAACAATATTGAAATGAGTTAAAAGAAAAAAAATGACTTAGTTTTAGATTAAACTTTTTTTCAAAATTATAATTTCATTTGTAAATGTAATTTATAGGGGCAAATATGTGAAATAATTACTGATAAAGCTGTTAATTTTAATATGTTTCATTTTATTTAAAAATCTGTGTTTTCTCTTTAGTGTTCTCACATACTGCAGCAGAAATTCAGTTCTTAATTAACCCAGTGTATTTGCCTGAAAACATGCTTCCTGGGACACAGCTAAGTAGAGCTTATGACAAGGATGTAGCTGGAAATGCTGATGTCTATTACTTTCTGAGTAAAACAAAGGATTTTATCATCGACACAAGTAATGAATTTCAGCATTATTTATTTATTTTAGGCTTTTAAGATTCAGAGTTTAAAGAAAAATATTTAATTAAACCTAAGTGTTATATTATATTTCTTGGTTAAAACCTGCTGCAGATAGTTATATAAACAAAATTCCCCGAGAAGCTTCTTGTTACTGCCCTAATTTATAATTCTAGTGTTGTCACAAACATTTTCAAAAGAAATAAAAACTTTGGTTATTAAATTGTCATGAGAGTCATCCTATGCTTTTCAGAGAAAAAGTGTTCTTTGAGTAATAAGAAAAACCATCCAGAATATATATTTTGCATTAATTTCAAGAAAACAATTTAAAAAAATTCTGGCCAAGTGAATTGAAAAGTTTCTTAAAAGGAAGAATTAATAAATGAGTCAGTTAAGACAGGAAATACATGTCGTGCCTTGTGTTGCCCATAGTATCCTGAGCCAAAGCAGTGGCCTATGCAGTAGGTCCTCAATGAGTTCAAAGAAAAAGCAGAATGGTGTCTCTCAGTTAAAATCCAAATTAAAAAATCCTTTGCTTTCACAATTATAATTCAAACAGGATCGGTCATAAATACAAATGCTATTTCTGAATTCCTCCGAAATAAGGTCCACTTGTTTCCTTACCAGGTTGCTCTTTACTCAGGTTATGATTTCCCTACTGCTGCTGCTGCTAAGTCGCTTCAGTCGTGTCCGACTCTGTGCGACCCCATAGACGGCAGCCCACCAGGCTCCCCGGTCCCTGGGATTCTCCAGGCAAGAACACTGGAGTGGGTTGCCATTTCCTTCTCCAATGCATGAAAGAAAAAAGGGAAATTGAAGTCGCTCAGTTGCGCCTGACTCTTAGCGACCACATGGACTGGAGCATACCAGGCTCCTCCGTCCATGGGTTTTTCCAGGCAAGAGTACTGGAGTGGGGTGCCATTGCCTTCTCCATGATTTCCCTAGCTAAGTGCAATTAACTATATACTAATTCTAAACTGAGACCTAAAATAGCATAGTTGTTTTCTACATTTCAAACACTGGCAATATTGTGTATATATTTGTGTGGTACGCTCAGGAAATGTTAAAATATTGCCAGACATGATTTTTATAAATTTAAGAAAATGGTTTTGAAAACAGGAATAGACAGTTTTTTGTCTCACTCATTGCATAACTGCACTTCACTGGACAATGAGGCTTGTGGCTCAGTACAGTACCACACTTTGATAACAAGCCCAGCCTCTTTCTTCAGAAGTCAATACTAAATTATGTTGACTTGCCTACTCACTTCTTCTTAATAACTAAGATTTTGCTCAAAATCTCCAAATTTTGAATAATATCTGAATAATCCTAGACCTTCCACTTCTCTCCTACAAGGTATAAGATACTGGAAGACTTCCTTTGGTGGGAGAGCTCTGATTCCTCATAGTCAAACTATAATAATGCCTGCCTCCTTAGGCTTCCTGATTGCCTGCCACTTGGTCCTAAAATTTTTTTTAAAAAATTGACCTTTGCTGGGAGTGACATCACAAAACTTGGCTAGAATCCCAGAAGAATTCCTCATCATCTTTATACACTGCTTTCTTAATAATATGGAAATATCTGAACCTAATTATATGAAAAATGTGTATCCACTTAATGTGTATATACTTAAATGTGTATCCTATTTCTCATATCCCTGCTATCCTTGGTAATTCCCTAAGATAAACAAATATATGTTTATCCTCTTTTCTTTTTTCTATTTTCATCTCCATACAACTCCAGGCTTCCTTTCCCCTAATCTAACCTCACATTCTTCTTACATTCTCACACCTTTCATTTATGGATTGTGAAATCCCCATTATGCAGCAAACAAACAAACAAATAAGTCTCTTTCTTTTCAATTTATTTTGTGACATTTCTCTACCTCTTGCTTTAACTGAACTTTGTTTATTTGTAGGACAATCACAGCATGCCTCAAGCTGATGTTAGTCATTCACCCACACATCTCATATCTCTGGTTCACCAAGTAGGAATTCAGCATTCTTCTCATTCTCCAAGCTGATTCCTACAATTATTCCAATTCTCTCTGGAAATTCCCTTGCTCATTTGGAGCTCAGGACATTTGGCTCCTTACCAAGTATACTAATCACTCTCCCTCAAGCCTTGGGGACTTGAATACATCACTCTGTGTTTCTCCCAATAACAAGTCCTACCACTGTCTCTTAGGTTACTTCAATATTCACATTATGGCCCAGCCAGCATTCCACAAGCACAACCCCTCTACATTATCTAGTGTAAATCTTGGAACCTAAAGCCTTGTGACTTTAAAATTTACTTCCACCCACACCCTCCCATGGCTGCAGCCAGCGCTTCTTTCAGCAACCAGAACAATTCCACTTCTGCACTATTAATCTTGGACATCTCACTCTGATGTTCTTTTCACCTCTTTTACTCAGTTATCCTTACTACTGTACTGTCTCACCAGCATCACCAAGGGTACACATCCACTGATTTATTTTCTCTCAATTATTCACCTCTTTACTTCTCTATATAGCATTAGAACCCATCTTTCAACCTCTCCATGATAATTTCCTTAGATAACTTGCCTTGTTGTTATTCTATCCAGGAAAACTCAACATGAGATAAATCCAACAGCTTATATTTCCCACTACACCTGGGCTAATGAGTATTGTTAGAATTACATAAGATGGCATATTAACTCTAACTTTCACTTAACTCATCCTTTATGGTAATCCTTCAAAATTCCTTTAGTCAAATTTTCTTTCATTGCCAACTTGGCTATTTAAAATGTTCTCCAGTCTCATCTCAAATCTTCTAGTCAGTTAAATTTTTTGTCTTATCAGATAAATTCAACTGTATTTCGGGGAAAATAAATGTTCTTGCCTGGAGAATCCCAGGGACGGGGGAGCCTCGTGGGTTTCCGTCTATGGGGTCACACAGAGTCGGACACGGCTGAAGCGACTTAGCAGCAAAAGCAATGAGGAAGAAATATTCTATCGATATGTGTAGACAGATGGTTCTTTCTGATCTATTTCTTTTTGCTCTCTTTTCATAAAGGAAGATGCAAACTTGCTTTCATGTACTTCCATTCAGTTCAATTTTATTCTGAATTCGACTTTTTTGCCCTCTTCAGACATCTTGCTATAGAGTTGATACCCTTTTTCTTATGTATTTTCTTTTCTGCTGGTTCCCTTCTATTAAGTTTTTAGTAGTCTCTTAAGCTCCCCACCCATGTTAATAAAATCCACTCCTGACTGCTGTCTCTTTCCTTTGTCTTCCTTCTGACCTTTTATAAAGTGTCTCACTCCTCCTCCAACTGCCCTGACATCTTTAAACAATTCTCTACAGCACTTTTACCACTCCAGCCCCTCCGTTTATTCTTGGACAAAGTTCAGTGTGCATTTTGATGAATCACGCCACTGAGACGTGTCACCATATGTACCAGTCATACTCATTGTTAAATACAGTACCGTATTTGGCCCTCATCTCGCAGAATCTCCCTTTAGCATTTGGAACATTGAGTAGCATTCTATTCTTCTGCAACACTTTCATCCTTTGATTCCTATGACACTGCATTCTGCTGGTGGTTTTCCCCCATCCCTGTGATCCTCCTTTTGATTGTCCTGCCTTTCCAACTCTTTCTCTATGTTCTTTTTTTGACATATATTTTTCTTCTATTTATTTTGTGCATGTATAGATCAGCCCTGGGATTTCTTTGGAAGGAATGATGCTAAAGCTGAAACTCCAGTACTTTGGCCACCTCATGCGAAGAGTTGACTCATTGGAAAAGATTCTGATGCTGGGAGGGATTAGGGGCAGGAGGAGAAGGGGACGACAGAGGATGAGATGGCTGGATGGCATTACTGACTCGATGGACGTGAGTCTGAGTGAACTCCGGGAGTTGGTGATGGACAGGGAGGCCTGGTGTGCTGCGATTCATGGGGTCGCAAAGAGTTGGACACAACTGAGCGACTGATCTGATCTGATGTGTTTCAAGGCTATTTAAGGTTTCCTTTTCTTCAAACTCTTCATATTCTCTCGCTTCATATTCTGAGCAATCTCATCTATCTCTTGACTACAATTACAACATATATTCTGATGATACTCAAGTATATATACAAACTCAAACACTCTGACTAGAATTCAGACTAATATATTTACTTTACTGAAATAGTCACATATAATATTAAATTTAGTTATTCTAACCTGGACTGTTTTTTACCCACTAAACTACTTTAACTTTTGTGTTAAAGTAAACTAGGGAGCAGAGGCAGTCAAACAATGAGGCAAAGAATTCTGAACCTCTAATTATCATCTACTATTTTGTAGGACATCACAAACACCTTTATATGTAATAAATTTGTTGCCATCTACCTTTCAAAAAACTTTGTGATATGCATGACTTATTGAATCATTTTGTCACACCTTCCAACTCTGATTATCACCAAAATCTCTGGATTTTAAATCTGGTATTGCATCCAAATCCCATTATCACTATTTGAAGTTACTTCCCCATTAACTTTTTCTCCAGATTTTTGCATCTACCTCCTCATTGTCTTCTTATCTCCAGACTGATTCAACAATTTTCCCTTCATTGAGCTGGTAATCTTGTGAAGGTACAAATAGATCAATAGCACTGATTATTTGCTATCTATCATTTACCATTTTTCAATGCTATTCCACTTATAATCTTTGACAGTTCTATTCCCTCAAGGTAAGACCCAAACTCTTTAAATTGACATACAAATCTCTTTAAGATGTGGTTCCTGTTATTTCTCCATATTCAAAGGAATCACTTTCCATTACATGCTATATATTTCCAAGGAAGGGGAGACTGGCCGGCTACAGTCCATGGGGCTGCAAAAAGTTGGACATGATTGAGCACACACATACACACATATGTGCAGCATTTCCTAAGGCAAAAACTGTCTTCTGCCTGTGTGCCTTTACACATATCATGTCTTTTTCCTTCTTCATTTTGCTTCATGTGACCAACCTCTTCACATTTTTCAGGCACTAGTTAAGAAATAATTCCCTGCAGGAAGAAATTTCAGTACACATCCTGATCTGGTTTCATAAAATGAACTTTTTATGTATTTTTACATGAATTCAGTTCAGTTCAGTCACTCAGTCCTGTCTGACTCTTTGCGACCCCATGGACTGCAGCACACCAAGATTCCCTGTTCATCACCAAATCCGAGAGCTTACTCAAACTCATGTCCATCGCATCAGTGGTGCCATCCAACCATCTCATCCTCTGTCATCCTCTTCTCCTCCCTCCAATCTTTCCCAGCATCAGGGTCTTTTCAAATGAGTCAGCTCTTCCCATCAGGTGGCCAAAGTAATGGAGTTTCAGCTTCAGCAGCTGTCCCTCCAATGAATATTCAGGACTGATTTCCTTTAGGATGGACTCGTTGGATCTCCTTGCAGTCCAGGGGACTCTCAAGAGTCTTCTCCAACATCACAGTTCAAAAGCATCAATTCTTTGGTGCTCAGCTTTCTAAATAGTCCAACTCTCTCATCCATACATGACTACTGGAAAAACCATAGACTTGACTAGACGAACCTTAGTTGGCAAAGTAATATCTCTGCTTTTTAGTATGCTGTCTGGGAAGGTCATAGCTTTTCTTCCAAGGAGTAAGCATCTTTTAATTTCATGGCAGCAGTCACCATCTGAAGTGATTTTAGAGCCTCCAAAAATAAAGTCAGCCACTGTTTCCATTGTTTCCCCATCTATTCGCATGAAGTGATGAGACCAGTTGCCATGATTTAGTTTTCTGAATGTTGAGCTTTAAGCCAGCTTTTTCACTCTCCTCTTTCACTTTTATCAAGAGACTTTTTCGTTCCTCTTCACTTTCTGCCATAAGGGTGGTGTCATCTGCATATCTGAGGTTATTGATATTTCTCCCGGCAGTCTTGATTCCAGCTTGTGCTTCATCCAGTCTGGGATTCCATATAATGTACTCTGCATATAAGTTAAACAAGCAGGGTGACAATATACGCCTTAATGTACTCCTTTCCTGATATGGAACCAGGCAGCTGTTCCATGTCCAGTTCTAACTGTTTCTTCTTGACCTGCATACAGATTTCTCAGGAGGCAGGTCAGGTGGTCTGGTAATTCCCATCTCTTGAAGAATTTTCCACAGTTCATTGCAATCTACACAGTCAAAGGCTTTGGTGTAGTCAATAAAGAAGTGGGTGTTTTATCTGGAACTCTCTTACCTTTTCTATGATCCAGCGTATGTTGGCAATTTGATCTCTTGTTCCTCTGCCTTTTCTAAATCCAGCTTGAACATCAGGAAGTTCATGGTTCATGTACTGTTGAAGCTTAGCTTGGAGAATTTTGAGCATTACTTTGGTAGCGTGTGAGATGAGTGCAATTGTGTGGTAGTCTGAGCATTCTTTGGCATTGCCTTTCTTTGGGATTAGAATGAATACTGACCTTTTCTAGTTCTGTGGCCACTGCTGAGTTTTCCAAATTTGCTGACATATTGAGTGCAGCACTTTCACAGCATCATCTTTTAGGATTTGAAATAGCTCCACTGGAATTCCATCACCTCCACTAGCTTTGTTCATAGTGATACTTCCTAAGGCCCACTGACTTCACATTCCAGGATGTCTGGCTCTAGGTGAGGAATCATACCATCCTGATTATCTGGGTCATAAAGATCTTTTTTGTACAGTTCTTCTGTGTATTCTTGCCACCCATTCTTAATATCTTCTGCTTCTGTTAGGTCCATAACTTTTCTGTCCTTTATTGTGCCCATCTTTGCATAAAATGTTCCCTTGGTATCTCTCATTTTCTTGAAGAGATCTCTATTCTTTCCCATTCTATTGTTTCCCTCTCTTTCTTCACATTGATCACTGAGGAAGACTTTCTTATCTCTCTTTGCTATCACTTGCAGCAATATTTCTTCTCTGGTTCAATCTCTTGAGCACAAGGCCTATGCCCGATTCCGTTTTCTCTCTCCTGATTTTGTATCTCTATGAATGTTCCTATACTAATAGACACTTGGTTGTATTTCTAATTCTTAATCCAACTCTTTGTATGCCTCTTATTTCAATTGTCCACTTCTGCAAAATAAATCACTCAAAAATTTGGTTGCTTAAAACAACACTGTTTTATTTCTCAAAATTCTGTGGGTTGGCTGAATGATTCATCTGCTATTTTTGCCTAGTTTGCTCTTATGTCTGAATTCCAAGGGTATGTTCAAATCTATTCAAAAGAAAAACCAGCTTATCCTCTGAAACCGAGTCTAACCACGAGTCCCTAGATGAGTGCAACCAATTAACTTGAACCAAAAATTGACATATTGTTAATACTGATACTGGAACTCTTTCTCCTTTATATTCTTCATGCCAAAATAAGGTGTAAAAAAATCTTTCTTGAGCTGGAGGGATCAAGGAGAATTAGAGAATTATTCAGTTAAGTTTCACTTCTATTAATATGGCTGTAAGATACTTTTTAGTAAACATTATAATAAATACCCATGCAATGGTTAAATCTATTAATATTCCCTGTAGGTTTCATCTACCAGCATACTTTGAGATTGTTTATTGTCCTTTTTGGAAGGGATATGTAATGTCTATTTCAATTTGAAAGAAGTTCTACATTGGGTTATTACTGTTTCTTTTTATGATCTAATTGTAATTGACACATCATTCCATAAAATGAAAAAGAAAATACAAAACATTGAAAGAAATTAATTTGTTACAGAATAGTTTTTGTTTATATTAAATTCATTAGCTATGATTTTTTGGTACATACTTTTAAAAAGTGTTGCCTATCAATAATAGTGACTTTTCCAAATTTAAGAATACTATTTCTACCTCTAATTCAATAGCCTTAGTGATTCATGGCTTTCTAAGAATATCCAAAATATTTCACTCCCTTTAAAAGATACTCTTTGCTTCAGTTGTAGAGTTAGGTTACAGTATACTAACACATACATTGTCAATGAAGCAGAAGTAGATGTTTTTCTGGAACTCTCTTGCTTTTTTGATGATCCATCGGATGTTGGCAATTTGATCTGTTTCCTCTGCCTTTTATAAATCGAGCTTGAATATCTGGGATTTCTTGGTTCATGTACTGTTGAAGCCCAGCTTGGAGAATTTTGAGCATTAATTTGCTAGCATGTGAAATGAGTGCAATTTTGTGGTACTTTGAACATTCTTTGGCATTGACCTTCTTTTGGATTAGAATGAAAACTGACCTTTTCCTGTCCTTTGGCCACTGCTCAGTTTTCCAAATTTGCTGGTATATTGAGTGCAGCACTTTCACAGCATCATCTTTTAGGATTTGAAATAGCTCAGCTGGAATTCCATCACCTCCTCTAGCCTTGTTCATAGTGATGCTTCCTAAGACCCATTTGACTTTGCACTCCAGGATGTCTGGCTGTAGATGAGTGATCACACCATCCTGCTTATCTGTGTAATTAAGATCTTTTTGTATAGTTCTTCTGTGTATTGTTGCCACCTCTTCTTGATGTATTCTGCTTCTTTTAGGTCCATACTGTTTCTATCCTTTATTGTGGCCATCTTTGCATGAAATATTCCCTTGATATCTCTAATTTCCTTTTAGGTCTTCATGAAACTGTTTTATTTCAGCTTCTTCAGCATTAGTGGTCGGGGCATAGATTTGGGTTTCTTTGATTGTAAATAGTTTGCCTTGGAAACCAACCAAGATCATTCTGTCATTTTTTGAGATTGCACCCAAGTACTGCATTTGGACTCTTTTGTTGACTATGAGGGCTACTCCATTTCCTCTAAGGGATTCTTGCCCACAGTATCATATACAATGGTCATCTGAATTAAATTTGCTTATTCCCATACATTTTAGTTCAATAATTCCTAAAATGTCGATGTTCAGTCCTGCTATCTCCTGTTTGGGCAGTTCCAGTTTATCTTGATTCATGGACTTAACATTCCAGATTACTATCCATAATTGTTTTTTTACAGTATTGGGCTTTACTTTCACCACCAGACACATCCACATCTGGACATTGTTTCCACTTTGACTCAGCCTCTCCATTCTTTCTGGAGCTGTTTCTCTGCTCTTCTTCAGCAGCATATTGGGTACCTACTGACCTGTGGGGTTCACTTTTCTGTGTCATATCTTTTTGCCTTTTCATACTGTTTATGGGGTTCTCAAGGCAAGAATGCAATGTGGTTTTCCGTTCCCTTATCCAGTGGACCCCTGTTTATCAGAACTCTCCACCATGACTGTCCATCTTGGGTGGCTTGCAAATTTATATTGATTTATTTTTTTATTTGGCAGATAATCACTTTACAATATTGTGTTTGTTTCTGCTGTACAACAATGTGAATCAGCCATAAGTATACATATCCACTCCCTCTTGAGCTCTTTCCCACAATCCCTATAGGTGAAATACAGATTCTTAAAAAGACTTACATCAAGAAGAGCAAGGCAGGACAGAAAAAAATATATATAATGGGTCTTGACAACTTAATACATAAATTTAAACTCTTGTTTGTGAAAATGCCTCAGAGTAATTTACTTTTACTACCCTTAATGTTCAAAGGATATTTTCATATTATGAAAGCCCATAATGTGTGTGTGTGCATGTGCGTGCATTTGTGTGTAGGCATTGATCAAGTCAGACTTTTAGGGAAGCTTTCTCTAAGGAACTGATAATTTACTTTAGATCAAAACTCTGATATCAGTAAATAAACAAGAGAGGGAAGAGTATATTCATGTAGAAGGAACTACATGTAAAAAGCCTTGAGACAGTACAGAACAAGGCAAGAACTGAAAATTTAGTGGCAGAAAATGAGACATCACTAAGTATTATGACACAAAATGAATACTGAAAGGTGATACAGGCATTTTAAGAATGTTGATCTTTCCCCTAAAGGCAGCGGGAATTCTTTGAAATATTATATGCAGATAGGTGTTTTAAAAAGATCCATCTGTTTGAGGGGAGAGAAAGATTTGAAGGCAACAAAGGTAGAATAGGTATCAGTAGATGCTGTGAAGGGTCAGATAGTAAATAAGTTGGGTTTTAAAGTCTAAAAGGTAAGATAAAAAATAGTATTTATGTTGGGCTTATGTAACAATGAAGGAAACAAGTTTGTATAAATTTTTATTAAGAAATTAAATTTTAAAATATAATAATACTAATAATTGGTTACAATTTTTAACATAAATATACTACTGAGAAGAATGTACTCATTTTTGGAAAGAAAGGTTCCCTCTTAATTGTTAAAAGGTTTAATAAGTCAACATCAGTGAATAGTTTTCCTTGCTTAGATGACAAGTGAGCCACTCAGAATCTTATTTTGGTGGCAGCTTCATTTTTATCTTTGTGAATAAAAGCTGTCATGATGAGATATTTTGTTACACATTTACCATTTTTTCTGACCATTGTTTTTGTGTCAAATGGGAATATAGAGATGAATACTTAGCCTTATACTTCTTTTATATATTGTATTTTTTTTATCAGCCAAGCTGGAATCAAGATTGCTGGGAGAAACATCAATAACCTCAGATATACAGATGACACCACCCTTATGGCAGAAAGTGAAGAGGAACTCAAAAGCCTCTTGATGAAAGTGAAAGTGGAGAGTGAAAAAGTTGGCTTAAAGCTCAACATTCAGAAAATGAAGATCATGGCATCTGGTCCCATCACTTCATGGGAAATAGATGGGGAAACAGTGGAAACAGTGTCAGACTTTATTTTTTTGGCTCCAAAATCACTGCAGATGGTGACTGCAGCCATGAAATTAAAAGATGCTTACTCCTTGGAAGGAAAGTTATGACCAACCTAGATAGCATATTCAAAAGCAGAGACATTACTTTGCCAACAAAGGTTCGTCTAGTCAAGGCTATGGTTTTTCCAGTGGTCATGTATGGATGTGAGAGTTGGACTGTGAAGAAAGCTGAGTGCCGAAGAATTGATGCTTTTGAACTGTGGTGTTGGAGAAGATTCTTGAGAGTTCCTTGGACTGCAAGGAGATCCAACCAGTCCATTCTAAAGGAGAACACTCCTGGGTGTTCATTGGAAGGACTGATGCTAAAGCTGAAACTCCAGTACTTTGGCCACCTCATGCGAAGAGTTAACTCATTGGAAAAGACTGTGATTCTGGGAGGGATAGGGGGCAGGAGGAGAAGGGGACGACAGAGGATGAGATGGCTGGATGGCATCACCGACTCGATGGACATGAGTTTGAGTAGACTCCAGGAGTTGGTGATGGACAGGGAGGCCTGGCATGCTGCAATTCATGGGGTCATAAAGAGTTGAACATGACTGAGCGACTGAACTGAACTGAACAGATAACACTTTGTATAATAAGCAGAATGCTTTGCCACATCCATTGTGCTTTGAAAGTAATCCACTCCCTCATACCTTTAAAGTATGGCATTCAAAGTCCACATTTCTATTCTTCTTTTATTTAGCCATGATGGGTAGGCATGGTAACAAAAAAATAACATGGTACTCGGAATGCTATTGTGACTGGATTACTGCACTTTATACTATGTGAAGTGATGAGAGCATCATTTATGCTATTTCTGTTATCAAATCTACCAGCATAGCAAAAGTGCAGCAACAGACACTACATAACCAAGTGAGTGTGTATGTGTTCTGTAGAAAGTGAAAGTGAAAGTCACTCAGTCTTGTACAACTCTTTCCAATCCCATGGACTATACAGTCCATGGAATTCTCCAAGACAGAATACTGGAGTGGGGCTTTTCCCCTTCTCCACGGGATCTTCCCAACCCAGGGATTGAACCCAGGTCTTCCACATTGTGGGTGGATTCTTTACCTGCTGAGCCACAAGGGAAGCTCAAGAATACATGGGTTCTGTTAATGCTTGATAAACACTGAAATTGGACTTTCAGTGCCACAGATATTACTCTTTCTTTTGATTTTATAAAACCACTTAAATATGAAAAAAACATTCTTTGCTCATAAGGCCATACAGAAATAGGCAACAGTGTAGATTTGACTTATGAGCAGTAGTTTGAAGACCCTTGGAGAATAGGGAGGAAGTCCAGTTATCAGGTTGTTTCAGACTAGAGATGGTATAATTTGACCAAGGAAGGTGATGGAGATAAAAAGATAGTCTTGAGATAGGTAAAGGGTAAATAAACAATTTATTTACCAGTCAATATATCTGGTACTGAATTAAATATAAAGGAAGTGAAGAGGACTCAGGTTTATGATTTGCATAAGTAGCTTGGAGATTCTCAGTTAAATTAGGAAAATCTAGAAATAGATCAAATTTGGGGAGAAAAATTATGAGTTCACTTTTGAACATTTTGCTTAATTATGCCTTTGTTATATCAAAGGATAGATTTAAGTAAGCAGTGAAGCTCACAGGTCTTGCCTAGGGCTATAAATGTTTTGTAATTGAAAACATGAACTGGGATAAAATTACTTAGCTAGAGAGTATAGAATTAGAAGAAAGCAAGGCATAGGGCCAAACCTTGAGAAACTCCTACACTTAATGACGTGGGGGAGAAGCTTAGCTTGCCAAGGAGAGTAAGGAGCAGCTAAAGTGGTAGTATAAAAAAGAGAAAGTTATGCCCTGAATGGCAAAGGGAGAAGTTCTTGAAAGAGAGTGCCCTTGGTTAGTAGACTTGAATTCTACAATCAAGTAAGATGATATTAAAATGTTCGTTGCACTTATTTAGTGATATGGGGATAATGAAACATAATGAATCTAGTGAGAACTATTGTATTGGTGTTTTAGAGGAAGAAACCAGAATGGAGCAGAATTAGGAGTGAGGTCATGAAAATTGAAACCATGTTTTAGAAACCTGCATATGAAACTGTAGAGAAGTCACTGGCAGAACTATATGGATAAAAGCTTTGTCTGGAGCATTTGTTTTTAAAGGATGATGCTTGGGTAAATTTACAAAGAACTGGGGTGAATCCACTTGACTTGGTGATTGAAGATACATGAAAAAGTAAAAGACAGGTGGGATCAAAGCCCAGGTGTAATTAATCAATCATTAATCCCAAGTGACACTAGTGGTAAAGAGAACCCTCCTGCCAATGCAGAAAACGTGAGACATGGATTCAATCCCTAGGCTGGGAAAATCCCCTGGAGGAGGAAATGGCAACCCACTCCAGTATTTTTGCCTGGAAATCCCATGGACAGAGGAACCTGATGGGCTGTGGTTCTAGGGTCACAAAGAATCTGGCACGACTGAGAGGCTAAGCACAGCACACATACGAATGGGCATGGTCTTATAAAATAACATAAGCACTTTTTGCTTTTCTTTTTTACTACTACTATTTATATTTTCTATTCATTTTCATATTTCATAATTCAAAATGCCTTGAAGCTTTAACTTTTCTCCTTTCAGAATGTACTTACAACTCTAATTGCTGGAAATCAATGAGTGAATTGAAGGTACCAGTTCATTTGATCATGTGCCTGACAGAAATTTTCTTTATCAATCCAATTAAAATACAGTATTTTGGAAACACATTATTATCCCTTAATTTAGAACCCCTCTTATATCAATGGACAGATTGACCAGACGGAAACACCAGCCTTAAATGACACATTTGACAAAATAAACTTAACAGATACATACAGAACATTCTATACAAAAGAGGCTGAATACACTTATATTCATAATAGTCTATTCAAAAGAAGCAGAATACACATTCTTTTCAAATGCACATGGAACATACTCCAGAAGAGATCATACTCTAGGAAACAAAACAAATCTCAATACATTTAAGAAGACTGCCATACTATCAAGCATCTTTCTGACCAAAATACTATAAGACTAGAAATAAATTATATATTAAAAAAAAACTTGCAAAACACAAACATATAGGCTAAACAACATGCTACTAAAGAACATTCAATGGATAACGGAACACATCAAAGAAGAATTTTTAAAATACCATTTCAAAAATGCAAATGAAAACCCAGAAAACCAAAATCTATGGGATGCAGCACAAAAGTAGTTCTAAGAGGGACATTTATATGATGCAAGCCTAACTCAGGAAACAAGAAAAATCTCAAATAAACAACCTAAACTTAGACATAAAGGGATGAGAAAAATAAGGACAAACAAAACTCAGAGTGAGTGCTGTGCTGTGCTTAGCTGCTCAGTTGTGTCTGACTCTTTGCAATCCCATGGACAGTAGCCTGTCAGGCTCCTCTGTCCTTGGGGATTCTCCAGGCAAGAATACTGGAATAGGTTTCCATGTTCTTCTCCAGGGGATCTTCCCAACCTATGGATTGGACCCAGGTCTCTGGCATGGCAGGTGGATTCTTTACCATCTGAGCCACCAGGGAAACCCAAGAATACTGGAGTGAGTAGCCTACCCCTTCTCTAGGGATCTTTCCAAACCAGGAATCAAACTGGGGTCTCCTGCAGTGTAGGTGGATTCTTCATCAGTTGAATTCTTAGGGAAGCCTGAATAAGAGGAAAAAAATAATTAAGATGAGAGCAGAAATGTATAAAAATAGAGACTAAAAACACTTGAAAAGATTAATAAAACTAAGAGAGACTGTTTGAAAACATAAATGAAATAGATAAACCTTCACCCAGACTCATCAAGAAAAACAGAGATGACCCAAATTAATCAAATCAGAAATTTAAAAAAAGTTATAACCAACACCACAGAAATGAAAAGAATCATAAAGGATTACTGTAAACAATTATAGGCCAATAAAATGGAAAACATAGAAGAGAATCACACACAATGATCAAGTGGAATTTATCCCAGACATGGAAGGGTTTTTCTCAATATCCACAAATCTATCAGTGGTACACCACATTAATTGAGAGTGAATAAATTGAAGAATTAAAATCCTATGATCATCTCAATAGATACAGAAAAAGATCTGATAAAATTCAACATCCATTTTTGATAAAACACTTGATAAAGTGAGTATAGATGGAATATATCTCAATATAATAAAGGTCATACATAATAAGTCCACAGTTAAAATTATATTCAGTGCTCAAATGCCAAAAGGATTTCCTCTAAGATTAAGAAAAAGACAAGGATGCCCATTCTTTTATTCAAAATAGCACTGGAAGAGGTAGAAACAGCAATCAAACAAGAAAAAGAAATAAAAGTAATCTATACTAGAAAGGAAAAAATAAAATTGTCACTGTTCACAGATGACATGATATTAAACATAGAAAATTCTCAAGATGCCACCAAGAAACTACCGAAGCTCGTCAATGAATCCAGTAAAGTTGCAGGATGCACAACCAATATACTGAAATCTGTTGCATTTCTATATACTAAAAATGAACCATTACAAAAATGAATTAAGAAAACAATCACATTAACTATTGAGTCAAGAGGAACAAATATACAGGAATAGAACTAACTAAAGAAGCAAAAGACCTGTACTCAGAAAACTGTAAGAAACTGATAAAAGAAACTAAAAAAATACAAATAGAGACACTGTGCCCATGAAGTGCAAGAATTAATATTATTAAAATGACCATACTATCCAAGGAAATCTATGGATTAGATGCAATTCCTATCAAAATATCAATAGCATTTTTCACAGAACTAGAAAAAATAATATAAAAATGTGTTTGGAAACACAAAAGACACTATAAACAGTGAAACAATCTTGAGGAAAAAGAAAAAGCTGGAAGTATCACAGTCCTTTACTTCAAACAGTCCTACAAAGCTATAGTCATCAGAATAGTATGGTGCTAGCACAGACTTAGACACATAGATTAATAAACAGAATGGAGAGCCCAGAATTAACCCATACTTACATAGTCAGCTAATCTATGACAAAGGAGGTAAGAATATACAATGAGAAAAGACAGTCTCTTCAATAAATAGTGTTGGGAAAACTAGATAGTTACATAAAAAAGAATCAAACTGGACTACTTTCTCACAACATGTACAAAAATAAACTGTAAGTAAATTGAAGACTTAAATGTAAGATCTGAAATCATAAAATATCTAGAAAAAACAGGAGATATGCTCTCTGACACGAATCTTAGGAATATTTTTTGATATGCCTCCTCAGGGGAAATAAAAGTCAAAATAAGCAAATTAGACCACAACAAACTTGAAACTACTGCAAGTGAAGCAAACTATCAACAAAATGAAATGCAAACTAAATGAGAGAATATATTGGGAAGTGGTATATCTGATAAGAGATTGATATTCAAAATACACCTAATTAAACTTAAAAGCTTCTGCACAACAAAGGAAACTATTAGCAAGGTGAAAAGGCAGCCTTCAAAATGGGAGAAAATAATAGCAAATGAAGCAACTGACAAACAACTAATCTCAAAAATATACAAGCAACTCCTATAGCTCAACTCCAGAAAAATAAATGACCCAATCAAAAAATGGGCCAAAGAACTAAATAGACATTTCTCCAAAGAAGACATACAGATGGCTAACAAACTCATGAAAAGATGCTCAACATCACTCATTATCAGAGAAATGCAAATCAAAACCACTATGAGGTACCATTTCACGCCAGTCAGAATGGCTGCGATCCAAAAGTCTACAAGCAATAAATGCTGGAGAGGGTGTGGAGAAAAGGGAACCCTCTTACACTGTGT
>NW_011494832.1:5579500-5580057 GCF_000754665.1 Bison bison bison | reverse complement strand
AGGTGTGGAGATTCCTTAAAAAACTGGAAATAGAACTGCCTTATGATCCAGCAATCCCACTGCTGGGCATACACTCTGAGGAAACCAGAAGGGAAAGAGACACGTGTACCCCAATGTTCATCACAGCACTGTTTATAATAGCCAGGACATGGAAGCAACCTAGATGTCCATCAGCAGATGAATGGATAAGAAAGCAGTGGTACATATACACAATGGAGTATTACTCAGCCATTAAAAAGAATACATTTGAATCAGTTCTAATGAGATAGATGAAACTGGAACCAGAGTGAAGTAAGCCAGAAGGAAAAACACCAATACAGTATACTAACGCATATATATGGAATTTAGAAAGATGGTAACAAAAACCCTGTGTACGAGACAGCAAAAGAGACACTGATGTATAGATCAGTCTTATGGACTCTGTGGGAGAGGGAGAGGGTGGGGAGATTTGGGAGAATGGCATTGAAACATGTATAATATCATGTATGAAATGAGTCGCCAGTCCAGGTTCGATGCACGATACTGGATGCTTGGGGCTGGTGCACTGGGACGACCCA
>NW_011494832.1:5549545-5579400 GCF_000754665.1 Bison bison bison | reverse complement strand
AGGGAGGAGGGTTCAGGATGGGGAACACAGGTATACCTGTGGTGGATTCATTTTGATATTTGGCAAAACTAATACAATTATGTAAAGTTTAAAAATAAAATAAAATTAAAAAATATATACAAAGAACTCATAGAACTCACCATCAAAAAAAAAAAAAAAGAAAAAAACAAACATCCTTATTTAAAAGTGGCAGAGGATTTGAATAAACACTTATCCAAAGCAGACATACACATGCAAAATAGGCACATGGAAAGATGCTCAGCATAATTAAACTTCAGGGAAATGAGAATGTGGATAAAGGGAACCCTGGTACACCATTGGTAGGAATGTAAGTTTTTACAGCCACTGGTTCCAAATAGGAAAAGGAGTACATCAAGACTGTATATTGTCACTCTGTTTATTTAACTTATATGCAGAGTACATCATGAGAAACGCTGGGCCGGAAGAAACACAAGCTGGAGTCAGGATTGCCGGGAGAAATATCAATAACCTCAGATATGCAGATGACACCACCTTTAATGCAGAAAGTGAAGAGGAACTCAAAAGCCTCTTGATGAAAGTGAAAGTGGAGAGTGAAAAAGTTGGCTTAAAGCTCAACATTCAGAAAACGAAGATCATGGCATCTGGTCCCATCACTTCATGGGAAATAGATGGGGAAACAGTGGAAACAGTGCCAGACTTTATTTTTTTGGCTCCAAAATCACTGCAGATGGTGACTGCAGCCATGAAATTAAAAGACGCTTACTCCTTGGAAGGAAAGTTATGACCAACCTAGATAGCATATTCAAAAGCAGAGACATTACTTTGCCAACAAAGGTTCGTTTAGTCAAGGCTATGGTTTTTCCTGTGGTCATGTATGGATGTGAGAGTTGGACTGTGAAGAAGGCTGAGTGCTGACGAATTGATGCTTTTGAACTGTGGTGTTGGAGAAGACTCTTGAGAGTCCCTTGGACTGCAAGGAGATCCAACCAGTCCATTCTGAAGGAGATCAGCCCTGGGATTTCTTTGGAAGGAATGATGCTAAAGCTGAAACTCCAGTACTTTGGCCACCTCATGCGAAGAGTTGACTCATTGGAAAAGACTCTGATGCTGGGAGGGATTGGGGGCAGGAGGAGAAGGGGACGACAGAGGATGAGATGGCTGGATGGCATCGCTGACTCGATGGATGTGAGTCTGAGTGAGCTCTAGGAGTTGGTGATGGACAGGGAGACCTGGCGTGTTGTGATTCATGGGGTTGCAAAGAGTCGGACACGACTGAGTGACTGAACTGAACTGAACTGATGGAAAACAGTATGGAAATTCCTCAAAAATTTAAAAATAGAATTACCATATAATCCAGCAATTTCACTACTGGGTATCCAAAGGAAACAAAAACATTAATTAGAAAGGATATATGTACCCCTAAGTTCATTGGAGTATTATTAATATTTAATATGGCAAAGATATGGAACCAGTCAATTAATGAATGGATAAGGAAGCTGTTGTCTATATATGTACAATAGAATATGACTCAGGCATGAAAAAATAAATTTTGCTCTCTGTGACAACATGAGTGGACCCAGAGTATATTATGCTAAATAAGTCAGAGAAAGGCAAATATTGTATGATATCACTTGTATATGGAATACAAAAAACGAAACAAATGAATAAACAAATCAAAAATAGTTATAAATGTGGAGACAAACAGGCGGTTGCCAAAGAGGGAATAAAGAAATAGATGAGGGAAATTAAGAGGTACACATTTCAGATTGCAAAATAAATGACTCACAGGTGTGAAACACAGTGTGGGAAATATAGTCAATAATTATGGGTGATTATTTCCTTCCCCATTTTAGGGAAGTTTTCAACTATTATCTCCTCAAGTATTTTCTCATGGTCTTTCTTTCCCTTAAAAAACTGGAAACAGAACTGCCATATGACCAAGCAATCCCACTGCTGGGCATACACACTGAGGAAACCAGAATTGAAAGAGACACGTGTACCCCAATGTTCATCGCAGCACTGTTTATAATAGCCAGGACATGGAAGCAACCTAGATGTCCATCAGCAGATGAATGGATAAGTAAGCTGTGGTACATATACACAATGGAGTATTCAGTTCAGTTCAGTTCAGTTGCTCAGTTGTGTCCGACTCTTTGCAACCCCATGAATCGCAGCATGCCAGGCCTCCCCGTCCATCACCAACTCCTGGAGTTCACTCAGACTCACATCCATCGAGTCAGTGATGCCATCCAGCCATCTCATCCTCTGTCGTCCCCTTCTCCTCCTGCCCCCAATCCCTCCCAGCATCAGAGTCTTTTCCAATGAGTCAACTCTTTGCATGAGGTGGCCAAAGTACTTAGTCATTGAAAAGACTACATTTGAATCAGTCCTAATGAGATGGATGAAACTGGAGCCTATTATACAGAGTGGAGTAAGCCAGAAAAAATAACACCAATACAGTATACTAATGCATATATATGGAATTTAGAAAGATGGTAATGATAACCCTGTATGTAAGACAGCAAAAGAGACACAGATGTATAGAACAGTCTTTTGGACTCTGTGGGAGAGGGAGCGGGGGGATGATTTGGGAGAATGGCATTAAAACGTGTATAATATCATATAAGAAATGAATCGCCAGTCCAGGTTCGATGCAGGATACAGGAAGCTTGGGGCTGGTGCACTGGGATGACCCAGAGGGATGGTATGGGGAGGGAGGTGGGAGGGGGGTTCAGGATGGGGAACACGTGTACACCCGTGGCGGATGTATGTTGATGTATGGCAAAACCAATACAATATTGAAAAGTAAAAAAAAAAAATAATAATAATAATTTTTTAAAAATAATAATTATGCAACATCTTTGTATGGTAAGATTTATCATGGTGATCATTTTGAAATGTATAGAAATCATGATGTTGATTAACGGGAACAAACGTAGTGTCATAGGTCAATTATGTTTCAAAAAAACTCACAAATAAGAGATTATATTTGTGGTTATCAGAGGTGGAGTTGGAGGGAGGGAGAATTGGATAGAGACAGTCAAAAGGTACAAACCTCCAGGTATAATTTCTAGGAATGTAAATTACAACATGAAGACATAATTAACACTGCTGTCTATTATATATGAAAGTTTTGAATTCTCATGACAATTAAAAAATTTTTTTTCAAATTTTGTATCTATATGAAATGATGGATGTTCAGTATACTTATTGTAATAATCTTTTTATGATGTATGTTAGATCATCAAGCAGTACACCTTAAACTTATACCGTGCTATATATCAATTATATTGGATAATGAAATAGATAGTATTTTGGAAACGTGGATTATTATCTTTTTCTCTGAAGAATCATGAATGTAAATTATAAATTTCTTTTAAAAATATTAAAGAAATTTTAAACTTACCATTTTGAAGTTTGGACCACATAAGCCAAAATCTATTATTTATTTAATTAAACTGTCTTATTGCATATCTTGAAAGTTAATTATAAAAATATAAAGTTTTTTTATACACATTTCTACTATATTGTGCTCAAATATCACATTCATTTTCTTAAAAGCTGTAGATTACACCATATTGATTACATTCAGAAATGTAATATTTATTATTTTGACTCAAAAGCATTCTTCTTTCTAATTTTCACAATTAAAGTTCTCTGATACCATGTGCTATTAATTTTCAAAACAAACTTGCACACACATACAAACACAAAAACATTCACATGTTCACAGGCAGTCTTTCAAACAAAATTTGGAGGAGCGTTAACACCTATCCTTCTCAAACTATTCCAAACAATTGTAGAGGAAGAGCTCATTCTACAAGGCCACCGTAACCTCAGTATCAAAACCCACCAAAGATATCACAACACAAAAAAAGAAAATTACAGGCCAATATCACTGATGAACATAAGTGCAAAAGAAAGAAAAAATCAAAAAACTCAACAAAATGCTAGGAAACCAAATTAAACAACTCATTAAAAGGATGATACAACAATATACTTAAATCAAGAAATGTGATACGCCACATTAACAAATTGAAGAATAAAAACCAAACGACCATCTCAATAGATGTAGAAAAAGCTTTTAGCAAAACTCACCACCCATTAGTGATTAAAAAAAAAATCTCTCCAGAAAGTGGGCATAAAGAGAATATACCTCAACATAATAAAGACAATATATGACAAATCCACATAAAATATCATTCTCAATGATGAAAAATGAAAAGATTTCCTCTAAGATCAGGAATAAGACAAGTATATCCATTCCAATTTTATTCAGTATGGTTTTAGAAGTCCTAGTCATGGTGATCAGAGAAGAAAAATAAATTAAAGGACTCTAAATTGGAAGAAGAAAACTGTTATACATATAAGCTTTTCCGGTTGACTCAGCAGTAAAGAATCTGCCTTCCAACGCAGGAGACTTGGGTTATCCTTGGGTCTGGAAGATCCCCTGGAGTATGAAATGGCAACCTGCTCCAGTATTTTTGCCTGGGAAATTTCATGGACAGAGGAGCCTGGTAGTCTACAGTCCATGAGTCCATGAGGTTGCAAAGAGTTGGACACAACTGAACAACTGAGCGTGCACACACACACACACATACATACACATAACTGATTCATTTTGGTATATAGAAGAAAGGAACACAACATTGTAAAGAAATTATACTCCAATAAAACTAATTGAAAAATATATACAAGTTCAATAATGATATTGGCTATGGATGTGAACAATTAACTAGGATCCCTTCATAGACTCCCCCCCCCCCCTTTCTCTCTTGATCAATGTATTAAGACTACATAATCTTTCCCAAGCTCCCCTGGGCTCTCAGACTCCTTCTCTGTCATATTGAGGGCACTTGAGTCCTTACTGTTTCTGTTCCTAGTGCTGGCTCTGCCCAGGATATGAGGTTCAGGATATGAGGTGGTGAAAAGTGTACACTCAAGGATTATAGATTAGGGTGGTAGTTAAAGGAGACTTCAGGTTATTTAGAAGTTGTTGATTCAGATTTGAAAAGCTGTACAAGTATTTTGTCTAATCTGAGAACTTAATGGCTCTTCAGGAACTATGCCAAGTTTAATTTTCCAGGGCAATTTTTCCAAAGATATTGAAAATTTTAGAGCACACCCTATTGATTTGCAATAATGTTTTTCTGCCAAGAGGAAAAGCAAGCATCAACTGTATAAAGGTCGAAGAGAAATGAAATAAGATGGACAGTGAGTATGATTGCTCTATCTATACAGACTTTTACTGACATTTTAGAAAACAAGATTGATGTTCATAGCGGGCAGAACCTCTAGTAGACTGGACTAAAGACTGAGAGGGAGGTGAAGAAATACACAAAATTCTAGTAGAGAGACAGGGGCATCGCTAAAGTGAGTTTACAATTAGGCTGCTTTTTTTTTTTTTTCCACAAGCAATTTCCATTTTATTTTACTTTTAAACTTTACATAATTGTATTAGTTTTGCCAAATATCAAAATGAATCCGCCACAGGTATACATGTGTTCCCCATCCCGAACCCTCCTCCCTCCTCCCTCCCCATACCATCCCTCTGGGCCGTCCCAGTGCACCAGCCCCAAGCATCCAGCATCGTGCATCGAACCTGGACTGGCAACTCGCTTTTTTTAAAGGATGAGATTTGAGCATGTTTAAGTGGTAATACAAAGTAGACAGTAGTGAGGGAGTATTTGAAAGAGGGATATAGAGTTAAGTTCCTGAGAAATAAGAAGGGGAAGATACCTTCCAGTGGACAGGGATTATCATTAATAACAAGCAGTTCTATCCTTTTACTGTGAAACAAAGGGAAATGATGCAGATATTAGTGGGACTACAGATCTTATGAGAAACTAGTCTAACAGTTTCTCTTTACTCTGTTTAAGAAGAGAGATTGTCTTTGGGAAGTAGGACAGACAGGAAGGAGTAAGAGGTTTGGGGCAAAAGGCTAAAGTTTGAAGTAATTTTTGTAGAAAGGTGAATAATAAATAGAATAGAACTTGCTTAACAGCAATGAGAGGCCAATGCACTTATTTATATATTAATTTTCTTTTCAATAAATAGTTCAGGCTTATACATATGATGTGTTACAGAATCTGACTTTTGTCTAAATGTTGGAAAATTAAAAAAAAAAAAACAACTTTTAAGTGCAAATTTTTGATTGAGATAGTGTGTAGATGCCAGTTTATCTTGTTGTTGTTGTTTAGTCAAAGTTGTGTCTGATTCTTTGGACCCCGTGGATTATAACCTGCCAGGCTCCTCTGTCCATGGAATTTCCCAGACCAGAATACTGGAATGGGTTGCTATTGCCTTTTCTAGGGAATCTTCTGAACCCAGGGATCAAACTCGTGCCTCCTGCATTGGCAAACAGATTCTTTATCGCTGAGCCTTTAGGGAAGCCCCCAGTATATCTCTAGCATACATTTTACTTCATTCACTGTTCTGTTCAAAAATATTTATATCTTAAAACAAGTTTTGTTTTTATTATTACTTGCCTTTAAGAAAAAAAGTGGGGGATATGAAACTTGCTTTTTTCATTATGCATTTCCTTAGAGTACTAAGCATGGTGCTTTCAACGTAATAGAAGTTAGGGCTTTTCTTTTACATTTTTACTTACTCTTTCTGATGGTAATTTTACATCAATCTTAGGCCCGAAGTTTGCTTTATCTTTTCTCTTACCAGAAACTTTTCTGCATCATCCTTTGCTAGACACAAGCCTCATGGTGGGATGAACACCTGTGATATTATTTGCCAGGATTTGTTAAACTTTTTCATTTCTTTCTTTTATTTTTTAAATATGAAGTTTGGTCACATTCTATCTCCTGGTTCCTCTGAGGACAAATTTCTTCCTTATTACTGTATTGCTTTTGGAGAAATTATTGGCTACATGCTTTAAGACAGCTATCATTATTTTATTATCTCAGCTTCAGGTACCCTGGCATTTCTTGGTCATTCACTTTAAATGTAATTATATTACAAAATTGTGAGGGACAGGGAAGCCTGGTGTGTTGCAGTCCTTAGGGTTGAAAAGATCTGGACATGACTTGCTGACTGAACAATTAGAAATTCAATTAGCTTTAGAAAAACAAAGATAATTAAATTTAGTTGGCCAACCTGTTAAAATGTATCATGATGTATAAATTTAGTTAAAAAACATAGGTGTGTAAGAAACAGAAAAGTTGCAAATGTCTTACACTTTGTGTTAAATTCTATTCCAAACTTCTACTCTATGGATTGTAATAAACACACACACAAACATATATGAGATGCACAAAACACCAGAAAATAAATAAGTAAAACAATTAACCTACATCTTTCCTGAAGTCACTCTACCCATGTTACATTGTAGTTGTGGGCTTTCTTTTTTTTTTTTTTTAACCCAATTGGTCAAGGTTTTGGGGAGATTTTAGAAGGTGTGTGAGAGTTGGAGATCAACCACAACAATCGCAAATGTCCACAGACATATTTCTGTAAGAAAGAGTTCCTCCACACATAGCTCCATCAGTTCTAGAAACTGGAGTACAAAAATCTTTTATAGCAAACCTGGCTGGCTTCTCCTGGGGTAATCTGTCAGTATATATGTCATGTTCTTTTTGTTTAAGCTATAGTTGCCACGGACAGTGCTAGGAAGTAAGGCAAAGGAGCAAGAAAGATGGCAGGAAGCTAAAGGGAAAAAAACAAAAATAAGAAAAAATAGATCCCTATCTTAAAATATTATCCCAACCCTACCCTAAAATCTAAAATTAATGTTGTCCTGTTTTTATTACATAAAGACCTAATGAAAGCATCATAAATGCTAATTTTTGATACATGTTGATTTTTGTTTCATAGCTACCTTAGAAATTGATGACAACTATTCATATATCAGTCCATTTATAGAGTGACAGCCACAGATGAGGACTCTTCAAATGGTGATAGACTGATGGTAGGTGGTGATCATTGGGTGAAAAACATATATCGCTTCAGCATGCACTTAGAATGGCAAAACACATGAAAGATGTGATATAAGCCTTATATATAAATTTGAAGCTAATGTGGTAGGAAAGAACAATTTCTGTTATTTCCATGAAGAAAATCAGGAAAGCATTGCTGGGAACTTTTCTGAGCACAGTGCTATGCTTTGAAGATATTTTTCAAGATTGGTTAATATATTTAATTTGATAATTAAAAGAGAGCACAATGAATTTGGCAAATACTCTAACATAATATTCACATTAATGCTGGAAATAACATTTTTATAAGAAGAATTTTTCTTGATGAAAATAAGAAAATTATATAACTTCTAATTGAGGTGGACAGCTGCAAGAAAGATGTCAACACTGAGCTGAAACTGGCGCTTTGCCTTTGGGATTGTATTCAGAACTGTTCCATTTTTCTAGTTATTCCAATGTCACATGTGAATGTGATTATATTTTTTGATCTTTCATTATCCTAATTACTAGATATCTAACTAAAAGAAACTTGCTTTTCTCATAATTGTCTCATGGTTGTAAAGTCTCTTAGAGATTTGGCAAAATAAAAAGAACCTACAAATCTTTAAATGGAGACTAGTGGTACATTGGACGACAAAAGTCAGCATGCTTGCTCTGCAGCTGTTCTTTTTAAACATGTATTGAAAGAGTTTTCTTCCAATTTAGCAATTCATAGTATGAAGTGATGGAGCACTGAATGGGGGTGAAGTAATGGTGCTTCAGGTGACTTGGGTCAAGTTAGGACTTTACCACTAACTAGCACTTTAATCCTGGGGAAGTCACTTAATCCCTTGTTCCCTCGATTTCCAGTTAACCTCCAGTGATACAGGGCTGCTGTTAGCCAAGGTACTCAAAAGCTCTGCTTAAAAATAGTTTGCTGTAGACCAGCCAGTATAACATTAATATGAAACCATTAAGAAACATGAGACTTTTCCTATTTGATAATATCTTTCCCATAGGTTAAAAAATAACCTATGATCCAGTTGAAAAGAGTTATTACCAACTGTGTTATCTGCAAGAACAGAGCCCAGCCGGTGTATTTTAAAATTTAATATTTGGATACATAGAGTTACGTTGGTGAAGTCTAGATCCTTAATACATTTAAAAAATATATGGTTATAATTGAACTTTTCTTTAATCAAATTTAACCTAATTTCAAATATTTTTTCAGACACTTTTAAGAAAGATTTATCTACTCTCACCTCTTGTCAAACATGGTGGCAAATAAATAAATAGTGTGATCAAGAAGAAAGACAAATTATAAACTGTATTCAACTGGATTAGTATTTAAAATTAGTTTATATCATTATAATTCTTATTTCGTTTCTAAAAAGTCAAACAGTGACGGTGGGTTTATTTTGTACATTCTTTCAGAGGTATATTAACTTGCAAAATCAGATGTTATTTTTGGAATTCTCATAAAGAAATATGTATAGTGTTATGTAGCTCTATAAAAATAAAACAAATCTTTTGGTTGGGTTAATGAACTAAACAACACTTAGTTTTCTTGTATTCTGCATCAATATATTCCAATAGTTTTAATACAGGCTTAGATAATAGAGAAATTAATGTGAAAATAAAGAACTTTCTACTACTGTATATTTGCACCATTGTTGTATCTTAGTGATCTTCCACATACCTTTTCATTTCAGTGTGATTAATGTATTATTTTGTTTTTCTACTGCTCCATTGAGACACAGTTATCTGGACCAAAGCAAGGAGCAAATTCTTTTGGAGTGGATTCTATAATTGGCATTGTTAGTGTGAGAGGCAATGATCTCTTGGACTTTGATTCTGGATACCATGTAATTAATATATTTATTATTTTACAGAGCAACAAGGTTATTTGTAACTCTGAACTCTGCCTGAAAAACACACTATTATTTTAAAGGAAGAGTAATAGTATGTGATCCATTAATAAGGATTATGCAGCTAACCAAATATCAAAAGATCCAGTCTTTGCAGATATCAAAGCATACAGGTCGTGTCTTAATTTTTTTTGATATCTAGCGAAAGAAGTTTCATAAAAAAGATTTTAAATAGCTTTCTAATTAGGTAAAGTTAAATCAATACACTAACATTTATTCTGAACATCACTGACGAAAAAAAAAATTAAAAGTCAAGTTTCTTATTGAAACAAGTTTCTTATTGAACATTCATATCTTGTCCCACTTAGAATGGCAAAACACACAGGTAGCCCAAGGAAAGATGAGGTATTCACTTTATAGATGATTCTGACGCTAATATGGTAGGAAAGAAGGGGAAAAATCTGATTTTCCATGAGAAAAATAAGAAAAGCATTGTTGGGAAGATTTTTCTGAGTAGAGAATGATGTATTAGTAGGAACAACTGATTGGAAAGGAAAGAGCTAGATGGCTATAGTGGTACCCTATGCACACAGAAATGGACTGTGAAATTTGAGAAATAAGGGATAAATTATTATTATTGGCATTGGTAAAACATTTTCATTTTCAGAAATTCTCCACATGTATTATTTAAATAATGTGGTTGAGAAAATAGTCATAGAGAGTGAATGCAAGAATTTATAGAAAAAATAGTGAATTTGCTGCTGAATAGATATTTAGGAGAAGGAAGTATTAATAACAAGATAATCATAACCTTCTAGCCCAAGGAATACAAAGGGTAGAAGAAAGCCAATGATTTCCATTTAAATTCGGAAATGTTAAATGTCACAGAAGGATGGAGAAGCCGATGATACCTATCTTTTAAGTGATCTTAGTGTTAGGACTACAATATGAGGTTAAAATTAGGTGAGAAAAATGAAGATTGTACATACGAGCTACATACATATTAAGCAGTTGAGCTCCATACTTGTGCTCATTCCCTACCTCACCTCCCTTGCTTGCCTTGACTCACATATTCAACCAAACCTCTAGTAAGTCCTTTAAGACCTACCTCATCTTTCTACTATGTAACTAACCAATTAACTTTATGACATTTTATATGTTAGTACCTATCCAAGAGATTTAAGAACAATCGTTGACAACTCCGCACTTAGCACAGGCTCTTGTGCATTGTAAGGGCTCATTTAATGTTTGATTAAGAAAAGTATAATAGATACCTTATTGCCTCAGGAGTGTTTTTTTCTTTTCAAAAGAACACTTACTGTATGTCTGAACAAATAATGTCTAAAGGGTAAGATGTGTGACAGGATAATGAGGAAAATATTCGAGATCTGATGACATTCTTAGAAGTTATCTCCTGTTCTTCATCCCAAAGAGTAACTCATAGTTCTGTTTCCAGGAGTTAGAATTAAACAGCTTGCTTTGTGAATATTTTAAGTGCATTGTACTTTTAGTTAATAACTGACTCCGTGATTCATTCATTATCTTTTTTGTTCAGTTTCGTCTATATCTAGGCATACATCTAAGCTACACATTTGAGTGAGGCTTAATGGCATATGAAATGAAGCTATTTTGAAATATACAATTAATCTAATTAACTGAGAAAGCACATGTATTTCTTTTAATCGCCTAGGAGAAAAATAAGTCTATATCTAACTGGAGAATACTACAACAAAAATCTAACAGGAGACATACTATAAAGATATATATGTATTACTAAATAGTATAATTTTTAACTCTTTTCCAGGTTTTCCAGCTTACACTGAGAGCAACATATTCAACAGGTCTGTTCTGTCAAGAGACATTGATTATCACAATTAGAAACATAAATGATGAGAAACCTCAATTTGAGTAAGCATATTTATTTTGAACTGTGGTGCTGGAGAAGACTCTTGAGAGTCTCTTGGACTGCAAGGAGATCCAACCAGTCCATTCTGAAGGAGATCAGCCCTGGGATTTCTTTGGAAGGAATGATGCTAAAGCTGAAACTCCAATACTTTGGCCACCTCATGTGAAGAATTGACTCAATGGAAAAGACTCTGATGTTGGGAGGGATTGGGGGCAGGAGGAGAAGGGGACGACAGAGGATGAGATGGCTGGATGGCATCACCGACTGGATGGACGTGAGTCTGAGTGAACTCCGGGAGTTGGTGATGGACAGGGAGGCCTGGCGTGCTGCAATTCATGGGGTCACAAAGAGTCGGACACGACTGAGCAACTGAACTGAACTGAACTGATTTATTTTAAAGTGTAACCATAAGAGAATACCTAACTAAATTTTTCACATATATTATAAATAATAATAATAAAGATTATGTAACTACATATAAATATATTATAGGGTTATATTAAAATATATTACTAATATATTAAAATATATAAATATAGGGTTATATTTACATATATTAAAATATATTACTATATATTAAAATATATTACTATATTATAGTAAAACATATTACTATATACAAATTTGATATATGTAGCAATATAAAGTAAAATACATTTTGTAAAATATTGGAAAATAAATATAGAAGTGAACAATATTGTAATATGGTGAAAGCACTTTTGTGTCTTTCGGTTGTCTTCTGTAAAAGTTTTGTAATGTTGTCTGGTTGTTATATATTAATTTTAAATTATAGGAAAAGTATACCTTAAAATGTAGTTTTAAATGTTTAATTTAAACTACTTAACTTCCGTACTCAGGTATAATTGTAGCTTTCAAAAACATTTTCAGATTATGAATGACTGTTAGATGTTTTTCTTTATGTTAAAGTGTTGTAAACAAAAATATTACTACAATCTAAGCAAAATTAAATACTTCTTAGATTGATGAAGAGGAAAAGCAACATTGTAATATTCAAACTATTTTACTTCTACCCCTAAGTTATATCTCTACAGATGACTAAGAAGAGTGACATTGTCGCAGTCCTCAAATTCATTTTTGTATTATCTGAATAATAAAAGCAAATATGGAGCTTTTATTTCTTAGCTTTTCTCTTATTTCTTGGGTTAGTTACCCTACCTGCCTACGTACATTTGGGCTAGAGGTATTATCAATTTTTAAAATAATTTTTGTCACCTGCATGCTTTTTATAAGCATAAATTTATTTTACTTGCTTAGTAGATTTCAATGTTAGATAATAAGCAATATCAAAATTTTGAAAATATGGTATGGCTGCAAAATATTGTTTTCATTTCTTAAGAGACATAGTATATTAAGTCACAATTAATGAAACAGAAAAGAAAATGATGCAAAGTGGTACAGCATGTAGATATTGTGAGTTATATTATACTATGGTAAAAGGAGAAATCACATTGTAAAGGAGAAACCACATTAGATTGTGGTGGTCAAGAAAGTTGCTCAGAGGAATGGCCTCACCCACTCACCTCCCTTTTCCTTTAATCCCACTGAACTTCTCTTCTGACCCCAGATTTAGCCTTTCCTTTCCTTTAAAATATCCAGCAAAGTTATAGTATCTATTACACAGTACTGTATTTATTTATATACATGTTCACCACTAGCAATGAGATCTAATAAGCAGAAACCAGCTTATCATGTGTATAAATTGGAATAATATACTGTAGGTTATTGATAAATGTCTGATGCTTGAATGGAAGTTTTAATAAGAAAGAAATTTAAGTTTCAGAAATGTTCTAGAAATTGATCAGGGATTTGAAATATACTTTAAATAGATGAACAATACATTTAAAATAAATGTCCTGATAACTTGCTTTAATAAGTTCTGACTTTGGAAATCATTTCAATATACCAGATAACAAGATGAAAATGAAAATATTTAATCCCTTATGTTCAGTTGCCAACTGTTCCATGCATTTGATATTTGGAATATAGAGGTGCACTATTTCACTCTGTCTTTCAGCTTTATTTCTTTGATGTCATGATTATCTTTGCTATCTGTCATGATTCCAGAGACTAAATCATTAAAAATTATTGCTTATGCAAAGATTACACAACTTAATGCCAGAAAAGGATTTTCTTAACATTTGATTACCTTTGGAACTCAAATTCTTGACATAGTGAACATAGTACAAATCCAAAAGATTCTTTGCAAGTTATCAGAACTAGGCAGGTATGTGCATACAGATTTGCATTTGCAACATCCTTTGATCACTATATTTTGTAGACCATTTCTTCTGAATTCTATTAATGCGACTGGAAAAAAAAACCCTGTTGGAGGAATTATAGCAAGAGTAAAAGCAACAGATCGAGATGAAGACAACAGCGTCAATTATTCCTTTAGAACACAGCAGGAAAAGTTTGTTTTGGACTCTTTTAAGTTTTAGATACATACTTTTAGCTTTCTTTATTTAAGCATTCACTATCTAATCTGTATTTCTTTTAGAAATTGGCCTAGTAAAACTACTCTTTCAAAATTAAATATGAAGAAGGAAACACCAAAAATGTGTGGTATTTCACAGTTGCTATTTTCCTACTTGAAAAAATGACCTTGTGAAATAATGACTGTCATAATAACTTATTTTTATAACTGGCTATTGGCTTACAGAAGCAATCAACACAATATTTCTGTGAAATCTCTGTAGACTATAGGACAGATAAGTCATATCTAATTCTTTAATTTCTCTTGAGAAAATCAGAACTTTTCCTTAACAATTATATTTTGAATACTTGATTATAGATATATTCCAATATATGTGGACATGAGAGTCCCTTGGACTGCAAGGAGATCCAACCAGTCCATTCTGAAGATCAGCCCTGGGATTTCTTTGGAAGGAATGATGCTAAAGCTGAAACTCCAGTACTTTGGCCACCTCATGCGAAGAGTTGACTCATTGGAAAAGACTCTGATGCTGGGAGGGATTGGGGGCAGGAGGAAAAGGGGACGACAGAGGATGAGATGGCTGGATGGCATCACTGACTCGATGGACATGAATTTGAGTGAACTCCAGGAGATGGTGATGGACAGGAAGGTCTGGCGTGCTGCAATTCATGGGGTCACAAAGAGTCGGACACGACTGAGCAACTGAACTGAATTGACTGATGTAGACAGAATTACCACTCCAAGATACCGCTTTCTTATGGCTTGTCATAGTATTTGACAAGCATTCAACCAGAGGAAAAAAAACACCACCAGCAACAGCACTCTGAGAATTTCTTAGGCAGACTGTGTAAGACTGTTCTCTCTCTGTCTGATTCAGGGAGCTTGAGGTTCACAGGCCCAGAAATCAGGAGGGAAGATGGATATAAAGTAGAGGAGATTAAGGGTAGACCGGAAAACACAAGCAGATGTAGAAACAAACTTATTGTTATCAAAGGGTAAAGGGAAAAGGGATAAATTGGGAGATTGGGATTGACATATAAACACTACTATATATGAAATAGATAACTAACAAGGACTTACTACAGAACAAGGAATACTACTCAATACTCTGTACTGGCCTATATGAGAAAAATCTTAAAAAGATGGATATATGTATATGTGTAATTAATTTACTTTTCTGTACACCTGAAACTAATAAAATATTAGAAGTCAATTATACTCTCATAAAAATTTTAAAAAAAGGAATAAGTTAAGTGAGATGGCAAAAACAATACATGATTATGATTTTAACATAGTTTTTTTTCAGGCTCAAAAACACTGATAAATTTTTATTATTATAACTAAAATAAAATATTATAATCTAGTATTTTAAAGTACAGATGCTACCTATGCTTGGCATATCCATAAATTACAATTTAGAGATTTGGGTAACAATATGATAAAATCATTTTTTAATATTAAATTATATTTTAAAGGTAAGTATAAAGCAAGTGAGCATTCCTAAACAAATATTTTCGTTGAATATAGAACTGCTAAACATCACTTTTCTTATTCACTAAACATATACACTATTAAATGAATTAAACTACTATCAATATGAATAAATTGACATTTGCTTAATTATTTGAGTTTGGTAATTTTTCTTTATTTCTTTTCATTAGTCACAGGCATAATTACTCTTCTTCAGCCTTTGAATCTTGACAACCCAGAAAATCCTAAAACCTACTCTTTGGAAATTGAGGCCATAGATAATGCGAATAATACAAGTACTTATGTGTTTTCAGTTTTTGTGGAGGATGTAGATGATCCTATTGTCTGTGACCCAAGTTTTTCAACAGGAGCAGGTATACTACAAGTCTATTTTATTGATAACATTCATGAAATGAAAGAGAAAAAAAACAACTAGAGTTGGTGTGATTTAAAATAACATTCAAATAATTGTGTCTTTATGTGGCAGACTGGACATAGGAATAGTTACAAACATATTTTAAGTTTATCATAACATATGAGTTAACAGGCAGCTTCACAATTTTAAGATATGTGAAAATCTAAATTATAAAATACAACTTCCATCTTCTAAATTGACCAAGGCTTTAAGATAATTGGGGGGAAAGGCAGTGCTGACTAAGGTATAAACAAATTAACACAATGCAGTACTATTCAGACATAAAAAAGAATGGATTTTTACATTTGCAGCAATATGGATAGACTTGCAGAGCATTGTGTTAGGTGAAATAAGTCAGACCGAAAAAGACAAACATTGTATAATATGACTTAATGTGGAACTGGAAAAAATACAGTGAATATAACAAAAGAGAAGCAGACTCACAGATCTAGAGAACAAACTAGTGTCCACCAGTGGGAAGAGTGCAGTTAGAGAGGAGACAATATAAAGGGAAGGGATTTAGGGGAACAAATTAGTAGGTATAAAAGAAGCTACAAGAATACATTATACAACATGGAGAATATAGCAAATATTTTATAATAACTATAAATGAAGTGCATGCGTGCGTATTCAGTAGCTCAGTTGTGTCTAACTCTTTGTGACCCCATGGACTGTAGCCCACCATAATTCTCTGTCCATGGAATTTTCCAGGCAAGAATACTGGAGTGTGGGTTTCCATTTCCTACTTCACAGGATCTTCCTGACCCAGGGATCAAACCCACATCTTCTGTCTCCTGTATTGGCAGGTGGATTCTTTACCATTGAGCCACCTGGGAAGACTATGAATCACTATATTATATACCTGTAACATATAATACTGTACATCAACTATACTTCAATAAAAAAGAAATTAACACTTCATAAAGCAAAATTTTGAATAGCAATCTAAAATACTATTTCAGTTCAGTCCAGTCACTCAGTCGTGTCCGATTCTTTGCGACCCCATGAATCGCAGCACGCCAGGCCTCCCTGTCCATCACCAACTCCCGGAGTTCACTCAAACTCACATCATCGAGTCAGTGATGCCATCCAGCCATCTCATCCTCTGTCGTCCCCTTCTCCTCCTGCCCCCAATCCCTCCCAGCAGCAGGGTCTTTCCCAATGAGTCAACTCTTCGCATGAGGTGGCCAAAGTATTGTTTAGTAACTGCTTATAAAGAGTATTAAAATTATTATCTTCATTTCATTATTTTTGTTTCTTGGTTTATTTTTACAGAATTAGACATGTATTCAAGGTTTATGGGCAAAACTTATAGTAACATAATATTTTAATATTTATTTTTTAATCCTCAAACATGTATAAAGTGTTTCAGGTTCTTTCTAAGCCACACAAAACATAATGTCCCAAATACAAAGATGTGGCAACATGTAAAATAAAATGAAAGCATGTGTTTAAGAGGGGTTTCTCTGGTGGCTCAGCAGTAAAGAATCAGCCTACAATGCAGGGGATGTGGGTTTGATCCCTGAGTTAGGAATATCCCTTGGAGAAGGGAATGGCAAGCCACTGTATTAAGAGATTGAAAAAGTGAAGTTGCTCAGTCGTGTCCGACTCTTTGCAACCCCATGGACTATAGCCTACCAGGCTCCTCCCTCCATGGGATTCTCCAGGCAAGAGTACTGGAGTGGGTTGCCATTTCCTTCTCCAGGGAATCTTCCCGACCCAGGGATCAAACCTGGGTCTCCCGCATTCCAAGCAGATGCTTTAACCTTAGCATGTTATTAAGGTGAAATCACTCAGTTGTGTCTGACTCTTTGCGACCCCATGGACAGTAGCCTGCACCAGGCTCCTCCGTCCATGGGATTTTCTAGGCAAGAGTACTGGAGTGGGTTGCCATTTTCTTCTCCAGGGAATCTTCCAGACCCAGGGATCGAACCCAGGTCCCCCTCATTGATAGACAGACGCTTTACTGTCTGAGCTACCAGGGAAGTCCAAACCACTCTATTATTGCCTGGTAAATCCCATAGACAGACGAACATGGTGGGCTACAGTTCAGGGGTCGCAAAAGAGTTGGACATGACTTAGTGACTAAAAAATAGCAACATTTGAAAGAAACAAAATGTCTAACAACAGAAAATTGGTTAAAAGATAGTATATCCATTTGATGAAATGTTACCTAGCAATTAAAAATTGTCTTTACAAAAAATAAAAAGCATGAGATGAAATAAACTGTAAAAAGTTTTCTTAATTATATTGAATACAATGCTATATGATATTAGCCAATAATTGTAAATATCATTTTATTTATATGATCATATTTATCTCTATTTTTGTATAGTTACAAAAACTATTCTTTATTTCATAAATGTTTTAAAAAATATATCTATTGTTAATTCTTAAAATGTTTCTCAAGTTAAAATTCTAGCCATGGTTATAAACTTCAACTTCTTGAATAATCACCATCATACTCCTAATAGTTTGTAGCTATCTCAACTGATATTCTTGCTCCCAAAAGAGTACTTGGTTAAAATAGGTTTTCAATTATATAAATTGCAATAGAATAGATATTTAAAGTAATATATGAAGGAACCCTTCAGTATGAGTAAAATAGATGCTCCTGAAAAGTTTGGTATAAGTTAAAATTTTGTCAAGTGTATTTCATCTTAAAAATTTCACTCATTAAAAAACACTCATAATATGTTAATTAAAATCAGTATACTGTCAATGCATAAGAAAATGAATTATGTTTTCAAAAGCACCAAACAAATCACAACTTCACATACTGTTTTCTGACTTTATCAGTATCTGTGTTTATGTTTTTCATAAAGACCTCCTGAAAATAAAACTTTTAAACATTTAAATACATTAATACCTGAGACTTTGTACATAGTAGGATCTCAGAAAATCCAAGTTGGCTTGGTTTGAATTTGGTTTGGTCAATTCAACTCCTTAATTATATCTGTTCTGCTAGTTACTCTCTCCAGTCTTTTCTTTCATGTATCTTTAATCTTACTTGCTTGCTTATCTATCATAGTCAAACCCTCTCTCCTGTTTCTGTCTTCTCTGTTCTGACTCCTTTATTTTTTCTAGCTGTTTCTATTAGGAGAAACTATCCAGTTAACCAGGAAACAATGAGAGGATAATAAAGTTGAGGGTAAATGGAACATAGCAAGCTTTATTAAAGCAGTTTGTTTTTGCTTTAAAAAAAAAATTCCTGTCCATTATTGCTTTGTTTTCATTTCACACAGCCATTGTTATCATTTCTCCATTCTTAAAGAAATATCACCCTTTAAGAAATGGAAATTTTCCAAAACACACACGTATGTGTGTGTATGTGTACTTCCATCTTATTTTGACCTAAAACATATATTCTGGTATGTTATAAATCTATCTGAAATAAGAATTTGTGTTAAAGGGACTTGTTCATAGATGCTAAACCTCAGAAAGAAAAACCTCCTAGTAGGCCTTGGCAATGAATCACCTTATAGGCCTGGTGTTTATAAAAACTTTATCTTTTGGATCACTTTGAGACAATCGAACTGATGTTCTTCATAATTTACTCTTCTGGTCTCCCCCAAATCATGGAAAGCTTTAAAAAGATACACATGGATCACAAGGAGGTCATTCTGACCCAATTTCTCCCACAGACTTGGCTGAACCAGCATAAACTGCTTCGGCAGGATCATCATCAGGTTCTCTTCTCTTCCATCATGTGGGTTCATGGACCTTGTGACAGAGAAGTAGGAGAAAATAAAATTCTACCTTCTATCTAAAATAGTGTAAATCTGCTGCTCTCTGTGAGATTTCTTAAGATAAGGTATCCAATGGCTTTAATTAACTAGAGCAAACCACTAAATTAGGGAATCCGTTTATATGTCGAGTTTGAAACAATGAGTTCAAAATAAGCAAGACCTGTTCACATAACAGTTGTTCCATTACATTCTTAGAAATAGTCAAATTACATGAGGCTTTTTCAGGACTTCCTAGTCTAGTTTATAGACTATATTCAATATTCAAGTGAACAGAAAGCAGAAATAATTTTAAAAGAGTATCATTTGTAGAATCATACAATAGGTGAAAAAAATTCCTATGGTTTAATGTGTGTGTGTTTGTGTACTTTGGTTTTGAGGTGAGACAGAATCACAATTGGTAACACTGAAAGAAAGATAAGAAGCAGTAGTTGAAGAAAGGAAAGTAACTTTTATTGATCACTTGTGAGATGCATTATGCATAATATTTAATCCTCAGAACTACTCTAACGTTGAGAATATATCTTATCCTTTTATATAGATAAGATTATTGATGGATTAGAAATTCAACACTATTTTTTCCTGACTCCACAGCTTTTGCTCTATTTCTTGTACATTATTGTGAAAAGAGATAAAAGACCAATTATCAAACAAAGGAATCAGAGTTGAAAGCATATCTTAATGGTCACTGACTTTGTGCCAGACACTGAGCAATTATATCCTATTCCACACACTAGCTCAAAATTTAAATGTAGAAATATGTTGGTTTTCTTAAAATGAATGTTAGTTGAAAAATTATTTGTGGTTGTTTTTCTCTGAAATAAATATCATTAAGAAAACTACCATAGGGAGAAATTCTTACAGCATGACAATTTATGGAACCATTATGAAACAAAACGTGGTAAAAGAATGTTTGAATTTAAATTACTGCTCATGGTTTATGTAATTTTATAGGTGTTTCCATGTCTGTTCCTGAAAATGTTCCTGCATCTGCTTTTACATATATGATTCTTGCAAGAGATCCAGATCCAGGACAAGAAGTTGAGGTAAGCATTTCATTATTATCTATTAATTTTTTCCAACTTTCACTTTTTAAAAAGTGGTCAAATATTCAATGAGCAAAAAATTATTTCATCAGACTTTGAATTAATGTCATCTTTATTATCTTATGGTAGTCAGTGAAGTGAAAGAAACCTCTGAATAAGTACATTCTAAAAATGATGACTTGGAAATGAAAGTAATAGACCTTGCAAGATACTCTAAAAGGTATTTAGAAAAACTAGAGCATACATTTATTTGATGATATTTATACAGCTGAGAGAGTATCCTTTCATGTTTATTACCTTTTATTCATCCTAGATCAGGAATAATTTCTTTACTACACATATAATTTGAATAAATGATATGTTATTGGATTGGCCAAAATGTCTGTTAGGGATTTTCTGTACAATGTTATGGAAAAACCTGAATGAACTTACTGGGTTTTTTGTTTGTTGGTTTGCTTTGTTTTTTTGCTTCGATGGGTTTTGGTTGCTGCACGCTGGCTTTCTTGAGTTGTGGCGAGTAGGGGATACCTCTGGTTGTGGTAGTGTGCTTCTCACTGTGGTGGCTTCTCTTGTTGCAGAGCCCAGGTCCTAGGTCGTGCACACTTGAGTAGTTGCTGCTCACGAGCTCTGGAGCATGAGCTCAGTAGTTGTGACACATGGGCTTAGTTGCCCCATGGCATGTGAAATCTTCCCGGACCAGGGATCAAACTTGTACCCCCTGCCTTGGCAGGCAGATTCTTAACCACTGGATCATCAGAGAAGTTCCCAAATGGACTTTTTGGACAACCCAATATACCTTCATATAATTTCTAGTTACAAAAATAAATAATAATGCTGCTGCTGCTGATGCTAAGTCACTCAGTCGTGTCCAACTCTGTGCGACCCCACAGACAGCAGCCCACCAGGCTCCACCGTCCCTGGGATTCTCCAGGCAAGAACACTGGAATGGGTTGCCATTTCCTTCTCCAATGCATGAAAGTGAAAAGTGAAAGGGAAGTTGCTCAGTCATGTCCGACTCTCAGCGACCCCATGGACTGCAGCCCACCAGACTTCTCCATCCATGGTATTTTCAGGCAAGAGTACTGGAGTGGGATGCCATTGCCTTCTCCAAACAATAATAGTGATTTAATAAATAATAGATGACAAAATAATTACATTAAGAAGCAGTAAAGAAGAAGAAATTCAGGATAATTAGTCTAGATTTTCTCAGGAATTTTTTATGGTATACATATGAATGATATTCTAATTGCAAGAAAAAATTGATTTTTTGATTATAGAATTATAAATCATATTAGTACAGTGGACTATTCTGCTCTAATTCTCTTTAGAGCTAACTGCATTTTTTCTATTTGCTCATATTTACTCTAGCAACTGGCTTGTAAACATTGTTTGAAGAATAAGGCTGAAGCGATAGGGGCATTGTTGGAAAATTTAGTCTGTATACAGTTTTTCTGGTGATATGATTACAGTGATGCATTGATCAATAGTCCCAATTTCATTTTTTTGCTCATGTGAATTTTAGATTGAGGAAAGAAAATAACACAGGAAAAACATAATTTCTTATTTACTCAATTCAGAAGCTCCATTTATATGGATGTGTAAATGCTTGTGGGAGGATAGGGTCAGGATATGTATATTATGTGCATTTAGGGTGTGTAGATATATATGGGGATTTAGGCCAGGATTATATCCATATAGGAGAAGGATGGGGTTTCTATATAAATACCAATTATAATTTTATGTGTTTCCATGTATATATTTCATAACTAAATATTATATGAATTATAATGTAAAAGTCACTGGGAAAGAAAAACAAAGACTTGGAAAATAAATTTTAAAACAAATCCCAAAGTATAATAATATGGGGAGAAACAGGCAAATGAGATTTTCCCATAAGAACATTTAATGGATTTTAGTCTAACATAAGCCAACTTTGGTTGTTCACTTATAGACAAATAAAAATCAGTTAGTATACCCATCAAAATGACTGTGATGTCTTTTTGGAAATGGCATTGGAAATGTCTCCCAGGTCTTATTGTTTTTCTTCGGAAAACAATTTTTAAAAAATATGATATCTTTACTAAATCCTTGAAACTGAGTCTATTTATAAGCAAAGTGATAACAATGGTGAGGAATGTGATGATGCCCATAAAAATATCTGTCTAAGGCAATATTTTATTGTGCCATACAGAAAATCAATACAGAGATGATGTCTGATGGATTTTTCCAAATAATTCAGTGCATGTATACAAGAAGGAATGGCTTATTTATATATTAGAAAAATCTGTAAATTGCAACACTAGAAATAAACTAATTATAAAACCAATAATGGATGTTTACCAAACATGCTCTAATATTTAAATATAAAAATCTTGGGGGAAAAAAAACCTAAAATACTGAAAAAATTTCAGATTGCTTTTGAAGTCTGGAAAAGAAAGTTTAGCTTTTATTTTATGGGCACTGTCTTCACAAAATTAATTTTGGTTTAGTTAGGTATGTCAAATAATTGATCAAAACTGTCAGTTCAAAATTCATGCTTTTTCAATAATATATTAACCATTATTTTGTGTGTGTTTCTTAAAAGTTTTTAATATCAAATTCTTCAGTTAATGCCACTGTCTACCTTGCTTTGGATTCCCATAATGGTGTCATTTCTAATACCATGAAACTTCTTTTGGATTATGAAACAAATCCTAAAGTAAGAATATATATGAAACTATATTAAAATAATAAATATATTTAAATGCCCTACATTATGAATAATTTTCAATATATTTAATAAGAATAACTTGTGAAAACAAAACACACCAAATTCATGTAAATTATATTTTCATATTCACATAGATCAAGCAAAATTTCACTTTAAGAAAATAAATTTAGAGGTTTATTTGATTTATTGTACTTTTTCCATTAGACTTTTTAAAAATAACATTTCATTTTTGTATTTGCTTCTTTAAGTGGATATAAAAGAGAGAGAAGGGATTATCTCCATATTGAAAAACATAAAAAAGTTGGAGAAGGGACTCCCTCCATATTCAAAAGCATAAAGCTTAAGCAATGTTCTAGGTAATTAAATAAAATTGCCCTATTTTACAGTCACGATTTATCTGGAGTGTTGCCTTTATCCTTGGCTTTACTTGACTACAGAAATCTGCCCTAAGTCTTTTTTCCCCCCAATGTCCTGGTCAAATTTCAAATTTGCAAATATTTGGAAAGAAGAGAGAGGTATAAAGGAATAGAAAAGCATAACAAATAACTTTTCCTACAAAGTCATTCTGGGAAATGGGACCACTTAAATTTCAAATGTTTACCAGTGTCTTTAAACATTTCTCAAAATTTCCAGTAGTAGACTTATCAGGCACATTTTTAAAAAAAAACATCATATTACCTAAAATAAGCCTTTATAAGCTGCAAAAAATTTTTTTGTAAGTTGCAAATATTTTGACCAGGATTTTCTCACTGTGTGACAGAAGAAAGAAATAAAGCAACAACTGGTGCTCTAGGACAATTGGCTAATAGTCTCTAACATTACTTTTAACTTTGGTATTGTAGGATCTCTCTCATATATTCAATTTTGTTGTTTGAAACAAAGTGCCTCTGTTCTATTTGCTTCTTCACTCTTTCAAATAATGTTAAAAATTAACTTTAGGGGAAAAGCCTGATTCATATTTTTATTTTAATTGCACTGAATTTATAAATTAGACTGAAGAAAATTAGCATTCTTATTATTCATAAAGCAGGATGATTTATTAACTTATTCTGAACTTCATTAATTCCTTCCCTATATTTTACATTTTCTCCACAAAAGAATTTACTTTTACACATTATATTAATATTTATCACATTCCTAGGCAACTTGAGTTTTGTTGCTAAATATTCATTCCCTAATTGTTCTTCAAGGTTATGGAGGAAACTTGGTATTTATACCTTGATATTTAATGGCAGCTTTGCTAACTCCTTGTATTAATTCAGATAATTTCTATATGATCTTTCATTTTCTATGTGTCAACATTCATAGTTAAAATGACAGTCAAGAATGACATTTTTTTCTCCTTAATTCTTTGCTATAGCTTTTTATTTATATCATGGTGATGGTGGTTTAGTTGCTAAGTCATGTCCCATTCTTGCAACTCCATGGACTGTAAACCACCAGGTTTCTCTGTCCTTGGGGTTCTCCAGACAGGAATACTGGAGAAGGTTACCATTTCCTTCTTCAGGGAATTTTCCAGACTCAGGGATCAAATCCTTGTCTCCTAAATTGGCAGTTGGGTTTTTTACTGATTAAGCCACAAGACTTATTTTTTTTATGAGGACTTCCAGAACAATGTTTACTAGAAGTGGTAATAGGAGGCATTGTTGTTTTGTCATGATTTTAAAAGGTATTGCTTAAAGGTTTCAAATAATGGTATTTCTTATAGGGCTATAGCAGATTTTTTTTTTTTTTTAAATAAGACAAGTATTTTTAAATTCTTAGTTTGTTAAGGGCTTCTATCAGGAAGTTGATATTGAATTTTATTATATTTTTTTCCATTTGCTTACAAAATTATATGGCTCTTTTTTAAATTTATTAAACTTCCAAGTTACTTTAATACATTTTATGCTACTATATCATATTTGTCTTTCTGGGATATGTCCTACCCCATATGAGGTAGTTTTCAGTATAGGTTACTTTATTCAATTAGCTAATTTTTAATTTAATTTAGGGATTCCAAACCTAGATGTTCTGTTTTCCATGTACACTAAAGTTCAAGGCAGTTTGTTCTCTCATTTTTTTCCCCCAACATATGAGCTTATGTTTAGAAGAGCTTCTATACATTTACACATTTAAACAGTATTGACCAATTGTCTCTCCAAAAGGATATACTTTTGGCATTGCTAAGACATCACTGACTTTATATGTTAATTTAATTTTCTCCTTGGAAGAAAAGCTATGATCAACCTAGACAGCATATTAAAAAGCAGAGGCATTACTTTGCCAACAAAGGTCCGTCTAGTTAAAGCTTAGGTTTTTCCAGTAGTCATGTATGGATGTGAGAGTTGGACTATAAAGAAAGCTGAACACTGAAGAATTAATGTTTTTGAATTGTGGTGTTGGAGAAGACTCTTGAGAGTCCCTTGGACTGCAAGGAGATCCAACCAGTCCATCCTAAAGGAAATCAGTCCTGAATATCCATTGGAAGGACTGATGCTGAAGCTGAAACCAATACTTTGGCCACCTGATGCAAATAACTGACTCACTAGAAAAGACCCTGATGCTGGGAAAGACTGAAAGCGGGAGGAGAAGGGGATGATAGAGGATGAGATGGTTGGATGGCATCACTGACTTGATGAACATGAGTTTGAGTAAGCTATGGGAGTTGATGATGGATAGGGAAGCCTGGTGTGCTGCAGTCCATGGGGTCACAAAGAGTTGGACATGACTGAGTGACTGAACTGAATTGAACTGAATAGCCTGGCTATTCCTGAATCAAATGTGTTGTAAAGCCTAACTTTTATGAATCTCTCTCTCTCTTTTTCTTTTTCTTCTATGATTTAATTTCAGTGGTATTCTGAAAGGATTATGACAAATGATTTTACTCTGTCCACCAATCTGCTCTTTAAAAAAAAAAAAAAAACCTTCATTTGATAAACTTTTCTCTTCCTTTGATCTATATATTAGTCTTCCCCATTAGAATGTGATTTCCTCCATAGTGAGGTTATTTCTAATTTAGTGCTTATCTCTGATGTACTGGCTTCCCAGGTGGCACTGATGGTAAAGAATTCGCCTGCCAGTGCAGGAGACTTAAGAGGCACGGTTCAATCCTGGGGTCCGGAAGATCCCCTGAAGGAAATGGCAACCTACTCTAGTGTTATTGTCTGGAGGATTCCATGGACAGAGAAACCTGGTAGGCTATTTTCCATAGGGTCACAAAGAGTTGGACGTGTCTGAAGTGACTTTGCACACTGGTGTACTGTGCTGTTGCATCATATAATCAGTGCTCAATAAATATTTATTGAATGAAAGCATGAACTCTCTCTTCTAATTTCAAGAGTTCATGTATTTTGTTAAAACTTAAAACAATGAGAAACAATAGATTCATTAGGTTGAAATCATTTTTGAATTGCCAAGTATTGTACTGGAACACTTACCCTGATTTTCAAGACATCACATGTTTATTTTTTTCCTAGAGCAGCAAAATACTTGCATTAGGTTGAGTATGTGTTAGGCACCAGTAAGGTGCTTCATAAATTATAACTTAATGCTTATGAAAGCCTTGTGAGGTAGATACCATTTTAACCTCCATTTTTATGGATGAAGACATTAATAAATAAGTAGCCTACTCAAGATCACCCAGCTGGTAAATGGATGAATAACGATTTCAACACAAGCAGCCTAACTTTAGCATGGGTTCTTCACCACTTTGCTATCTTGCCACTATTGGCTTCTCATCTCTTCTAAAAAGATGTTACTATCCTCCTCATACTTTCATGCTCTGCTGTAATCTCTGTGTATGCAGAAGCTGTGTGTGCTGCTTATTTTAAATATCAGTGTTTGGTACTTAAATGATGTACTAAGGATGAATGAACAAGTGATTGAATGATTAATTCAGAAGAGCTGTGCTGTCATAGGGAATCCCACTTTTTCAGACAGTTTCAATGAACAGAAAATTGACATATGTGAGGACAAACTTTTCATTTTAAATCACCCTTTTCACTTGTTGTTTAGGCAGTTTTTACATTTTTTGAATAATAATTTACTTCAGTGGTAATATGTTTTTGGTCAAGCCACAGTTTGTTACATATTCCTTGTAATCTTCAGTTTTTTTCTCATTGATTTGAAATATTCTTGAAATAGAGGGCTCTATAAGATATGCTGCTGCTCCTGCTGAGTTGCTTCAGTAGTGTCCGACTCCTAGCGACCTCATGGACTGCAGTCCACCAGGCTCCCCCGTCCCCGGGATTCTCCAGGCAAGAACACTGGTGTGGGTTGCCATTTCCTTCTCCAATGCATGAAAGTGAAAAGTGAAAGTGAAGTCACTCAGTCGTGTCTGACTCTTAGTGAACCCATGGACTGCGGCCCACCAGGCTCCTCCATCCATGGGATTTTCCAGGCAAGAGTACTGGAATGGGGTGCCATTGTCTTCTCCGCAATAAGGTATATCCTTCTATAATTAAAAGCACTTAGATTTGTTTTTCTACATATTCTGCCTATTAATTATATAATTAAGTTTGATAAAACAAAAATTAAAATCATTCTTTGACTTCATCAAGCTTTTAACTATCACCCTATTAGATCACATTTTTAATTATTATGACAATTGAATATCAACTTTTTATATGAAATTTTACAACTTAATGGGGTTTCTAAAGTATGCATTATTTTTCTTTTTTTTTTTTCAAAAAATAAGATAGCTGTTTAGCTTCACATAGTTTTTTTCCTAAATACTGAAACTTAGTTATTCTTTTAGTTTGCTATTTCAACAAATTTGACTATGTTACCTTAAATGTAGCATACCAAACCTAAAGTTTAAAAACATTGTCAAAATTCTGTAACAATTAGTAGGTAGCTTAAACACAGAAATCTATATGAGGGTACAAAAGATACTCCTTTTGACAAATCATCTTTATTTATTTTTGTTTTCTTTAGGAATGGACCTACATTCTTAAGCAGCAATTTTTAAAGCACTTTTCACTTGTATATATAAAGTGCTCTTTTGTAAAGGGAAATTGCATATTTTAAGGACTCAAAAAAACCATATTCTGTCATGTATTATTTATTTTAGCATCTCCAAATAGTGGTTGCTGTTAAAAACAGGGAGAACCTGTCCCTGGATTCATGCGTTGGCAACATCATTTTAAACATCAGGAATGTTAATGATGAGAGTCCTATTCTTACATGAATAATGACTAATCTAAATATTTAGATTTTACAACTGAAACTTTTTTATAATGGAATAAATATCAGAGTTTTGCTATTATTTCCATTGTCATTTTTTAAAACAAATATTCAAAGTAGCCCAGAAGCAAACCTCTATTAGTTCTACACTGTAACTCTCTTTACACACAGTGAAGGTAAACCTCATTCATTTTTTATGCTTGAAACCACAGAGAAGAGTCAATTTTTATGGAGTAAGAATTCAAGGCTTTCTACTTAACTGTTAAGTAATATATTGTAAACATTCCTTAATAAGTAAAATATTGTAGGAGATGCACACGGATACACTCATAATGAAGAGAATTGGGAACTTGCTCTGGATTAGGTTTTGGCTTACAGGAATACTGTGGCCGGTTTGATCTTCTATCCAGACCACTAAAACATTCTCCATATCAAAAATAAAGCTGTTTCACTTATTATCACTAGTGATTCACTAGAGCAGCACTTTTAATTTCCTTTAAAAAACTTTTCCCTTGCATTCAGAACTTGGATAACTGTTTGGCACAAGAGGCCTAGCTTTCAGCCTATTTTGGCTTTCTACGTGTATTCCTCACTAAGCTTAATCATTTCTAGCTTTTGATTTAAATTGAGAGAGATGTCATTCATTCCTATGCATATTTAGACACTACTGTAGGGTAATTAATATTGTTGTGTCTCAGGGAATAGGGTGGACAAGGAGAAAAGAGACAAAGGAATGGCCAATCAGTGGAGCAGTCAGAAAACACACCATATTTATCCAAGTCCGTTGTCTCATATTGGCATAGTTTGTGGTGTCCCAAAACAATTATAATAGTAATGTCAAAATCACTGATCACAGATCATCATAACAAATATCAATATTATAATAATAATAATTAAAAAAGAAACACTATGAGGATTTCCAAAATGTGATGTGAAAGTGAAAGTTGCTCACCTGTTTCCTACTCTTTACAACCACATGGACTATACAGTCCATGGAATTCTCCAGGCCAGAATACTGACGTGGGTAGCCTTTCCCTTCTCCAGGGGTATGTCCCAACCCAGGGATCAAACCCAGGTCTCCTTCATTGCAGGCAGATTTCTTACCAGCGGAACCACAAGGAAAGCCCAAGAATACTGGAGTGGGTAGCCTATCCCTTCTCCAGTGGAACTTCCCAATCCAGGAATCA
>NW_011494832.1:5547954-5549445 GCF_000754665.1 Bison bison bison | reverse complement strand
AAGGAAAGCCCAAGAATACTGGAGTGGGTAGCCTATCCCTTCTCCAGTGGAACTTCCCAATCCAGGATTTGAACCGGGGTCTTCTGCATTGCAGGCAGACTCTTTACCAACTGACCTATCAGGGAAGCCCAAATGTGATACAGAAACATGAAATGAGCAAATGCCAGAAACTTTCAATTTGTAAGAAAATGCAATATCTGCAAAATGGTTTAAAGTAAATGCAATAAATGGGGTATGCCTAAATATGAAATGAAACAGTGATTTCCAAAGTGTTTGTAGTAATTTTGTTATCTGGAATAACAAAAAGATATAATTTACTGGTCACTAGAAGGACTAGAGAAAGGGCATAGATAGGTGAAAACTTTCAACTGCACTTTATAATACTTAAACATTCCCTAATACATGTAGTAATTTATAAACAAAAAGAATTTTGAAGCCAGGGACTTGAGACTCTTACAAAATAAGTATGATTTAAAATATTTGTTGTGTGACAGATGAAAAGAGACATTTGTCTACACTAAGTGATTAAAAAAATCCCTTTTGTCCCACAGATATATACCAGATGCATCTATAAATATTTATGAAAATCTGCCTGTTGGAACAAGCTAGTGAAGCCAACAGTAACTGATAGAGACATAGGGGACTTGGTACATTATGAATTTATAGGTATACAAACAGAATTTTCAATAAATGAAGGTATAATAATTTTTGTTGCTAATAATTTTATAGAGTATATTATAAAATGTGTCGCAAAGAGTCAGACACGACTGGGCGACTTTCACTTTCACTATACATTCTCGTAAGCACTTTGCATATATAATAACTTCTTTGTTTACTGTCCTAATTCTCATCTAACATATGATGCTTGGAGATAAATCTGAATTTATCCAAGTTCATGCAGCTAATTTGCATATCAGATCCTGCATCTGAATTCAGTCTGCTTGAATATAAGACCTATAACTCTAAGTACATTCTATATGACTGCAAGCTAAGAATTCATGCCTTTCAAAACACTCTCTGACAAAAATCACAGCAGGATCCTCTATGACCCACCTCCTAGCGTAATGGAAATAAAAGCAAAAGTAAACAAATAAGACCTAATTAAACTTAAAAGCTTTTGCACAATGAAGGAAATTATAAGCAAGGTGAAAAGACAGCCTTCAGAATGGGAGAAAATAATAACAAATGAAGCAACTTACAAAGAATTAATCTCAATAATATACAAGCAGCTCATGCAGCTCAATTCCAGAAAAATAAACAACCCAATCAAAAAATGGGCCAAAGAACTAAACAGACATTTCTCCAAAAAAGGCATATAGATGGCTAACGAACACATGAAAAGGTGAACAACATCACTCATTATCAAAGAAATGTACATCAAAACCACAATGAGGTACCATCTCACGCCAGTCAGAATGGCTGTTATCAAAAAGTCTACAAACAATAAATGCTGGAGAGGGTGTGGAGAAAAGGGAACCCTCTTACACTGTT
>NW_011494832.1:5539492-5547854 GCF_000754665.1 Bison bison bison | reverse complement strand
ACAATGGAATATTACTCAGCTATTAAAAAGAATTCATTTGAATCAGTTCTAATGAGGTGGATGAAACTGGAGCCTATTATACAGTGAAGTAAGGCAGAAAGAAAAACACCAATACAGTATATATTAACTCATATATATGGAATTTAGAAAGATGGTAACGATGACCCTATATGCGAGACAGCAAAAGAGACACAGATGTATAGAACAGACATTTAGACTCTGTGGAAGACGAGGGTGGGATGATTTGAGAGAATAGCACTGAAACATGTATATTACCATATGTGAAATAGATTGCCAGTCCAGGTTCGATGCATGAGACAGGGCGCTCAGGGCTGGTGCACTGGGACGACCCTGAGGGATGGGATGGGGAGTGAGGGAGGAGGGGGTTTCAGGACGGGGGACACATGTACTCCCATGGCTAATATATGCCAATGTATGGCAAAACCACTATAATATTGTAAGATAATTAGCCTGCAATTAAAAAAAAATTAATTTACAAAAAAAAAGAAGAATTCATGCCTTTAACAATTTAGGCATTAAAAAAAAGGAATGGGATAAAGAAATGTTTTTTCATTTCTTAAGAGGTATTGTACATTTGGTATGCATAAAAAGAGCACTATTAAAAACACAGTGTCTGTCATATTGGTGAAGAGTCCCACATGGGAAGAGACATGGAGGGGAAGAGCCACCTATGGCAAGCCAGAGCTATAGCAAAGGGAGAAGATGTTCAAGTCAGGAGTGATGGGAAGAGAGTGGCAGCAGAAATAGATTCATTATATAAAGTATGATTGTAGTAAAATCTACTTGTTAAACATAAATTAAAGCTGGTGTCTCCTGTCAGACATGTGAATTAAAAAAGCAGAGAATGAGAAAACTATAATGAACAATATGAGGATAAATGAAAATTGAAGGTGTTAGAGTAATCATGTTTTTCATTATATGTTTAGGTACAAGAAGTATGCATGCATGTGTGTGCATATATAGTTACATAAATACTGATGTAACTGTACACACAGGCACACCTATACATGGATACACTTCTATAGTTATATTTACTAAAAGAGTGAAAGAACTTAGGAGGATGATACCTCAGTAGCAACGAGCACACTGAATACTCAGATACTGACTTCTATATACCATTTTACCTTACAAGAGTTCCTTAGAGAAAAAACTCATTTTGAATCTGATAGGGTTAAAATATAAGATGAACTTGGAAATATTTGGTTGTGACAGAAAACAAAAACAGGCTCAAAGAATATTGAGGGTATGTTACACACACACACACACACACACACACACTCAGAAATTAGCTTGAATTGGCACCCAAATCTTATCATGGGCAGACATCAGGCAAATCCAATTTGAGGATAATTCTCCTAAAAGTTACCAACCTTTAATCTTCAAAATGGTCTTGAGAAGGTTTAAGAACTTTTGAGATTGAGGGAGACTAAAAGAATGTGACAACCCAGTCTTTCTGCTATAAAAATATTATTAAGACAATTACTAAAACTTGAAAGGAAATCTCAGTATTATGCATGTTGATGTTAACTTATGGATTTAGTTATTTTTATTGTGATAATGTTGGGGGATGCTCTTAGCAAATATACCTTAAAGTATTTGGAGATGATGAGACATCAGGTCAGCAAATTATTCTCAAATGGGTTAGGAAAAAAATTTCCTACATGTTTATGATTATTTAAAATATTTAACTCTTACAAAGACTAAAAAACAGAAATAAAGAAAGAAAATTTGATATTGAAGACAGGTAGAAAGGGGCAATGGGTTTAAATCATACTATAAAAATTCCAGAAAAAGCGCATAAAAGCAGTAGAGCAGAATACTGAAAAGTCACACTCAAGAAAATATTTCTAAAATAAAAGCAATTTTGAGGCCACACAGTTAAAGAAGGTTTCTAGGTTTCTGGAAGACAAATACAGAGTGGCTGAATCTGAAATATTTTTCTAGTAAACCATTAGATATTAATGAAAGAAGAAAGGAAATATTTGAGACTCTACACAATAAGGTTAAGTTACATATAAGAGAGTGATAATCAAATCGTAAGAAGACTTTATCATAAGACTTTTCCCACATTTAATGGAGTTACATATTTAGCAAACTTGTGGACACAAATTGTGACTTTAAAAATTTATACAAATGAAAATGATCCCATAGATAAAGAAGGCAAATAAAATTTTAGGAACACGGAAACACCAAGGAAATATTATTCCTATGAGTTCTTCCTGAGAAATTTGCTAGAGAATGAACTCTAGATAATCAAAATAACTGGAGAATTATCAATAGAAGAAATGACGGTAAAAGACAGATACATTATTTATTTACAAAAATAACAATTAAAAACTTTTTATTTACTTTTTATTTACTACACATATGGGCTGCATTAGCTGCAAATATAAATAAATTAAATTATAAAGCAACTATTAATTAAAATATTACCAGTTTTTACTTTTGCTGATTTTTGTTATTGCTTAGGTATTTTTCTTGGCACACACATCCCTAACCTAACTCTACTCTGCCTGAAGCCAGAAGAACTAAAACTGTGAATTAGTAGGGGAAAAAAAAATTGGAACAGAGGTGCAATGAGGGGAAACTAGCATATATTAACGCCTCTAAATCGCAAAAGTGTGATAGATAAATGACTATTCATATAGATATATGAAACATAATATATAATCTTGATAAGAGTATGTATCTCTTGATACATACTTGATAATCTTGATAAGAGTAAGAATACATTCATGAAAACTTAAAAGTGAAGAAAAGATAGACATTTTAAAACTATGCAATAACAGGATAGCAGTAGGAAAAATAAAACATTTTTGTACTGTGGAGCAGAGAAAATCAAATTGATTAGACATTTTTTAAAAAATGCAATCATACACATAATAGAACAAAATATAAATGGATTTCTTTATATTTGGGAATAGGAAAAACTTTTATAACTGCAACTCAAAATCCAGAAACTACATGGGAATAAATTCACGAATGTGACAAAATCATGATATAATCAGAATCATCACTATCATCACAACTGCAACAGCAATAACAATAACATTTTTATGACAAACAAATAAAATCACCATAATAAAAGTAAAAATACAAGTGAGAAAATGGGAAAATATTTACATATTAGAAACTAAAATAATCATATATGAAAATGAACTAAGATAAGAATCAACAACTTAGAGGAGCTGCAAATGACTCTAAAGCATATGAAAATATGCACTATTTTATCCATAATAAAATTGAAAATTAAAACAATACTACACATATTTTATAACCTGTAAGATTACCAAAATTTCATGTTTGACAATATCTTCTTTTGGTAATGCTGTGTAAAACAGGCCTTGTATAAGTATTGGGGAGGATGAAAAATACTACAACCCTTACTGAGAGAAATATGGTAGAATCTAGGAAAACTGCATATGCATCTGCACCTTAATGCCACAATCTCACCTCTAGAAAATATCTCAAAGTACACTGGCAAAAACATAAAAAAGATGTATGCAGATGCCATTCTTTGCATCATTATTTAATAGCAAGATTGAGAATATCCATAGGGTAATGACTGTATAAACTGTAATAATAGACAATGGAATATGTCCACAGAAATAAGGACTCTTTATATATTATTTATATTATATATATAAATATCTCAGTGTAATGGTCTCTGAGATACTAGAGGTGGAAAGGTGGAAAAAAGTATGCACAGTGTGTTACCATTAAACTTACCAAGGAAAGAATATACAACTAGATAACAAAATTTTTTAAACCCTGAAGAATTTTGTAGAATAGAGAGAGTTGAGAGACATATCAACTAATTAAAAAGTGTGAAATTAGATAATGATTTGAAAAGCAATAAAACTTAATAAGACAATAAAAAATGTTATAATTACTGAATATATGATGATGCTAAGGATTTATTTATTTATTTATTTTTTTAATTTTATTTCTCATGTGTTCCCCATCCTGAAACCTCCTCCCTCCTCCCTCCCCATACCATCCCTCTGGGTCGTCCCAGTGCACCAGCCCCAAGCTGGTGTTTTAAAATATAACTCTCTCTATTCTTCAAAATTCTTCAGGGTTTAAAAAATTTTGTTATCTAGTTGTATATTCTTTCCTTGGTAAGTTTAATGGTAACACACTGTGCATACTTTTTTCCACCTTTCCACCTCTAGTATCTCAGAGACCATTACACTGAGATATTTATATATATAATATAAATAATATATAAAGAGTCCTTATTTCTGTGGACATATTCCATTGTCTATTATTACAGTTTATACAGTCATTACCCTATGGATAGTCTCAATCTTGCTATTAAATAATGATGCAAAGAATGGCATCTGCATACATCTTTTTTATGTTTTTGCCAGTGTACTTTGAGATATTTTCTAGAGGTGAGATTGTGGCATTAAGGTGCAGATGCTAAGGATTTAATGTGATTCCCTAGGTATGCTAATTATATCATAGTTATATTTTAAAACAGGGGTCTTTTGCCTTTAAGAATAGATAATATAATATTTACAAATAAAATAACATATAGTTTGGGATTTTCTTCAAAATAATTCAAGTAGGAGATAAAGTAGGCAATGCTATAGATGAAATAAAATTGGCCATAAATTTGTAATTGTCAAGGCTAGTGATATGTACATAAGAGTTTATTCCATTATTCTCTCATGGGGTTGCAAAGAGTCTGAGATGGCTGAGTGACTGAACTGAAATGATCTTGGATTTAATACATGTGAATTTTTAACTAAAATGTTTTATTCAGGAAAATATATGCCCTATCTTAATAAAAGTAAATATACTTTCAAATGCAATAAACTGCATCTGTAAAACAACACAATTTAAAAATTGGATGGAAGGCTGACACTCCAAAGTGAGCAAGTGAGTGCCTTCTACAGGATGCCTGGGCATGTCTCCCTCCATGCTCTTCCATACTGGGCTCTGGGGCAGAGGATGTATTTCACACATATCTATAGATTTGGTGTGTCTGTGAGAGAACTGACTTCCTCCAGAGTCACCACAGAGTAACTTATTATAGATTCTTCAGTTCCATTATTTATATTTGCGCTTCTGCATCTAGATACCACCCTACTGTCATCCACTTTATATGATAAATGGTGCTTAGAACTTGCTACCATCAAATGTTGCAAAATAAAATATGTATCATAGTCATCTAAAGTTAATACAGATGCATGCACTGCTGCACTGAGTACCACCATCTATGGAGCAGGCCACCGCTGATCCATGCCTCTGCTGGGTTAGGGTTAGGGTTAGGGTTAGGGTTAGGGAGACGTCTGGACACTCACAAGCAAGTCTGGATATCAAGCCCTGAGCCTTTGGAGTGGGAGCACTGACTCCAAGACCCTAGACTACCAGAGAACTAACCCTAGGGAGTATTAAATAGTGAGAACTCACACAAAGGAAACCACTTGAATAAAAGACCCAGCATCATCCAACCACTAATAGCACCCTGTGCAGGATGCCCCATTTAAACAACAAACAAAACAAAAATACAAACCCAATCATCAACAGACAGGATTACCACCTCACTCAGCCTTGCCCATCAGAGGAAAAACAAACAAAAACTCAGCATAAATCTCACCCTACATGAAGCTTATACAAACCACTGGACCAACCTGAAGAGGACAGAAACCAAAAGGAAGAAAGAATTCAACCTTGAAGCCTGGGAAAAGAAGACCTCAAACACAATAAGTTAAAAAAAAAAAAATGAAAAGGCAGAGAAATACTACACAAATGAAAGAACAAACTAGAAACAGAGAAGTCAAAATAAATGAAGAGGAAATAGGCAAACTACCTGAAAAATAATTCAGAATAATGATAGTAAAGATGATCAAAAACCTTGAAAACAAAATGGAGAAAATGCAAGAATCAATTAACAAATACCTAGAAGAATTAAAGAATAAACATACAGAGACAAACAACACAATTACTGAAACTAAAAAATACTCTAGCAGGAATCAGTAGCAAAATATCTGAAGCAGAAGAATGAATCAGCGAGCTGGAAGATAAAATGGTGGAAATAACTTCTGAAGAGCAGAATAAAAAGGATGAAAAGAACTGAGGATAGTCTCAGAGACCTCTGGGATAATATCAAACACACCAACATTCCAAGTATAGGGGTCCCAGAAGAAGAAGAGAAAAAGAAAGGGTATGAGAAAATTTTTGAAGAGATTACTGTTGAAAATTTTCCCAACATGGAAAAGGAAACAGTTAATCAAGTGCAAGAGGCACAAAGAGTCCCATACAGGATAAATCCCAAGGAGAAACACACCAAGACACATACTAATCAAACTAACAAAGACTAAACACAAAAAAAGAATGTTAAAAGCAGCAAGGGAGAAGCAACAGGCAACAAACAAGGGAAACCTCATATGCTTAAGAGCTGATCTTTCAGTAGAAACTCTGCAAGCCAGAAGGCAATGGCAGGATATACTTAACTTACTGAAAGGGAAAAACCTACAACCAAGATTACTGTACCTGGCAAGGATCTCCTTCAAAATTGATGGATAAATAAAAAGTTTTTCAGATAATCAAAAGTTAAGAGAATTCAGCACCACCAAATCAGCTTTACAACAAATGTTAAAGGGACTTATTTAGTCAAGAAATACAAGACAAGAAAAAACATCTATAAAATCAACCCCAAATAATTAAAAAAATGGCAATAGGAATATTTATATCAATAATTACTTTAAATGTAAATAAATTCAATGCTCCAACCAAAAGACACAGACTGGCTGAATGGATACAAAAACAAGACCCATGTATATGCTGTTTACAAGAATCCCACTTCAGACCTCAAGACCCATATAGACTGAAAATAAGAGGATGGAAAAATATATTCCATGCAAATGGGAAGCAGAAGAAACCTGGAGTAGCAATCCTCATATCAGACAGAATAGACCTTAAAATAAAGATAATTACAAGAGATAAGGAAGGACACTGCATAATGATCAAGGGATCAATCCAAGAGGAAGACATACCAATGGTAAATATCTATGCTCCCAACACAGGAGCACCTTAGTACATAAGACAAACACTAACAGACATAAAAGGAGAAACTGAGAGTAACACAATAATAGTAGGAGATTTTAACACCCCACTCATACCAATGGACAGATCATTAAAATAGAAAACTAACAAGGAAACACATCTTAAATGATACATTAGATGAGATGGATCTCATTGATATCTTCAGGACATTCCATCCAAATGCAGAAGAATACACTTTCTCTCAAATGCACATGGAACATTATCCAGGATAGAGCACACTTGGGTCACAAATCAAACCTCAGGAAACTTAAGTAAATTGAAATCATATCAAGCATCTCCAACCACAATGCTATAAGACTAGATATCAATTACAAGAAGAAAAAAAAAAAAAAACTGTTACAAACACAAACAAATGGAGATTAAAAACACATTTCTAAATAACCACTTCCATGGTGGCTCAGATGATAAAGCGTCTGCCTACAATGCAGGAGACCTGGGTGGGGATGATCCTCTGGAGAAGGAAATGGCAACCCACTCTGGTAGTCTTGCCTGGAAAATCCCATGGATGGAGGAGCCTGGTAGGCTACAGTCCATGGGGTCTCAAAGAGTCGGACACCACTGAGTGACTTCACTTTCACTTTTCTAAATAATCAACAGCTTACTGAAGAAATCAAAAGTGATATAAAAAGAATTCTAGAAACAAATGACAATGAAAACATGAGAATTCAAACCCATGGGATGCAGTTCTAAGAGGGAAGTTTACAGCAATACAATCCTACCTCAAGAAACAAGAAAAACAATGCATAGACAACTTAACTTTATACCTAAAACAACTGGAAAAACAACAACAACAACAACAAAAACCCAAAATGAGTAGAAAGAGAGAAATCATAAAGGTATTAGCAGAAATAAATTAAAAAGAAATGAAAGAAGCAATAATAAAGATTAATAACACTAAAAGCTGTTCTTTGAGAAGATAAACAAAATTGACAAGCCTTTGCCAGATTCATCAAGGAAAACAAGAGAGAAGAATCAGTTCAACAAAATTAGAATGAAAAAGGAGACGTTATAACAGACAATGCAGAAACACAAAGGATTATAAGAGACTATTATGAACAACTATATGGCAATTAAATGGATAATTTGGATGAAATGGACAGATTCTTAGAAAAGTTCAGTCTTCCAAGACTGAACCAGAAAGAAATATAAATTATGAACAATCCACTTTCTGCCATAAGGGTGGTGTCATCTGCATAGCTGAGGTTATTGATATTTCTCCCAGAAATCTTGATTCCAGCTTGTGTTTCTTCCTACAGCAAACATT
>NW_011494832.1:5539005-5539392 GCF_000754665.1 Bison bison bison | reverse complement strand
ATTATGAACAATCCACTTACAAGCACTGAAATTGAAGCTGTGATCAAAAATCTCCCAAAAATCAAAAGCCTGGACCAGATGGCTTCATAGAAGAATTCTATAAAACATTTAGAGAAGGGCTAATGCCTATTCTTCTGAAACTCTTTCAAAAAATTTTAGAGGGAACCCTTCCAAACTCATTCTATGAGGCCACCATCACCCTGATACCAAAACCAGACAAAGACAACACAGAAAAAGAAAACTGTAGGCCAATAGAACTGAAGAACATAGATGCAAAAATCCTCAAGAAAATTTTAGCAAACTGAATTCAACACATTAAAAAGCTCATACACCATGATCAAGTTGGGTTTATTCCAGGGATGCAAGGATTCTTCAATATATGCAAAT
>NW_011494832.1:5537706-5538489 GCF_000754665.1 Bison bison bison | reverse complement strand
GGTGTCATCTGCATAGCTGAGGTTATTGATATTTCTCCCAGAAATCTTGATTCCAGCTTGTGTTTCTTCCTACAGCAAACATTATTCTCAGTGGTGAAAAAATGAAAGCATTCCCCTAAGATCAGGAACAAGACAAGGGTGTCCACTTTCACCACTATTAATCAACATAGTTCTGGAAGTCCTAACTATAGCAATCAGAGAAGAAAAAAAAATAAAAGGAATTCAGATCAGAAAAGAAGAAGTAAAGCTCTCACTGTTTGCAGATGACATGATACATACATAGAAAGTCCTAAAGATAGTATCAGAAAATTACTAGAGCTAATCATTGAATTTAGCTAAGTTTCAGGATACAAAATCAATACACAGAAATCACTCTCATTTCTATACACTAACACTGAAAAATCAGAGAGAGAAATTAAGGAATCAATCCCATTCACTATTGCAACAAAAAGAATTAAATATTTAGGAATAAACTTACCTAAGGAGACAAAAGAAATGTACACAGAAAACTATAAGACACTACCTAGATAGCATATTGAAAAGCAGAGACATTACTTTGCCAACAAAGGTCCATCTAGTCAAGGCTATGGTTTTTCCAGTGGTCATGTATGGATGTGAGATTTGGACTGTGAAGAAAGCTGAGGACCGAAGAATTGATGCTTTTGAACTGTGGTGTTGGAGAAGACGCTTGAGAGTCCCTTGGACTGCAAGGAGATCCAACCAGTCCATTCTGAAGGAGATCAGCCCTGGGTGTTCTTTGGAAGGACTGATGCTAAAAGCTAA
>NW_011494832.1:5534516-5537606 GCF_000754665.1 Bison bison bison | reverse complement strand
TGGAAAAGACTCTGCTGCTGGGAGGGATTGGGGGCAAGAGGAGAAGGGGACGACAGAGGATGAGATGGCTGGATGGCATCATCGACTCGATGGACATGAGTTTTAGTGAACTCCAGGAGTTGGTGATGGACAGGGAGGCCTGGCGTGCTGTGATTCATGGGGTTGCAAAGAGTCGGACACGACTGAGTGACTGAACTGAACTGAACTGAACTGAATGAAAGAAATCAAAGACTACATAAACAGAAGGAGAGATATTCCATGTTACTGGGTAGGAATAATAAATATTGTGAAAATGACTGTACTACCAAACACAATCTACAGATTCAATGTGATCCCTATTAGATTACCAATAAATTACCAATGGCAATTTTCACATAACTAGAACAAAAAGTTTCACAACACATATGGAAACACAAAAGACTCCAAATAGCCAAAGCAGTCTTGAGAAAGAAGAATGAAGCTGGAGGAATCAACCTTCCTGAGTTCAGATAATACTACAAAGCTACAGTCACCTTATGGTACTGGCAGAAAAACAGAAATATAGACCAACAGAACAAGATAGAAAGCCCAGAAATAAACCCATGCACCTATGGGTACCTTATTTTTGACAAAAGAGGCAAGAATATACAATGGGGCAAAGACAGCCTCTTAAATAAATGGTTCTGGGAAAACTGGACAGCTACATGTAAAAGAATGTAATTAGAATACTTCCTAACACCATACACAAAGATAAACTCAAAATGAATTAAAGACCTAAATGTAAGACCATAAACTATAAAGTTCTTAGAGGAAAACTTAGACAGAACACTCCATGATGTAAATCAAAGCAAGATCCTCTATGACCCACTTCCTAGAGTAATGGAAATAAGAACAAAAGTAAATAAGTGGGACCTGATTAAACTTAAAATCTTTTGAACAGCAAAGGAAACTATAAGCAAAGTGAAAAGACAGCCCTCCAAATGGGAGAAAATAATAGCAAATGAAACAACTGACAAAGGATTAATTTCCAAAATATACAAGCAGCTCATACAACTCAATACCAGAAAAACAAACTACCCAATCAAAAAATGGGCCAAAGACCTAAACAGACATTTCTCCAAAGAATACACACAGATGGCTAACAAACACATGAAAAGATGCTCAACACCACTCATTATTAGAGAAATGCAAATCAAAACTACAATGAAATATCACCTCACACCAGTCAAAATGGCCATCATCAAAAAGTCTACAAACAATAAATGCTGGAGAGGGTGTGGAGAAAAGGGAATGCTCTTGCACTGTTGGCTGGAATGTAACTTGATACAGCCACTATGGAAGATGGTATGGAGATGCCTTAAAAATAGGAATAAACCCACCATATGACCCAGGAATCCTACTCCTGGGCGTAAACCCTGAGGAAACCAAAACTGAAAAAGGCACATGTATCCCATTTTCATTGCAGCACTATGTACAATAACATTATGTACTTCCTAATGGAAGTAACCTAATGTCCATGGACAGATGAATGGATAAAGAAGTTGTGGTACACATGCACAATGGAATATTACTCAGCTATAAAAAGGAATGCATTTGAGTCAGTTCTGTTGAGGTGTATGAATATAGAACCTATTATACAGAGTGAAGTCAGTCAGAAATAGAAAGGTAAATATCGTATTCTAATGCATATAGATGGATCTAGAAAAATGGTACTGAAGAATTTATTTACAGCAGTGGAGAAACAGACATAAAGAATAAATTTATGGACATGGTGAGAGGGAAAGAGAGGGTGAGATGCATGGAAAGAGTAACAGTGAAACTTACACTAACATATGTAAAATAGATAACCAATGGGAATTTAGTATGTGACTTGGGAAACTCAAACAGGAGCTCTGTATCAATGTAGAGGGGTGGGATGGGGCAGGAGATGGGAGGTAGGCTCAAAAGGGAGATAATATATGTGTACCTATGGCTGATTCTGGGCTTGATAAAAGACAGAAATGGTATGGACCTAACAGAAGCAGAAGATATTAAAAAGAGATGGCAAGAATACACAGAAGAACTGGACAAAAAAGATCTTCATGACCCAGATAATCACGATGGTGTGATCACTGACCTAGAGCCAGACATCCTGGAATGTGAAGTCAAGTGGGCCTTAGAAAGCATCACTATGAACAAAATTAGTGGAGGTGATGGAATTCCAGATGAGCTATTCCAAATCCTGAAAGATGATGCTGTGAAAGTGCTGCACTCAATATGCCAGCAAATTTGGAAAACTCAGCAGTGGCCAAGGACTGGAAAAGGTCAGTTTTCATTGCAATCCCAAAGAAAGGAAATGCCAAAGAATGCTCAAAATCCCGCTCAATTGCACTCATCTCACACGCTAGTAAAGTAATGCTCAAAATTCTCCAAGCCAGGCTTCAGCAATACGTGAACCGTGAACTTCCTGATGTTCAAGCTGGTTTCAGAAAAGGCAGAGGAACCAGAGATCAAATTGCCAACATCCGCTGGATCATGGAAAAAGCAAGAGAGTTCCAGAAAAACATCTATTTCTGCTTTATTGACTATGCCAAAGCCTTTGACTGTGTGGATCACAATAAACTGTGAAAAATTCTGAAAGAGATAGGAATACCAGACCACCTAATCAGCCTCTTGAGAAATTTGTATGCAGGTCAGGAAGCAACAGTTAGAACTGGACATGGAACAACAGACTGGTTCCAAATAGGAAAATGGGTACGTCAAGGCTGTATATTGTCACCCTGTTTATTTAACTTCTATGCAGAGTACATCATGAGAAATGCTGGGTTGGAAGAAACACAAGCTGGAATCAAGACTGTTCAGAGAAATATCAATCACCTCAGCTATGCAGATGACACCACCCTTACGGCAGAAAGTGAAGAACAACTAAAAAGCCTCTTGATGAAAGTGAAAGAGGAGAGTGAAAAAGTTGGCTTAAAGCTCAACATTCAGAAAATGAAGATCATGGCATCTGGTCCCATCACTTCATGGGATATAGATGGGGAAACAGTGGAAACAGTGTCATACTTTATTTTTCTGGGCTCCAAAATCACTGCAGATGGTGACTGCAGACATGAAATTAAAGATGCTTAC
>NW_011494832.1:5511331-5534204 GCF_000754665.1 Bison bison bison | reverse complement strand
GACCAACCTAGATAGCATATTCAAAAGCAGAGACATTACTTTGCCAACAAAGGTCTGTCTAGTCAAGGCTATGGTTTTTCCTGTGGTCATGTATGGATGTGAGAGTTGGACTGTGAAGAAGGCTGAGCGCCAAAGAATTGATGCTTTTGAACTGTGGTGTTGGAGAAGACTCTTGAGAGTCCCTTGGACTGCAAGGAGATCCAACCAGTCCATTCTGAAGGAGATCAGCCCTGGGATTTCTTTGGAAGGAATGATACTAAAGCTGAAACTCCAGTACTTTGGCCACCTCATGCGAAGAGTTGACTCATCGGAAAAGACTCTGCTGCTGGGAGGGATTGGGGGCAAGAGGAGAAGGGGACGACAGAGGATGAGATGGCTGGATGGCATCACTGACTCAATGGACGCGAGTCTGAGTGAACTCCGGGAGTTGGTGATGGACAGGGAGGCCTGGCATGCTGCGATTCATGGGGTCACAAAGAGTCGGACACGACTGAGCGACTGATCTGATCTGATCTGATGGCTGATTCATGCTGAGGTTTGACGGAAAACAACAAAATTCTATAAAGCAATTATCCTTCAAAAAATTAACAACAAAGAAGAGAATCCAAAAATAAATAAATAAATTTAATACAACTTGTCAACTATCTGACATGGGTTAGAGCATTGTAACTTCTCAAATTCAGTAGAGCTGGCCATTTAGAAAACCAGTATCTAAAAAATTATAAAAATATTAAGAATACTTAAAGCATATATAATGTATGTTCAAGCGGGATTTTGAAAAGGCAGAGGAAGGAGAAGTCAAATCGCCAGCATCCATTGGATCATAGATAAAGCAAGAGAATTCCAGAAAAACATCTTCTTCTGCTTCATTGACTATGCCAAAGCTTTTGACTGTGTGGATCACAACAAACTCTGGAAAATTCTTAAAGCAATGGGAATACCAGACCACCTTACCTGCCTCCTGAGAAACCTGTATGCAAGTCAAGAAGCAACAGTTAGAACCAGACATGTATAACAGACTGGTTCCAAATTGGGAAAGGAGTACGTCAAGGCTGTATATTGTCACCCTGCTTATTTAGCTTAAATGCAGAATATATCATGTGAAATGCTGGGTTGGTTGAATCACAAGCTAGAATCAAGATTTCCAGGAGAAATATCAATAACCTTAGATATACAGATGACACTACCTTTATGGCAGAAAGCAAAGAGTAACTAAGGAGCCTCTTGATTAAAGTGAAAGATGAGAGTGAAAAAACTGGCTTAAATCTCAACATTCAACGAACTAAGATCATGGTATCTGGTCTCATCAGTTCATGGCAAATAGATGGGGAAACTGGAAACAGTGAAAGACTTTATTAACCAAGACTGTGTTACTAATGTGCTTCATGAACATAATTCCTATTAAAAGGCATGAAAGTATTACAGAAGTCTAGTGAATAAACAGTTTTTGTTAACTACATTTTCTAGCAAAGTTTTTGGAGTTGCATTTATCTCAAATCTTTTCAACGTGCTCATTTTGAAAGTTTTTCTATTTCTAAATCCATCCTTATAAAATATCTATATATTTGACAATCTTTTAAAATAGTTCAATTTTCCTCCCATGCAATACATTTTAAATACATTAAAAAGCCTTGAAATAAATTTGGTACTTGTGAGAAAAATAAATTAAAAAAAAGTGGATGGGATATAGTAAAATTGTTAAGAATTTCTTTTATTGTTTTCACTCTACTTCTGTTGTTCTTTCCAAGACAGATGCCTAATCAGCTAGAATATGTTTATCAATTCTATCTGCTAAATACAGATTAAAATCCTTTTTTTCCATCACTATTATAATTCAAACTCTCACCCAGTCCTCAGCAGTGCAATTTGCTTTTCTCAAAATACTCTGTTCTTGTACATATTTCTGCCCCTCCATGTGTTATTCCATTTATCTGGAGTGTACATCCTATTTCTTCTTCTCTTTTGGCTTCTCTTTACCATAACTCTCTCCTTGCAACCTCCACTCTCACCAGTCTTCTTTATCTGGATTTCCTGTGCTTGTTTTTCAGCACTCAGTATAGGCTTCATCGTGCACCCATCACCCCTCCCAACATGACCCTCTTATGAAATGCTTTCTGACTTATGTAGTTCAGGAGGTCTTCCCTTGCATGTCACTAACCATTCCCCATAGATACTGAATGGTGACTGATTTATAAGCCTCATCAAATCAGCAACTGTTTTGTCCTTTAATTTATCTACAGAACTATTTTCTCCATATCACTATTTTAATTTATGTTTTCACCTTGTGAATGTTGAACAAATATGCATGGTCTGCTTTTTAGATTCAGGAGAGGTTACAACTGTCTATCCTTTGGATTATGAAGATGCAGCCACCCCACATTTTTGGGTATTATATTTTATACTTTATGACAATGAACGAGTATATTCCACAACTGGAATACTCACAGTGATTCTACAAGATGTTAATGACAATCCCCCTCAATGCAACTCAGGATATTTACATGTAAGTTATTATAGCAAAATTGTTCAGATTTTGGCATTGAAAGAAAAATAAATGTATAAACAACATATTATTCCTGGAATGAAGAATAAGTCCTTCCTTCCCTCTTTACTGTATTATTAACTAATTTTCAGCATCTCTGGTACAGTTAGACCTGCTTTATTTTGACTCAGATTATTATAAAAATAAAGCTAGAAAGGAACACAAAAAGTGACATTTGTCTAACTCCTTGATTACAGGGAGGTAAAACAACTATCACATTAAAAATTATATATGTGTATGGATGTGTGTGTGTGTGTGTGTGTGTGTATGTGTGTGTGTGTGCGGGCGTGTGTGCATGTGCCCACACATGCTCAGTGGTGTCTGACTCTTTGAGACTGCATGGACTGTAGCCCACTAGGCTCCTCTGTCCATGGGATTTCCCAGGCAAGAATACTGGAGAGGGATGTCATTTCCCCCTCCAGGGGAGCTTCCCGGCCCTGGGATGGAACCCGTCTCTCCTGTGTTGGCAGGCAGATTCTTTATCATTAGCGCCACCATTCATTTAAAAAATATTTTTGGCATTAATTTACAGATAGATCTAAAGCTACATAAAAATAGATTTTTAATTACATATAGATTTTAAGGTGCAGGCACGAGAAATTATTTCCATTATATAAAAGGTGTACCAAATTTGTCAGATTTCATTCACTGAAGCACAGATTTCCTGATCCCTAGTACATTTTCCCCTACAGAATATCTGATTGCTTGGAAAATTCTTAATCTGTTCTGGGAGAACTCTGGTAACATACTCTTTGGTATTCTCGTCGCATATCTCATTCCAACAGTGTATTCAGTGATGCACCTTTGAGGAAAACCATAGATACGTGTGCTTTATATCATCAAGTAACAGAAGACAATCTAGATGGAATTAAAACCAACTACATGGAGTAGAACTTTTGACAGTCCTGCCTGCAAGCTGAGCAATAGAAGCAGCCCCTGCTTAATCAGACCTTTAACTTACAGAGCCCAAACAATATTTATACAATCCTATAGAATTGTTTGGTGGTCTGCTGTTGAATAACTTACTTAAACCATTCAAATAATATTTTAGAAATACTTCTGCTGACATATATTTGATAACTTTGTAGAAATGAAACATAATCCAAAATCCACATATAGAAATAGTGCCATTATACTACTGTTACTTCAAAAATCAATTTCTAGTTTGTAAACTTTTTTCCAGAAATATATTTTATTAAAAACCTGAGATGAAAAGAATAAACAATAATTCTGTGGATACTCCAATTGTAGTTTGCTTTCATTTCCCATTATAGCTAGTAGTTTACTGATTCTTACTGGAAAAATATTAGAATTTTTGGTCTCTAAAACATTCTGTCAACAAATTTGACAACTCACTTTTTATTCCATCTAATTTTCAAACTTAAAGTATTTTAAGTAATTAAAATGAGAAATATTCTCTTAAAAATACAAATCTGTTTTTATTGGTCAGGATATTTAACACTGGTTTCTGTAATACCAGTGACAATTTTTTTTTTTTAATCAGTGGCTAAATTCATTCAGCATTTCTTTGCCCCTTCTGCGAACAGTAGTAAAGGCTGATTGGCCCGAGGGTGTTGCACTCCTTTCTCTCTGCTGGGGCTCAGGGATCCTGGTTTATTGAGTCCTGGACTTCCGTCCTGGTCCTATTGTTGCCTTTTGCTTCTAACCACTTGGACAGAGAGATCGTGTGGAATGTACCCAACATATTTAATCACTTTGCCTAGACTGAACACAGCCTTTCAACTTATATTTCATTTTTAAGCACATCCTCTCTTCCTCCTGACCCCCAAAGCCAACTGCAGAAGCTGTTGGAAAACTGGGACACAGCAAGCAGCATAAGAATATAGATAAAAATTAGCAGTCCCTGCTAACCATTAAGCAAATTTAATAGACAGTAACAGGACTACTACAGCTTGAACTGTGCCTAGAGTGATCAAAGCAATATTAATTTTCAAGTCTAATATTAATTTTAGGAAATTTCTTAAAAAAGACAGCTTTAAATACCAAGAACACAAAGAAAATAATAGTGCAAGGAAGGCAAAAATTCAAAGGTTCATTCTTTCCTTCAGTCTTTTTAATTGTCATTTAACTACTCTAGTTCTCAACATCCTAGTTTTAAAAATGGGGAAAATGATAACTTATGTGCCTAAGGGCAAGAGCATGGAGCAAGTAATTTCAGATCAGTTTTAGCTGTAGGATGTATAAATAAAAAATTTATGAAGCTGGGGTACTACTGTCATTTCTTCAATGATAATATATGTGTGTATGTTACTAAAGTTGCTGCTTATTAATCCAACATAATAGCTGTTCATTTTTCCTAGGCCTTAAACCAAGAATGCCAAATATTTTTTTAATCTTTAACATTTGTTCCCCAACATTATAATTTTATAATTGGCAAAGGTAGTTATCTAAAAGAATATATTTTAAAAATATTTGAAATTAAGCATTATCATTTGCATAAATCTAAATTAACATGCTATATCACATTTTTTCTCATATTTTACTTATTACAGAATTGAACTTCCTGAAAATATTCCAGCTAAAACTCTTAGTCTCTTTAACTTGTACAGATAAGGACAAAACTGTCCCAGATAACAAAATAACTTATCATTTGATTATGGATACTTTTTCAAATGAAACCTTTATCCTCACAAACAATGAACTGAAAGTTGGTATTCTAAAAATTCTCTCTTATTGTGGCCTTGTGACTGAACTAAGAAAAACATTTTATTTTTATTATTGTAAAATTCTTAATGAACTACAGTAGTTCAAATAGCTGATGGCAGAATCTGTTCCTGTATTTTCAACTGAACCTTAAATTGGCAACAAAATATTTAGTTTAGGATGAATGCTGGAATGCAATTTTGATCTTGGGAACTGAACTAAGAAGTTTATAAATTTCCTAGGACAAATGGTTCTGTGATAAAGTACTGGCTATTCTTTTGGAATGTGTTAAAGTTACCATAATTGCCATAAATAAATATAATAAACAACTATTGAGCATTATATAAAATAGAATATGCATATTTTATTACTACATCTTGGAAATAAAATAGCTTAAATATTTTAACAATTCAGTAAATCTAAACTTTATTTTAAACAATTTTTTGAGACAAAAGTCAGGCTATAAATTGCTATATTCATATATGTTTAATAGAATTGATAGGGTTGGTTAAGTATTGTGTTCATCCAGGATTTGTGGGTAATGTGTGGATATCATTATGATAAAAAAATTGCTCATTTGACAAGTTGGCTAAGACATTGGACATGGTCTGAATAAGTAAGACATAGATAGTTAATATTCAGTTCTTTGGCTTTGATTTGATACAATCTCTTGCAGTTGGACTCCTATCCAAGCCCCACGTTGCACTTAATACTAACTCTGCTGCTGCTGCTGCTGCTAAGTCGCTTCAGTCGTGTCCAACTCTGTGCGACCCCATAGACGGCAGCCCACCTGGCTCCCCCATCCCTGGGATTCTCCAGGCAAGAATACTGGAGTGGGTTGCCATTTCCTTCTCCAATACTAACTCTAATACCCTCTCATTTGCTGCCTCATCCTGTAATAGAGGTGCACAGAATCACTTCCACAACATTAAACACAGTCTGTCAGCTCTTTTAGTCTTGGTAGACACAGTTTGTACCATTAGAAAAATGCTCCAGCACTTTGTTACCCACAAAGTTTTGCACAGTCTTCATAACTTTGTTTAGACATTTATTTTAAGAAGGCTTCCCTGGTATTTATTCTCTCTCTTGTCTGTATCGGGTGATACTTTGCACTCTCACAGCACTTTGTATATCTCCCATGAAAGTCCTAATCACATCTCTGTATCCCCAAATAAACAGGGAAAGAAAAAATGTCTGTTATTAAACTAGTGCCTGGCACATACTCAGTACTTCTTTGATATATGTTAATTAATGACTGAATTAATGAGTTATAAGTGAACAAAATTAAACTGACAAAAGTTTGTAAGGCATTGAAAGGATTTAGTAACAAATTATACCCAAATGCACCAATACTACATTTTCACAATTCTCTGCAACTAGAAGTTATTGTTAATATGACTAGAATGTGAAAACAGATTTTATAACCTACATATACTACTTTGTACCTGATAATGATGAAAAAATAATGCAATATCAAAACATTCCTCATTAGGAGTATTAAGATCATAGCACTGTATAACATTTCCTTGAAAAAATAGTAAATAAAATAAGCTCACAAAATATATGAACAAACAGTAACAGATTGTTGCACTCTACCTGCTCTCATTTTGACAAAACCCATAAAACTTGCCACATAAATTTCCTAGAAGCAAAATCACTGAATCAGGGTACCCATGCTGACTTTTCCTATGTTTTCCTGTATATTATTGAATGTTGAGCTCACAGGTATATAGTACACCTCCTTTTTTTTTTTTTTTAAACATTATTAGATTATTTGAATGAGAACAAGAGGATATTTTTTCAAAAGGTTATTAAGTTCAAAAAGGGTTATTAAAATGGCAACAGTCTTATCTTGCTACAGCAGACAAGCCAAAAGAAGCCAGATGATAGAAGAAAAGAAACTGACATAATTTTAATGCTTAGTGAATAAAAACTTTATTAAGAGAACATAGAACACAAATTTGGCTTTTCAACAATGTCTTAATTTTAAACCCACAAAGGGACATAATTAAGATTCTAACTTTAAAAAATAAAATTGATTTGTTCCAAGATGGCTATACATTTGCAGTGTATTTTACTAAGTGGAGAAAAAAACAGTCATAGCATTCCCTCAAAACTGATATTTATAATATTCATTGAGTTTTATGTTAAAATAATGAATAAATCTCTCATAGACTAGTAGATACCATTAACTCTAAATTTATCTTAAATCACTGAATAGTGATGTTCACCAGGGTACTGGTGATAGCTATGTGAATTTAATATTGAATAATGAATTATTATATAATTAATTCAAAATACTTCATTTGTAATATATTTAAATTATTAATAAAATAATTAAAAAATAAATGTTTCTTTATATTAGTAGTGCTAATCACATATTTTATTAGGTCATTTTTCTTTAATGAGTATTCCTAAAACGTCATCCCAAAATATTTTATTAGTCAATTCATTTTTAATTATTAATACTATTTTATGAAGTAATATTTGGTATTTATAAGATAACATACTTTCAGGATATGATGCATAGCATTAAAATGAACTCTGTTAAAATATTTACAGAAAATGATATATTTTCCAGAATGAAGAGTCATTTGTGTATTGTATCTATCTATCTATCTATCTTCTATCTACCTACCTACCTAGTTGCTATAATGTTCTCTTACATGCTTTAATATCCCATTGTGTGACTAACCATTTTCCCGTTGGAATTTGGATTTCTTCCTGGATATCACTTAAGGTTGCAATAAATATTCTTTTATGTTTTTCATGGTGCCTACACGCAACACATTTGGAAGAGTATCTACTTAAGGACAGACGATATTGCCATATTGTATGTAAATGGTCAGTTACATGATGTAGTGCCAAATTGGAGAAGGCAATGGCACCCCACTCCAGTACTCTTGTCTGGAAAATCCCATGGATGGAGGAGCCTGGTAGGCTGCAGTTCATGGGGTCGCAAGGAGTCGGACAGGACTGAGCGACTTCACTTTCACTTTTCACTTTCATGCATCGGAGGAGGAAATGGCAACCCACTCCAGTGTTCTTGCCTGGAGAATCCCAGGGACGGCGGGGCCTGGTGGGCTGCCGTCTATGGGTCGCATAGAGTCGGACACGACTGAAGCGACTTAGCAGCAGCAGCAGCAGTGCCAAATTATTTTCCAAACTGGTTGTATCACATTATACTCTCACCAGCAATGTATAAGGATTTTCTTGATCAATATCCTTCTCATAGTAAACGGTACTCTTGCATAGTTTAACATATTTTCTGCCTGATTAGCCATGAGGCTAAACATTTCTTCATATATTAATCAATTGAGTGAAAAAACTTGAAATACTTGTTTTTCCTTTATGTGATACACAAAGTATATATTTATCCATTCTTATTTTGTTTTCCTTACTGATTCAAACAATACATTCTGGAAAATATCTCACTTTCTGTAAATATTTTAACAAGAGGATTTTCATATATAAGTTTTCTAAATACAGGAGAACTGATTTTGTGGTTTGAAGTGAAGTAGGGATTTCATTGATTTTTTCACCATTTGTAATACCAACTTGCAGTGATGTTTCTACAGTCACGTGCACTGCCAACTTGGCCATAGATAACTTTTCATGTATTTTTGTGCACCTGTTATTTTCTTATTTTTTTGTTGTATTTCTTTTCAGTGCTCAATTTATTTCTATTTTTAATATTATTTAATGTAAATAGGATGAAAAAAGCACACAGCAAATTAACAGGAGCATTACCTCTGTGGATTATTAATGTCTTAACTAATAGTCTGGTTCAGTGGTCATCACATCACCTCTCTTTACCTAATTAGAATATAGACTACAGAATTTTATCATTGAAAAGTAGTTTAGAAAACATGAAATATTATACTTTATTCATGCAGAGACATTTTTTCCCAATTTGATAATTCATTCACAGTACTTGGTTTCTATAATTCTTAGAGCATTGTAAGAACATCTTAGAATCCTAAGAAAACAATGCTTTTCACATATGCTTTTCTGCACCAACTTATCACCTCATTGCTACACATAACTTTCCTCCCTAATAGGTGTTGGCTGTTTGTTGAGGAAAGATCCTTAATGCATCATGGATGCCCTGCACATCCCTCTCAGGAGAGTAAAGTGAAAAACAGATTATGTGAGATGTTTGATCTCTCACACAGAATAGATCTCAAGTTCTGCTTTTGCATTTCAAAGCTTGCAATTTAAAGCTTGCTTCTGAGAGATTATTCTTGCTAACACTAACTCATAGCTAATTCACTTTTTAAGAATGCAAATAAATTTATGACAACTACATTTTACGAATCTTAATTATACATCAGAGCAGTTATTTAAGAAGAAGATGTATGAAATAGGAAGAATACAATGTATGGCAAATTAATCAGTGTGAATAAATGCATATCAAATATAGAAGCCTAGTTTTGCTATCAGTATACTTTCACAGTATGAAATAATGATTACAAACTGCCATAATATACAGTAATACAATCTTAGGTTGTGTAATAAATTTATAGATTTTGTATTATAAAGCTTTGCTTGCCAGTATGGAAGCTATCAGTTACTTGTGCTTTTGAACACCTAGAACATGGCTTGTCTGAACTGAGATATGATACAAGTATGAAGTAAACAATGAATTTCAGAGAATTAACACAAACAAATGCATGTTTGTGCTAAACATCCCGTTAATAAATTTTGGTTGTTATTACAAGTTGAAATGATAGTATTTTAGACATTTTTATTAAATAAAATACTTTGTTAAACACAATTTTTTTCCTGTTTCTTCTTACTTTTTAAAAATGTGCCTACTAGAACATTCAGTTCAATGTCAAAAAGGAAGGATGGCATGGGACATCCTTGTCTTGTGCCTAGTGGGAAGCTATGAGTTTTTCACTACTGCATATGATGTTAGATGTAATTCTTTGTATATATTCTTTATCAAGCTGAGGAAGTTTTCCTCTAATTCTGGTGTACTGCTAGCTTTTATTATGAATTTGATTTTTTTTTCTTTCCTTTTTAGCCTGTTGATGTGATGGTAACTTGGCTTCTTGAAAACTTAAAATTACATATATGATTCACATTCAGTTCAGTTCAGTCACTCAGTTCAGTTCAGTTCAGTTTAGTTGCTCAGTTGTGTCCGACTCCTCCCAACCCAATGAACCACAGCATGCCAGGCATCCCTGTCCATCACCAACTCCCAGAGTCCACCCAAACCCATGTCCATTGACTTGATGATGCCATCCATCTCATCCTCTGTCATCCCCTTCTCCTCCTGCCCTCAATCCTTCACAGCATCAGGGTCTTTTCAGATGAGTCAGCTCTTTGCATCAGGGGGCCAAAGTATTGGAGTTTCACCTTCAACATGAGTCCTTCCAACGAACACCCAGGACTGATCTCCTTTAGGATTGACAGGTTGGATCTCCTTGCAGTTCAAGGGACTCTCAAGAGTCTTCTCCAACACCACATTTCAAAAGCATCAACTCTTCAGCGTTCAGCTTTCTTTACAGTCCAACTCTCACATCCATACATGACCACTGGAAAAACCATAGCCTTGACTAAACGAACCTTTGTTGGCAAAGTAATGTCTCTGCTTTTGAATATGCTATCTAGGTTGGTCATAACTTTCCTTCCAAGGAGTAAGCGTCTTTTAATTTCATGTCTGCAATCACCATCTGCAGTGATTTTGGAGCCCCCAAGAATAAAGACAGTCACTGATTCCACTGTTTCCGCATCTATTTGCCATGAAGTGATGGGGCTAGATGCCATGATCTTAGTTTTCAGAATGTTGAGTTTTAAGCCAACTTTTTCACTCTCCTCTTTCACTTTCATCAAGAGGCTCTTTAGTTCTTCTTCACTTTCTGCCATAAGTGTAGTGTCATCTGCATATCTGAGGTTACTGATATTTCTCCTGGCAATCTTGATTCCAGCTTGTGCTTCATTCAGCCCAGCATTTCTTGTGGTGTACTCTGCTTATAAGTTAAATAAGCAGCATGACAATATACAGCCTTGATGTATTCCTTTTCCTATTTGGAACCAGTCTGTTGTCCTGTGTCCAGTTCTAACTGTTGCTTCTTGACCTGCATACAGATTTCTCAGGAGGCAGGTAAGGTGGTCTGGTATTCCCATCTGTTTCAGAATTTTCCACAGTCTGTTGTGATCCAATGATTTACTTACTATCAAATATATCCCCACTGAATACCATTGCTGAAGAATGTTATTTTCAGTTATTTTTTATTACCAAAGGTTTCACAAGTCTTAGTTTCAGATTCATGTAACTGACAACATGGTGTTTACTTTTAAAAGTATCAACGTGAATATTTTTAATCTGCAGATTGGATCTACACATCTAGAGTATAATAATGCTATTTTTACAGAAATGCAATTCAAATAAACATTGCTTGTGAGAGTATCTGTTGAAGGAAATCCTGTAGTCTCAAGTGAGAAGTTACTAGTTTGACATATTAAAATGTTTTAGTTATATAAAATATAATTTTATAACAAGTAATTTAAGAAATTAGAAATTTATTATACTTTTAAGTATTCTGATGATCTGGTATAATAAAGTATACAAATTATTACTTATATTAACTTAGTGCATATCCACTGCTATTTAAATAAGAAAGTCCAAATAAAAATTGGAACATAAGTGAGAGAATGATGTCCAAATGCTATTACAGCATGTTGCAGCTATTTAAAGACAATGTCAAAGTTGAACTTTTCTTAAATATTTGTTGTTTAAAGGATATCTCAGGGAATTAATTTTTCCATAGAGAAAATATTAATATTAATGTTTATAGAAATTGCACTTCATATTCTTTATTATATTGTCCTGCTGAAGTATTATAATCATATTTCAATTAGAAATTGAATTGCTTTTGGAAACTATAATTTTTAAATCACAATAGTACCATTATGTATAAATATATTATAAAATGTAATTGTTTTGACAGGCATTTAAAATCAGTTAATAGAGTGTTTTAATCCTAAACTTATTTTCAAATGTTTAATAATTTAAGAGGTAATAATTTAATAACTAAAACTTAATAATATAGATATATGTGTATAATTTATATACTTATATAATATTATATGTTAATTAAAAAAAGAAACTATGAGAATTATGGAAGGCACATGATCATCTTAGTTACATCTTTACGTACTTATTTCTTCATAGCATCTATTACAGTTATTATAAGGGTGAGTTGCATAAATGAATTAAATTCAATTGGTACTACATTGGCATTTACCTTCACTGTATTTGAAAACAGTTCAGTTGATACTCTAGTTGGAAAACTTACATTTACAGGTGGAGGCTGGCTATTTAATAATATAAAATATACAGTTGGCGGAGGAAATTTAGGATCATCTCCCATATTTTACATTGGACCAGACACAAGTACTGTAAAAATGCTGGTATCAGTAACAAAAATAAAGAAATCATATATACTCATTTAAAATGCTTTTTACTGAGAAACAGTTGATAGTGGAAATCTTTTTTTTTTTTTTTAAACAGCTTTCTCTTTACCTATGAATGTTTACCTTGGTTTGTTAGCTGTATCCATAAATACAGGAAAAGCACTGAATCTTTGGTATACAGATCTTCAGAAAGCCTATGCCCATGTACGTCATCCATGTATCTAAGAATACATAATAGGTAACTAAAATGGTGTGTGAATTAATGTCTACAATAGTTTTGCCGTTGGATATGCATGCTGGGACTATGAAAGTTGATTTGTATTAATTCATTCCCATTTGTTATTATAATGATTAGTTCAGTCATATAGTTTATAATTTAGCATAAATTGACATTCAGTGATCCTGGACAATCATTCTCCTTTCATTTTTCTGTCAGGAATGAAAAAGCTGTTGGATTCACTGGACAGGGAATCTGAAACACAGTACAAGATAGATGTGAGAATAAGAGACTTGGATAATGACACTGTTCCTGACCCCCTCAGACAGAGAAACAGTACTGCGCAGGTGACTGTCAGTGTTCTGGTAAGAATGAATCATTACTTGTAATAGCGTTATCCCTTAGGAAACATATTCTTGGGAACTAAAAATGAGAAAATTATGAATGGTTAAATTCAGTGCCCTCAGCATGGACCCAATTCAGAGAGTGATACATGGGTTCAAAAATGGTAACACACAATGAGAAAACTGCCATTATATACAAACTAATCTGTGTGAATTCTGAATCTGATGGTCTCACAAATCTGAGACAATCAGATGTCTTCCATGATGGCTCAGCCAGTAAAGAGTCTGCCTGCAACGCGGGAGACCTGTGTTCAACCCCTGGGTTGGGAAGATTCCCTGAAGGAAATGGCAATCTACTCCAGTATCCTTGCCTGGAGAATTCCATGGACAGAGGAGCCTGGTGGGCTACAGTTCATGGGGTTACAAAGAGTCGGACACGACTGAGTGACTAACACACACACACAAGTCAGAACTTTTATTTAGAGTGCCTGATACCTAAAGTTGTTATGTAAGAAGTTGGAAGAATCATCCCCTTGTCACATATAGTTTCATAAAGAAACACACATATATTCTAGAGTTTCAGGAGGTCACTCTGTTTGATATTAAATAAAAACAAACTCTGTTTCTATGCTCATTTGGTTGCCCTATCCCTCTCTAGTTTTCACCTAAGCAATATTTTAATATTTTCCATAACGAAGATTCTGAGAGATTAGAAGTTCACAAACATGAACCATAGAGGCAAGAACTTCCAACTTATAAATAAATACTATTTAAATATTCAAAGTAAAAACATTTTGACTTGGTTTAAGACATATCAATACAATTCTGTACACTTCTAATATTGGTAGGACTGTACACTACTTATATTGGTAGGACTATACAAAAGGAGAAATTCTCTTTTATAGATAGTGCTAAATTTTCTTTATATTATGACTTTATTTGTGCCCTTTCTTGCTACTTGAGAGCAGTAAGAATTCTAACAGGAGATTCTATGAAGCAGGCAATGAATTTAATGAGATGATTTAAAACCACAAACACTGTTTAGAGTCTATGCATACCCCTACACAGCAGACATTTTCACATGTGTTCTTGGTGAGCTAAAATCCTTACTGGAGCCCATGACTCAGTGTCACAATCCCCACTATAGGATCATTATGTCTGGAAAGCATGATAAACAAGGCCAAAAATCTTTGTGGAGAAAAATTTAATGAAGTAATTTGAGTGGTTTCAGCCATGACTCAGAGGATATCATAAGCCAATGAACCTGCAGTCTTTCTGTAAGCTTTCAGTAATATACTCCAAGTGCACTTTAAGTTACAGGTTTCAATAGATGTCTTTTGCATTTGTGCTTCTAAAACTGATTGTTTCCACTTTCATTTTGTTTGCTAATTCTTATATTTGGATTGGTATAGAACAAAATATCTTTGTTCTTCAGCTTTAAAAGCATTCACATTTCTTGTGGGGCTAGAAAGATTCACTTAGGAATGAATATCTGGTTTCTTGGCACTAGGAAAAATGCTATACATTTCCCACAATCAAATAGTATGGTAAACTTTTGCCTAAGACGTTGACACTGAATTCAGATACCCTTCCTCTAAAGAAGGGTACTTCCAACCAAATTTTGAGAGGAAGGTATAAAAATGTTTTACTCAGAAAAATAAACTGAGGCCAAAATTCTCTGTACAATGTAATTATTTTTATACTACAATTCTTTCCAAGAAAGACTGAAGCTCATACAAAAGATGAGCACACATAACAATACTACTTAAATTAAAATTAGATGACTATATCTAAATTTCATCTGTAAAAACAAATAAGAAAAATTTGTATCTTTTATAAAATGAACGATGAACATTGTTATGTACTGAATGCTTGTGTCCCACCAAAATTCATATAGTTATAGCCCTAATCCTCTCTGTGACAGCATTTGAGAATGAGGCCTTTTAGATTAGGTCATGAGGATGAGGCCCTTGTCTGATGACATTGTTTTCTTATTAGAAAAGATATCCGAGAGCTTATTTTCCTTCCCTGCCATGTAAGGATATGGCAAGGAGCTGACTATCTGCAAACCAGAAAGTGCTTTCACAAGATACTAAAACCTGCTTGCCTTTGATCTTAGACTTTCTAGCTTCTACTATTTAAGCAACTCAGTCTATAGAATTTTGTTATATCCCAAGTATACTAAAGCAAATATAATTTGTTTAAAGAAACACAGAGATGTTATAAACTATAATATTAAAAGATATATTCCCAGTAAATAATAGATATATAGCTATATCTGTGTAACATACTGGGAAATCTGGGATGCAAGATATAAGATAGTAGGTTAATGATAAATTCTTATACAAACTGTGTTAGAATAACTAACAAAAAAGTTTTGGCAAAAATGAATGCTATTTCTTAAATAGGAATCTTAGAGAAATAAATGCAAGATAATAAGCTATAAATAAATATATATATGTATGAAGAAAAATAAGTAAGCATTTACAAAATCTTGAACTTGAGGAAGGGCTTCCACTAAGTATTATGACAAGGAGGCATCATATAGGACAAGATAGCTAGATCTAACTACAAAACATGAAAACGGCGTGCATTTCAAAAACAGCAGAAAGCAAACTGAAAGGCAAACAGAAAGTTGACAAAAATATATTCATAGCATTTATAACAGAATTTTAAATATTTATATCTTTAGTCAATAAGAAAATATTATTTATATCTTTAGTCAATAAGATTATTATAATCATAAGAAAAGCAACTTTACTAAGTAAACTAAAGAATGAAAAATTTTTGAAAACTAATATACTTCTGCATATTAAATTAGCTAAGAGAGAATAAGTAGATGATATTTTGTGTTGGAAATAATATACGATATAGAAAACTCATTTCTCTGGGAATTTAAATTGGCATAATTTTTCTGAAGCATTTTTTGGGAATGTCTATAAATTCACATTTCGAATGTGAAGAGGCTAATATTCACAGAGGTTAATAAACCTCAGACTAGCATGGCTATCAAAAGAAGAGTCAGTTCTTAAACTTTTAATCACTGAACTCTTCAAGTATTTTTTCAAAAGCATCAATACAAAGACTATACATATTTGCAATTCCTGTAATGGAAAATTATTTCAAATCATAGCATATATGTCATTTTTAAATGGTATTTTATTTGAAAATATGCCATAGATATATTTCCATGTCATTAAATATTCTTCTTGCCATCATATCTATGTCATTTTAAAATTTTAATAGAAATAATTATAGTACAGAGTATTTATCTTTGTTTCTAAAATTGTAAAAAAAGGACAATCAAAAACACTCCCCATTGAAATGCTCTAAAAGCTTGTAAACAATCTCCTGCTATATCTTTCAAGATAAATCAGTTTCAAAATATATGCCAAACTTTTGTAGTGAGATGAATTTTATAAACATCATCATCTATTGCCAGATTCAAATTTATTATTATCAGTTGATTAGTTCATCTGCAGTTCCTTTTTTATGGAATAATTAACTTCTTGGGTCATATGATTCTAAGAGAACTCATAAATTATGATAATAAACAGCATCATGAGGATAAATTGGCTTGTTGGAACATGCTATGTTCCATAGAAGTAAAAGTTGTAGAGACATGCTTTTACTTTGACAAAATTGAGCCCCAAATTTTTAGGGCCATTTTAGAAAGAAGTGAAGAACTCATCTCATTCTCATTCTATAGAGAATTATTATCTGTTTTATAGAAAGATAAATCCTAAGCACCATGCCTCCCAAGGAAATTAGGAAAATCTCTCTAGGTTACAGGCATTACCTAATGACATCTACTGTTATCCAGTAGATGAATATCTACTATTGTCCATAAAAAGCAGAGAGATTACTTTGCCAACAAAGGTATGTATAGTCAAAGCTATGGCTTTTCCAGTAGTCATATATGGATGTGAGAGTTAGACCATAAAGAAGGCTGAGCACCAAAGAATTGATGCTTTCAAACTGTGGCGTTGAAGAAGATTCTTGAGAGTCCCTTGGACTATAAGATCAAACCAGTCAATCCTAAATGAAATCAGTTCTGAATATTCACTGGTAGGACTATGCTGAAGTGTCAATACTTTGGTCACCTGATGCGAAGAACTGGCTCATTGAAAAGACCCTGATGCTAGGAAAGATTGAAGGTAGGCGGAGAAGGGGACGTGGAGGACAAGATGGTTGGATAGCATCACCGACTCAATGGACATGAGTTTGAACAAGCTCTGTGTGATGGTGAAGGGCAGGGAAGCCTGGCGTGCTGCAGTCCATGGGGTTGCAAAGAGTCAGACATTACTGAGTGACTGAACAACAAATACACTATAACATATGCCTCCAGGCTTCTAAATTGTGTTCTCAATTTAATATGTCCTATACTTTACTCTGTATCTATTACTATTCTACATGTCTTTCAAATTCCAGTATATTACTTCTAGAAGGCTTACTTTTTAAATGAAATGCAAGTATTGTGTGAACTGTTATGTCAGGTCTATACTCAAAGTTGAACTCATTTCTCTGCTCTCTGAGTTTGTAGTCAGGACCAGTTATTCTTAGCTAGGGTGCACATAGCTTACTAAGCTACCATCATGAAAGATGTTCCTTCCAGGATTGTAACACCTACAGATTTGTTCAGAATGCAAATTACAGAAAATACAAATTAATCCGTAAAAGAAAAAATTGATGCTGCTTCTTGCTGCTATTCAGTCTAGGAGTTCCCAGATCAGTAGGATTCCAATCTATACAGTTTACCATTTATTTCTATTTCACCTGTAAGATAAAGGAAGTACCCTCAAAGAATCCCCTGGCACAAAACAACTTGACATGTGTGATAAAATTTAACACATAAGTCTTGAAGCTAGAAGACTGACCTCCAAAGAAATTAAGGGAAATTTTTGGAAGCAAAAAATGAAGAAGCTATTCAAAGCTGCCAATTGTCCTGGGACCTTTATTCTCTATAAAGAAAAAGCTTGCATTTTCACAGCTACTTGGACAGGAAATAAAATCTGGGGACAAGGCAGAGAATTGGAATCCCTTATAGCAATGGAGCCTTTAAAATGGTCAAAAATGAAATAACATTTTAATATACTGGCCTGCAGAAGGGAACAAGGCTTGCTCATCGAGACCTGGGATTAAATTAAGTGGAAAAACATGCTCCCGAAATTCAAAGCAAATTTATTCTGTTTGAATTATGCACACTGTTAGATATCAGAAAACCCAAGACTAGACATTAGCAGAAAAAGTGGTCCTGAAAGTTTCGTTTTGAGGAATTTCTGGCAGAAAGAGAATCAAAATTTCTCAAGAGAGCCCTAACCTACACCTGAACTGTAAAAAAAATCTTACAGATAAAACTTGGTTAAATATGAGCTTAGACTGTACAATCTAAAACTCTTTAGAAAAAGGTCACAATATGTAGAATACTAATCTCACCAGTGCACAGTATTTCATGCCCGGCTCACTAGCTGGAATGTAAGCTGGGATGATGGGAGCCTGGGTGACCTGTGCAGCCAGCACACCTCTATGAGGTAGCTCCACGACCAGGGGAGGGTTGCTTCCTTGTGTTGTACAGTCTATTTCTGACTTACGCACAGGTGATGATCTGACAATGCTGTTTTGCTTTATGTTAGTTAGCCAATTGTTACATCATTTGGTTACTAATTATTAACACATTGTACACTGTTTACTTTATACTGAATCTGCATACCACATCTAGGTAACATTGGCATATTTGGAGATGTCTTTTGTGGAAGGAACTTACGTGGAAAATAACATATTGGTTCTTTGTTTTGTTTTCACTATATTCTTATTAGATCATTTATATGATAAAAACAGAATTTAGTGACTATAATGTTTACATGGCACCTGGTCTCAAATTACCAATGTGTTCTGAACATTTTAACAAAGTCGACAGTAGTAAAAAATTTAGATATGCTCCTGACATTTAGAAGGGCACTATTTTATTACAATGATAGAAGCTGGAGGTCATTTAGTAATGTCCTGATTGAGAAGTTATTATAAGCTTCCAACCAAGTTGCAGTTTTATGTGACAAGGAGTCCCATGTAGTACCTAAAAAGCTAGGAAACCACACTAGTAAACTAATATTAGAAAACTGAAGAATGGCGTTGAGACTAGATGTACCAAAGAAGTTTCAACAAGTTTTCTCATCAAATGGTAATTTATGAGCTGGAACATCATATCTGAAACGAGTTTTTGAAAAGATAGAAACACTAGTCCTTTCAGGTGAATACAACCTGCCTGAGTGGTAGCTTCAGTCAACTGTTAGTCTGTGCTTTGTATCAGTTAGAAAGTGACCACAGAAGAAAGAATATAGCTAAAAGGAAACGTGCTTTTATCTAGCCAGAGTCAAAATGTTTGCACATATGACACTCAAAGTAAGTAAACCAATATTCACAAGTAACACTCCTGCTTGGATCTGAAGTGCAACAAACCAGGAATTTTTTTACTTATGTAAAAAAAAAAAGAGTAGTAAAAACAATTTCATAGTGTGATCATACATTGTCTATTGCACCGTTGTGTACTCGCTGACAAGAATGTGCCTACAAAACCGAAGGCTGTTTTGTCTCCTGCAAAGCGCATGATATATTTCCTCAGAGAATAGATTCGAAATCATCACTGTCTCTTCTTCATGATTCTTTTGAAGAAACTATTACCAAGCATATTCCCTGTCTTTCCAAATCAGAGTGCAGTGGCTCTCCCCTGGCCAGATGCTTACTTCATTTCTAGAACATGTAAATATATAAGCTATTTTCTTTACCACTAAAATAGTAATAGTGGAATACACACAGATTAATCTTTGTCCTTCCCTGAATATGATTATAAGACTATTCAAACTTTTAGAACCTATTCCAGTTCTAAAGGAATTAGAATGCAAGAGCATGGAAATGGCCACACTTAATTTATCTGGTTTTATAAATAAACTGTCTATTGGTTAGGCAAATTTTACTAACTTTTATAACAGAAAGGTGTCAGAAAAAACAGAAATAATCACTTGAGATGACAACGCATTACCAAGAGTTGATTGCTTCTCCATGGCTATTTTTCTCTTGGAGAGCTCTTGATCCCAAAGAAATATATTGGACCTGTATATCTTTTTAACCTGAATGTCTATTAACCACAGGAGCCAGAAACTATATTCATATATATTTAGAGATGACAGTGTTTCCAAATATTTTTATGCCATTCCATGGTGTTTAAGCTGTGTTTGTGAACTTGGACATGTTATTGAATTTATTGAGCAAGTTGCTGAAACCTTGCTTAGTCATTAAAATATGAAAATAACATTGCCTATCCCAGAAGGCAGAGACGAGATTTTAAAAAGTATTTATAATGCACTGACTGTCTCATAGTAAGCAACATATGAGTGTTGGGTAAACATATAAACTAGAAGCATTTTCACAGCTGGGGAAAAAAGGATGGAGATTATTGTTGTATTGAGTCTATATACTTGATTAAGTTTGGATTTTTATCACTTAACCATTAAACAAAGGCCAGAAACCATTTAAATATGATGGATAAGCACTTCAAAGTGTTATTTTTTGTAGATATAGAATAATGCTACAGCATGAAAATCACTAAGCTTGCACATTTTAAAAAGCATAATACTTCTTGCATTATTTATATTATGAAACTGAAACTGTAAATCAATTTCTTTCATGTACTAAATATGACATGGTTTAAAGAACTTTAATATATAGCATAAAGAACTAACTTACTACAGATTTTATTTATAAGATGTATGAGATCACATTTTGAGAAAAATTTTAAACAATTCAAGCTGAAGGAAACAAAAGGAAAAAAAACCATTATTTTTTCTAGAGAAGTATATATCTCTATATCTATTGTGCATTTATTCATCCATCTATTTTCTATATAAAGAGATTTATTATAAGCAACTGGCTCACATGATCATGGAGTTCCATGGATGTGGAGTTCCATGGATGTAGAGTTCCATGTTCTGATGTCTGCAAACTGGACTCTGGAAAACTGAGTGTAGTTCCAGTTTGAGTTTGAAGGTCTGAAAACTAAGAGCACCAATGTACAGGCCCCAGTCTTAGAGCAGGAGAAGAAACATGTCCAGCTTATCAGTCAGGCAAAGACAGCAATTTCTCTTTCCTCTGCTCAGCTCTATGCATTGGATGATGCTCACTCACTCACTTTGGGGAAGGCTTTACTCAGTCTCACGATTTACATGCTAATCTCATCCAGAAACACACACACATATCTGGATATCCCATGACCCAGTCAGATTGACACTTAAAATTAACCATCTCACCCACACAATTATAGTAGATCTCTGAACTCTTACACTGTTGGTGGGAATGCAAACTAGTACAGCCACTATGGAGAACAGTGTGGAGATTCCTTAAAAAACTGGAAATAGAACTGCCTTATGACCCAGCAATCCCACTACTGGGCATACACACCAAGGAAACCAGAATTGAAAGAGACAGGTGTACCCCAATGTTCATCGCAGCACTCTTTATAATAGCCAGGACATGGAAGCAACTTAGATGTCTATTAGCAGATGAATGGATAAGAAAGCTGTGGTACATATACACAATGGAGTATTACTCAGCCATTAAAAAGAATACATTTGAATCAGTTCTAGTGAGGTGGATGAAACTGGAGCCTATTATACACAGTGAAGTAAGCCAGAAAGAAAAACACCAATACAGTATACTAACGTATAGATATGGAATTTAGAAAGATGGTAACGATAACCCTGTATGCGAGACAGCAAAAGAGACACAGATATATAGAACAGTCTTTTGGACTCTGTGGGAGAGGGAGAGGGTGGGATGATTTGGGAGAATGGCATTGAAACATGTATAATATCATATATGAAAAGAATCACTGGTCCAGGTTCGATGCAGGATACAGGATGCTTGGGGCTGGTGCACTGGGACAACCCAGAGGGATGGTACGGGGAGGGAGGAGGGAGGGGGGTTCCTGATGGGGAACACGTGTACACCCGTGGCGGATTCATGTTGATGTATGGCAAAACAAATACAATATTGTAAAGTAATTAGCCTCCAATTAAAATAAATTTATACTTTAAAAAAGTAAAGAAAAAATAAAAATAAAAATCAATTATACTCTTAGTGTTCTAAAGTTTTTATGTCTATATTTTGTCATCAAAGTCTTTCTGACTTAGTAAAAACTGTTCTTTATTTTTTTATTCTATTAACTTGTTAAGTTTTTGTATTCTGAATTCTTTCTTGTGTGTGTATTGGATGCTTAGTTGTGTCTGATTCTTTGTGACCCTGTGGACTGTAGCCTGCCAGGTTCCTCTGTCCATGCATTCTCCAAGCAACAATGCTGGCGTGGGTTGCCATTTTATTCTCTAGGGGATCTTCCTGACCCAGGGGTCAAAGCTGGGTTTCCTGCATTTGAAGGCAGATTCTTTATGAGCTGAGCCACCAGGAAAGCCCTTCTTCTTCTTTTTTTTTTCCTATGCATTTAAGCAGAATGTCAACAAAGGTCCATCTAGTCAAGGCTATGGTTTTTCCAGTAGTCATGTATGGATGTGAGAGTTGATCTGTAAAGAAAGCTGAGCACTGAAGAATTGATGCTTTTGAACTATGGTGTTGGAGAAGACTCTTGAGAGTCCCTTGGACTGCAAAGAGATCCAACCAGTCCATCCTAAAGGAGAT
>NW_011494832.1:5510599-5511231 GCF_000754665.1 Bison bison bison | reverse complement strand
TATGATGGATAAGCACTTCAAAGTGTTATTTTTTGTAGATATAGAATAATGCTACAGCATGAAAATCACTAAGCTTGCACATTTTAAAAAGCATAATACTTCTTGCATTATTTATATTATGAAACTGAAACTGTAAATCAATTTCTTTCATGTACTAAATATGACATGGTTTAAAGAACTTTAATATATAGCATAAAGAACTAACTTACTACAGATTTTATTTATAAGATGTATGAGATCACATTTTGAGAAAAATTTTAAACAATTCAAGCTGAAGGAAACAAAAGGAAAAAAAACCATTATTTTTTCTAGAGAAGTATATATCTCTATATCTATTGTGCATTTATTCATCCATCTATTTTCTATATAAAGAGATTTATTATAAGCAACTGGCTCACATGATCATGGAGTTCCATGGATGTAGAGTTCCATGTTCTGATGTCTGCAAACTGGACTCTGGAAAACTGAGTGTAGTTCCAGTTTGAGTTTGAAGGTCTGAAAACTAAGAGCACCAATGTACAGGCCCCAGTCTTAGAGCAGGAGAAGAAACATGTCCAGCTTATCAGTCAGGCAAAGACAGCAATTTCTCTTTCCTCTGCTCAGCTCTATGCATTGGATGATGCTCACTCACT
>NW_011494832.1:5504654-5510499 GCF_000754665.1 Bison bison bison | reverse complement strand
AGGAGAAAGGGATGACAGAGGATGAGATGGTTGGATGGCATCGCCGACTCAATGGACATGAGTTTGGGTAACTCCAGGAGTTGGTGATGGACAGGGAGGCCTGGTGTGCTGTGGTTCATGGGGTCACAAAGAGTTGGACATGACTGAGTGACTGAACTGAAGCATAATGTTTCATTAATTATTTACTGAATATATATATGACTACAAATTCAATTGGAATTCTGAATGGAGGGGTAGGGGAAAGAGCCTAAGTACTTACATGTCATTCAGTATGAGAATTTGAGGGCTGGAGAAAACCTAAGAAAAACCTTGTATTTTTTTCTTCTCTCATTTTATACGAAAGAGACTTACCTTATTGAAGCTGAAAAGCATTGTAATTATCAAAGATTCCCCAAATGTGTAGTTTGTAGTTGAGATAATGGCAGACACATTGCTTTTGCTCACCAGATCCTGTTTGGTTTTCTGAGTACACAAGACTACATTTTCTGGCTACTTTTCAGTGAGATTGCTGCCATGTGATTTGTATGTAGGCTGAACCCCTTCCCCAAGCCCGGTTGTGAAAACTCCAATATGATTAACTACCCTTGTGCAAGGTGATTTTCAAAACCCATCTTTTAAATATGGAAAAAAAAATTACAAGATGGAAGTCACTACATGAAAAAGAGCCTCCAAGAAGACCCACCTAAAATGTTCAATTGTAACATGGACAAAAATTAACCTTATTCATGTTAAATCAATCAGATTTCATGCTTTAATTGTTACTGCAGCATAGTTTAGCCTACTGTGCTTTATGTGGAATTTTTCTGGATGACAGTTGGATTTTCCCAAATCGTTGGAATTCTCACAAATTCTTTCCATCTCTACGTTCCTGAGGCTTTGAGACTAACCAACAACCTTTTTATAAGACACACTTTCATGGTTTTTTAGGTTATAAAAGTACATAAACATTTACATAAGAAACTTTTTCTCAGAAAAATCAATAGAAATGTTTATCAGTTAATTTTACGTAAAAGTACATGCTTAACTAATTGCTTCATAATTTTTCCAGTGTTAGTGAATGATAAAGAGAAACTCAGAAGTTTCTGGATAAAATTTAATCATTATTTCAGCAATCATAATTTAAGTTTCAACAATAAGAAATAAATATAACAAAAATAACAACAAAAATAAATCTTTCAAAATCACAAAGATTGAGATAAATATTTGTGAAATTCTAAAATGCATTACCGATATTGGGATTTTTATTCCAATATTATATGATTTATGGGATAAACTTCTTGAGATGAACATTGTCTCTTATTTGCTCTCATCTTTTATTTTTACTGGAATATAACTGTCCTGAGAGCAATGACTTGATGTTTTGTACGATACATATACATATATATGTATATATAAAATAAGAAACCAGTGTATTCCTGGGAAAACAATTTTTTGAGAGAGATAATTTGACAATTACTTTAAACAAAAATTATAAAAGACATAAAAGTGAATATAAAATGACATTTCCTGTGTTGCCAATTTAAAAGTCTTCTCTAAGTATTACATGGTCAAGAAGAGGAGAAATAAATCGCTTGACTTATTTCTGACAATATGTTATTATGATAAATGAAAAATCTTTTATGTAATTTAAATTCTAGGGTAAGTGATGACAAGTAGGCTTCCCAGGCGGCACTAGTGGTAAAGAATCCACCTGCCAATGCAAGAGACACAGAGACTCAGTTGGATCCCTGGATCAGGAAGATCCCCTGCAGGAGGAAGTGGCAACCCACTCTAGTATTCTTGCCTAGAGAATCCCATGGACAAAGGAGGCTCCAGTCTAAAGGGTCTCAAAGAGTCAGACACAACTGAAATGACTGAGCATACACACAAGCATATATGACCCATTTTTGAATGAAAACATGTATATTTATTTTCTCAGTTAAAATTTTTATGTTATCAATAATTTAGATACATTAACTTGAAAATGGTTTTAATTATGTTAAATTACATTGTGATCTTGGGGGTGAGATTTATATTCTATATTAACCTTTCCTAATAACTCTGCTTATATTTCTGCAAATATAAGCAATGTGTGTATCCTATTAGATTTAAATACTGAGTATACATGTTCACTGCTGTTAGTTTTCTATGACTGTCACAATCAAGTACACAGACTAGGTGGCTTAAAGCAATAGAAGTCTATTCTCTCACAGCTTGGAGACTAGAAGTTTGAAAACAAGGTGTCCCCGGAGCCATGTTCTCTCTGAATGCTCTAGGGGATAGTCTGTTCCATGCCTTTCTTTTGGCTTCTGCTGTCAATAGCAATGCTTGTCCTTTCTTAGCCTGTAACTACATTTCTACAATCTACACCTTCATCCTAATATACGGTTCTTCTCATATGTCTCTTTTCTGTGTTTCTTCTCCTCTTCTTCCTACAATACCACACTGTATTAAGTGCTTGCTCTACTCCAATATGACTTCGTCTTTATTTGATTACAGTTGAAAGACTCTATTTCCAAAAACACATCAGATTCACAGATACCTGGGGAAAAGTATTTGACCATGTATTTGGGGGCTGCACAATTCAACCCATAACAGTCACATATATCATCTTAGTCAATTCTATTTTGAGAAGGATGTTTAAAATCATAGATAGGATCATGGTATTAGATAAACTTGTTAGTAATCACATTTTGCCTTTATGGACTATATACCTTAAGAGATTTACTTAACTCTGTGGGCCTCAGTTTCTTCAAAAGGAACATGTGCTAACAATAGTACACACATAAAAGGTTTTAGGAATTGGAGAAGGCAGTGGCACCCCACTCCAGTACTCCTGCCTGGAAAATCCCACGGACGGAGCAGCCTGGTAGGCTGCAGTCCATGGGGTCACTGAGGGTCAGACACGACTGAGCAACTTCACTTTCACTTTTCACTTTCATGCATTGGAGAAGGAAATGGCAACCCATTCCAGTGTTCTTGCCCGGAGAATCTCAGGGACGGTGGAGCCTGGTGGGCTGCCGTCTGTGGGGTCGCACAGAGTCAGACACGACTGAAGTGACTTAGCTTAGCTTAGCTTATATCCAGAAGAGTGCCAGGGATATAGTAAATGCAAAGGAAATTTCAGTGTCTGTTCTTCCTATTACTACAACTACTTGAGTTTTGAACAAGTTTCATGGAATGGTTCCATAGAGAGACTGAAATTCTCTCTACCTTTTACAATATCGTGTTTATTTACCAGTTAATATAATAAACATACATCTTGGTAAAGACTATTTGAAAAATTTGGCCAGAATTCAATGACAATGATCAGTTTAGAACTAAAGAAAATGTGATATAGATAGGTGAATGGATAGATAGAGGTAGATATAAGAAAATATACAATCAGTAACAGCAAACATTTTTTATCCTCTGCTCAAATTCATGGGGTATTAATAGGCTAAAATGCAGTTTGAATCTGTGAGGGGGTTGAAAGTAATATTATATAGTAGTTTCCAAACTCACTTTCCATGAATATTTTTCTTTTTGTCCATATAACACACATCATGTTGGATTTAGTTCCCTGACAAGGGATCAAACCCACAACCCCTGCATTGGAAGCTCAGAGTCTTAATCACCAAACCACCAGGGAAGTGCCTCCATGAACCAAATTTTTATGGTGTATCTTGGGAAAGGTACATTCCTTAGAACATGCATTGAGAGATAATGTAGACAAGCAATAGATAATTGAGAGTAAAATAAAAGCAAAAAACAAAGTACAATAATGTGGCTTAAATAATACAGATATTAGTGAACAATCTAATCTCTTAAACATACACTTTTAACACTAATACATCTAAAAAGTTTATTTATTACAGTATTCAGAATAACATTAGATATTATTTTTAGGGATTTTGCTGCTGAAATTATTAGCACTAAAACCTACAAACAAAATGTTTTGGTTGGAAGACTCAATATTGTCAAGATGTCAGTTCTTCCCAACTTGATTTATAGATTCAGTGCAATCCAAACCAAAATCCCAGAAAGTTGTTTTATGAATATGAACAACGTGAATCCTAAAGTTTATATGGAGAGCTAAAGACTTAGAATAGCCAACACAATATTAGAGGATAAGGACAACATTTGAGGACTGTTACAACCGGCTTCCAATAAAGCTATAGTAAGTGAGATAGTGTGATAGTGGTGAAAAAAGAGACAAATTGATCAACAGAACAAAACAGAGAGGTCAGGAATAGACCGATGTAAACCTTTTTTTTTTTTTTTTTCGATGTAAACCTTTAGACTGATCTTTGATAAGGACTACTTGACATCTACATGCAAAGAAAGGAATCTAGACACAGACCTTACACTTTTCATGAAAAGTAACTTAAAATGAATCTAAACTAAAACCCTAAACTATAAAACTTCTAGTAGATAATAAAGAAGAAAAGCTGAATGACTTTGAGTATGGTGATGACTTTTAGATATAACATAAGATATGATCCACAGAAGAAATTTAGAAAGTTGTACTTAATTAAAATTAGAAATATCTGCTCTGCAAAAGACAATGTCTATGAAATAAAAAGACAAGTTATATACTGTAAAAGTCTCTTTGACAATGATATATCCAATAGATAACTGTTATATAATATGTCTAAATAACTCTTAAAACTCAACTAGAAGAAACCAAATAGCCTAATTTTAAAATGGCCAGAAGACTTGAACATACACCTCACTGAAGAAGATGTATAGATAGCAAGTAAGCATATGAAAACAGGTTCAGCATGTTATCATTATGGAATTTCAAATTCAAATAACACTGAGATACCACTACACACCAAGTAGAATGGTCAAAATCCAAAACTTTAACAATGCCAAATACTGGCAAGGACGTGGAGTGGTGGGTGGGAACTCTCATTCACTGATGGCAGGGAAGCAAAATGATACAAACACTTTGGAACACAGTTTGACATTCAACATATAGCACAAAACTTAGATATACTCTTATACTACAGGTGAACAGTCATTCTCTTTGGTACTTACCTGTGCTGTGCTTAATCGTTCAGTCATGTCCAACTCTTTGTGACCCCATGGAGTGTAGCCCACCAGGCTCCTCTGTCCATGGGGATTCTCCAGGCAAGAATACTGGAGTGGGTTGCCATGCCCTCCTCAGGAGCAGAAAACATCTCCACATGAAAACCTGCAAATGGATGTTTTAGTTCAGTTGCTCAATCATGTCTGACTCTTTATAACCCCATGGACTGCAGCCCACCAGGCTTCCCTGTCCATCACCAACTCCTGGAGCATGCTCAAACTCATGTCCATAGAGTCAGTGATGTCATCCAACCATCTCATTCTCTGTGATCCCTTCTCCTCCTGCCTTCAATCTTTCCCAGCATCAGGGTGTTCTAATAAGTCAGTTCTTCGCATCAGGTGGCCAAAGTATTGGAATTTCAGCTTCAGAATCAGTCCTTCCAATGCATATTCAGGACTGATTTCTTTTAGCATTGACTGGTTTGATCTCCTTGCAGTCCAAGGGACTCTCAAGAGTCTTCTCCAATACCACATTTCAAAAGCATCAATTCTTTAGCACTGTTTTCTTTATAGGCCAACTCTCACATCCATGCAGACTACTGGAAAAACCATAGCTTTGACTAGATGGACCTTTGTCAGCAAAGTAATATTTCTGATTTTTAATATTCTGTCTAGGTTTGTCATAGCTTTACTTCCATGCAGTCACCACCTGCAGTGATTCCGGAGCCCAAGAAAATAAAGTCTGTCACTGTTTCCATTGTTTCTCCATCTATTTGCCATGAAGTGATGGGACTGGATGCCATGATCTTCGTTTTCTGAATGTTGAGTTTTAAGCCAACTTTTTCACTCTCCT
>NW_011494832.1:5504461-5504554 GCF_000754665.1 Bison bison bison | reverse complement strand
TGTGGGAGGATGAGATGGTTGGATGGCATCGCCGACTCAATGGACATGAGTTTGGGTAACTCCAGGAGTTGGTGATGGACAGGGAGGCCTGGT
>NW_011494832.1:5487095-5504361 GCF_000754665.1 Bison bison bison | reverse complement strand
CAGTGATTCCGGAGCCCAAGAAAATAAAGTCTGTCACTGTTTCCATTGTTTCTCCATCTATTTGCCATGAAGTGATGGGACTGGATGCCATGATCTTCGTTTTCTGAATGTTGAGTTTTAAGCCAACTTTTTCACTCTCCTCTTTCACTTTCATCAAGATGCTTTTTAGTTCCTCTTCACTTTCTGCCATAAGGGTGGTGTCATCTGCATATCTGAGGTTATTGATATTTCTCCTGGAAATGTTGATTCCAGCTTGTGCTTTATCCAGGCCAGCATTTTGCATGATGTACTCAGCATATAAGTTAAATAACCAGGGTGACAGAATACAGCCTCTAGTACTCCTTTTCCAATTTGGAACCAGTCTGTTGTTCCATATCCAGTTCTAACTGTTGCTTCCTAACCTGTATACAGATTTCTCAGAAGCCAGGTCAGGTGGTCTGGTATTTCCATCTCTTTCAGAATTTTCCACAGTCTTTTGTGATCCACACAGTCAAAGTCAGTAGTCAGTAGTCAGTAGTCAGTAGTAGTCAGTAGAGCAGAAGTAGATGTTTTTCTGGAACTCTTGATTTTTCAATGATCCAACAGATGTTGGCAATTTGATCTTGGTTCCTCTGCGTTTTCTAAATCCCAGTTGAACATCTGGAAGTTCATGGTTCATATACTATTGAAACCTGGCTTGGAGAATTTTGAGCATTACTTTGCTAGCATATGAGATGAGCACAATTGTGTGGTAGTTTGAACATTCTTTGGCATTGCTTTTCTTTGGGATTGGAATGAAAACGGACCTTTTCCAGTCCTGTGGCCACTGCTTTTTTCCAAATTTGCTGGTATATTGAGTGCAGCACTTTAAAAGCATCATCTTTTAGCATTTGAAATAATTCATCTGGAATATAGTAGCTTTACTCATAATTGTCAAAGCTTGAAGCAACCAAGATATGCCTCAATATGTGAATGGATAAATACATTGTGAAATATCCAGATGATGGAATACTGTTCAGCACTAAAAGAAGTGAGCTATTGAACCAAAAGACATAAAGTAAACTTAAATGCATATTACTGAGTGAGAGAAGCCAATATGAAAAGGCTACATACCATACAATTCCAACTACTTGACATTCTGGGGAAGACAAAATACAGATAGAGGAAAAGTATCTGTGGTTGTCAAGGTTTATAGTGGGGGGAGATGAATAGAGTATAGAGGATTTTGGGGGTCAGAAAAATTATTCTGTATGATAATACATAAGGAATAGTTATCATTATACTTTCTGCATACTCATAAAATGTACAACACTAACAGTAAACCCTAATATAAATTATGAACTTAGGGTGATAATGATGTGTCATTATATATGTGCCTTGAATGTGACAGAAGCTCTGATGCAAGGTGTTAATTGTGAAGGGGTTTTGTGTGTTCAGGTACAGGGTTATGTGGGAACTCTATACCTTGCTCTGTATTTTGCCATAAACCTAAACTTCTCTAAACTGTGGTTTCAATCACTTTATAGTCGTGTCCGACTCTTTCAACCCTATGGACTACAGCCCACTGGCTCCTCTATCCATGGGATTTCCCAGGCAAGTATAGTGAAATGGCTTGCCATTTCCTTCTCTAGGGGTCTTTCTGACCCAGGGATGAACCCATGTCTCTTATGTCTCCAACACTGGCAGGTGGTTTCTTTGTTACCAGCACCACCTCTCTAAACCTTCAGTTCAGTTCAGTTCAGTCGCTCAGTCATGTCCAACTCTTTGCCACCCCATGGACTGCAGCACGCCAGGCTTCCCTGTCCATTACCAATTCCCGGAGCTTACTAAAACTCATGTCCATTGAGTTGGTGATGCCTTTCAACCATCTCATCCTCTGTCATCCCCTTCTCCTCCTGCCTTCAATCTTTCCCAGCATCAGGATCTTTTCAAATGAGTCAATTCTTTGCATTGGGTGGCCAAAGTATTTTGAGTCTTAAGACTTAAATAAGTCTAAACCTGATCTTAAATGAGTCCAACTCTAAACCTTAAAGTTTATTAATTTAAAACAAATTGTTCACAGATGAAAGTGTGACTTACTTCCAAAGAATAGTTGTAGAAACAGTTGTACTTTTTTCTAAAATAAGAGGAAGGAACAAACATATGATGACTGTTGTGAGGATCCGTGGTCTATAATGGAAAAATTAACCTAGGCTCTTTGTAAATCCTTATGTAAGAAATCAAAGTTGGACACAGAATTTATGTAGTTTGTAAGTATTTATTTATTTATTTGGGTTTTTATTTTTAACAGTCATAAGCTCATGGATGCTAGAGACAGCTCACACTGGTTCACAAGAGTGCATTGTTAGTGTCTCTTTCCAACTCTGCCTTCAGTAATGTCTTGCAGGTCACTTAACATCAGTTATGGTGGAAGTATTCACACCATGGAATATGGAAAATTCTATGAATCAGAGTTTTAGTCCTTTGGGGAGGAATGTAGAGTCAACTGTTAAACAACAGGGCACCAGTAAGATCTCTGAAACCTCAGATTGACCAGACCTCCTTCTCATTCCATTTTCTGTGTGTAGCAGAGGCCATGACTCATTATTAGAGTTTGAAAAATATAGGTTGAACTGATGAAGGCATTTGAAAATGATTTGCAGTTATGTTATGATCGAAGCCAATTGAGAGAATTTAGGTGGAAGTATAGTGAGAAATAAAGTTGAAATGAATTTGATAAGGCATCTCACTCAGATAGAAAGAAAAAAAAGAATGCATTTTCATGTCGATGTATGGCAAAACCAATATAATATTGTAAAGTAATTAGCCCATAATTAAAATAAATAAATTTATATTTAAAAATAAACAAAAATAAATAAAAAAAGAAAAACCATGAAAAAAAACCAGAATTAAAATAGGAAACTCAATATGCTCATTATAGTGGATGGCAGAGATATAAGAAGAAATAAAAAGTTTTACATGTTGAAGAGAGTGAGACAAAACCTTCATTTTAAGAAGAGTTTTGGGGCAAAAATCCAAAAGGCAGGATACAGATTAATAAATTGGGATGTAGAAATGGAGATATTAAAGAGCACTGCTCCCTTTGGAGAACCTGTTCCCTTCAGACTTTGGTCTGCTCCTACAGGTAGGTGCCTTGTTTCCTTTTAGAAACCACAAGCTTCTCTGAGCGATATGTGCCTAACCTGTGAAACAAGTGTGATGAACTAGAAGGTCTGATTATGCTGGTAGAGAGAAAGGGAAAAATCCAAGGTATACAGCGGGTAGATTATTTAAATGGGGAGAATATTCAAATGGGGAGGATATGAGGATATTATAGACTGAAACGGGAAAAGGAAAAAAAAGTAGGGGTATTAGTATGGCAATTTAAAAAAAAAAATCATTGTGTTCAGGAAATAAGAATAGTTAACTTTTACTAAGGATAACATAGGTGTTTTTCTAAATGTTTTATATGCAATATATATTTTAATTCTCACAAAATCTAAAAGTTAGGCAGTTTTTATTCCTATTTTTACAAGGAACTGAGAGATTTCTTATGCTGGAACCTGCCACAGATACATAATTTTACCCAAAATTCTGACTCCTGATTGTGTAGGCTGGTAGACAGAAGCCTATAATTAGAGACCTGTTTGATAACTTATCCAACTCATTTACTACTTTGCTCTCCATTTCCTTATTCAACAAACAGCCACAATGTTTTCTTTCCCATCTAAATTTTAGGGCTATTTTGAAATTGTACTTTATGAAAGTTAAACTATGACAGATATGCAGAATATTTCTCATAAAAAAATAGACAAAAGGACATAAGAATGTTAAGAGGATGAAAATCAAGTGGCTTAATCTTGAATGTCCTTGATTACTTCATTAATGTAGATGGGGTCATATACTAAAAAGGAAGAGCTACAGCATTGGAAGTATAAGAGACGGAAAAAAGTTCTGGACAAGTTAATACCAGATGATCCCCAGTAGTTCTACTATTTTTACCCTAGTTGGATAATGGGACATTTGCCAGACCATAACAAAGGAAATTCCAGATTATGATTTAGCAGATACTCTTATGTTGGCTTCAGTGCCATTTTGCTTTCTATTGAGTCTGTCAACATTCATACCATCTTCTATTAGTGTGTCAGACATACAATTCCACTCACTATGGAAACAGATTTCTCGTGAGAATGTGAACATTAGGATGACAACAACTTTGGACACGTATACCCACACAGAGTTTTCCTTTCTGAGTTTTTGCTTTTGCTTCACTGGCTGAAATAAGAAAATGCAGAAATAAAGCTGGAAGGGTTTGGAGGTTTATTTTTGCTATTTGTTTGAACCAGAATATGAGTTTGCTTCTATTTTCAGTGCTGTTGTTGTTTAGTCCAAATGATTTCACTTTCCTTTTTACAATGCAGCAAATCTTAACAGCATAATGAAAGTATGGGTGGGAAACATTATTATTACATCTTTTGCTATTTTGGCTCAAAGAATGAGCGTGGAAAAAAAAAGGCAAGGGGAAAATTATGACTATGCCCACCCACAATTGGAAAACCCTCCCTAGTTTTTACAGTAATTAAAGTCCAGTTTCTGGCTGGAGGCTGTATGTGTATAAACCCTGGAGATAACATAAAAATGGCTTTATGGGCATCCTCTGAGAGAGAGGATGTTCAATCAGATTCCAAGAACTCAAGAACATGTGCTTTACAAGAAAGAAAGCCAAAATACAAACTTGCCTGTAAGAACTACAATTACCATATGGAAAATTGATCCCATAAACTAAGAAGAAAAACAATAAAGGAATATCTTTTGAATCCCACTATGCCAGTTAAGTGATATAGTCCTGCTTTTCATCCTAATTAAAAAATATGTTTAGTTAAAAGGGATCATTTGATTAGTAACTCAAGTGTCATTTCTTTTTATCTTAGCAAGCCTGCTACAGTCTGATACATTTTGTAAAAATAACCCATTTTTCCAAAGGAAAGATATGATTACTTTCATTGATTTCCTGTACTATAAGTTATTTTGGGTTACTGTTTATGTTTTCTTTCAAATAAAGGTATATCTTGTTTAAGTTGTAAGGAGTCTCCCGATAAATAGGGAGAAAATAAATCATCTCTGCATTTTGGGTATTTATTTATTCATTTTATTTGCTTATAATTAGTAAGGCAGAGTAGAGTTCAATGGTGAGAGTATAAACTACAATTAGCATAAACTCCATCCTTATATAAAATATTTTACATGATTTTTACTATTAATTCCAAATGAAACAGGATGTGATGAAAAATAATTGTATCTTATAAAATTTTATATTTTTCATAAGGCCTTATACTTTCCTTATGGTTTATAATATTTAAAATTTACTTCAGTCAATTTAAGAATACTTACTTTAATTGTTCCTTCTAGATAATTACCATTTGCTGGAGGATTACTTCTATTTGTGTTTTATTATTTTGCATTGTGCACTTATCTTTTTGCAGGGATTTTGGTTTTTGATAGAAAGTCCACTGACTGTCTTGTAAAATTATCTCTCTAGAACAGATTTGCCTTTATTTCTGCTCTGCACTCTCTAAATATCATGTGTTCTGGATCCAATTTTATATTACTCTTACCAAGATTTCCCACAGTAGGGTAAATTTGAACTCCCTACCAGAACAAATATGGTGTTGTGGTATTTATTTGTTCCAAAAAACTTTTCATTTTTCCCTTTCAGATCCCTAGGGAGAAAAAAGTTTTCTTGCTGTGGATAGAATGTATGTATTCTACTCTAAATGAAACTACCAGCTTTCATGAGTTCTGACTCTGCACAGAATTTTCACTTTCAACTCTTTGCCTCAGATAGTTTCAGATGTATTCTTCCATGACCACTGTGCAGACATTAACTTCAAGATTCTTACTATTCTTACTATTTAGATCTTATGCAAATCTGATGATCCTCCAGGATCGGGGCAGAATGAGTTTGTATCCTTATTGCTCTGCCTTTTAGTTTCCTTTTCATTGGATAGCATTTAGGGACTTCCCTCTATTTCTAAATTCAATTCAGTAGGCTCAAATTTGGCATTTTAGTCAGTTCGTAGTAGAAGATATTCCTCTTACTTTCCTAGAAATCTGAAAGGACCTTTGCATTTATTTTATAAAATAGGACATTAGGTGCACAGACTTGGATACTTTTGTAATCCATGGTTCATAACTCTTACCATTGTTCTTTTGCAGCCTGCTTTTACTTATCTTTTTGAATAATTAGTATGTTCAAGACTATCACTAAATAATACTCAAGATCTTGATGATAAGGTAGAACAGTGGGCAAAATGAATGATTTTGAATGAGCAGTAAAAATGAATAATTCACAGTAAGACCCTGTCATATACATGAATCTTAACAATAAGCTGTTAAGTGTTAATAAGCTCCAAAAGTGGATATCACTATTATGCTCACTTTTGGGCTGCCCTGGTGGCATAGACAGAAAATAATCTGTCTGGAACGTGGGAGACCTGGGTTCGATCCCTGGGTTGGGAAGATCCCTTGGAGGAGGGCATGACAAACCACTCAAATATTCTTGCCTGGAGAATCCCTATGGATACAGGAGCTTGGCAGGCTATAGTCCATGGGGTCACACAGAATTGGACACAACTGAGCAACTAAACACAGCACAGAGCGCAGCAGGTGCTCACTTTCAAAAGTCATGAAAGCAAAACAAAGCAAGATATTATTGACTACTAACTGCAGGATGAAGTTTGCCTTTGGTGATATCTGGGAACTTCTGTAAGAATAGGATGGTACAAGTAGGAAACACTACATGGTTAGATGCAGATTTTTTTTTTCCAACTCAAAATAACATGTAATGCGGTGTTTCAAAGAATAGCAAAGAGAGATAAGAAAGCCTTCCTAAGTGAACAATGCAAAGAAGTAGAGGAAAACAATAGAATGGGAAAAACTAGAGATCTCTTCAAGAAAATTAGAGATACCAAGGGAATATTTCATGCAAAGATGGGCACAATAAAAGACAGAAACAGTATGGATCTAACAGAAGCAGAAGATATTAAGAAGAGGTGGCAAGAATTCACAGAACGACTATACAAAAAAAAAAGATCTTAATGACCCAGATGACCAAGATTGTGTGATCACTCACCTAGAGTCAGACATCATGGAGTGGGAAGTCAAGTGGGCCTTAGGAAACATCATTATGAACAAAACTAGTAGAGGTGATGGAATTCCAGTTGAGCTATTTCAAATCCTAAAAGATGATGCTGTGAAAGTGCTGCACTCAACATGCCAGCAGATTTGGAAAACTCAGCAATGGCCACAGGTCTCCAAAACATAGGTTTTCATTCTAATCCTAAAGAAGGGCAATGTCAAAGATTGTTCAAACTACCACACAATTGTATTCATTTCATATGCAAGCAAAGTCACACTCAAAATTCTCAAAGCTAGGCTTCAAAAGTACATGAACCAAGGACTTCCAGATGTTCAAGTTGGATTTAGAAAAGGAAGAGGAACCAGAGATCAAATTGCCAACATCTGTTGGCTCACAGAAAAAGCAAGGGGAATTCAGAAAAACATCTACTTCTGCTTCATTGACTATGATAAAGCCTTTGATTGTGTGGATCACAACAAACTGTGGAAAATTCCTAAAGAGATGGGCATATCAGACCACCTTACCTGCCTGCTGAGAAACCTGTATGCACGTCAGGAAGCAACAGCAAGAACCAGACATGGAACGATGGACTGGTTCCATATTGGGAAAAGAATACTGAAGGCTGCATATTGTCACCCTGATTATTTAACTTCCATGCAGAGTACATCATGTGAAGTCCTGGGCTAGATGGATCACAAGGTAGAATCAAGATTGCCAGGAGAAATTTCAATAACCTCAGATATGCAGATGACACCACCCTTATGGCAGAAAGCGAAGAAGAACTAAAGCACCTCTTGTTGAAGGTGAAAGAGGAGAATGGAAAAGCTGGCTTAAAATTCAACTTTTTAAAAAAACTAAGATTATGGTATCCAGTCCCATCATTTCATGACAAATAAACAGCATCTGTGGCAATAATGTTAAGTCAAGCTTTTTGAGAAAGGTGAAGAAAATATGATTTTATAGAGAAAAGATAAAAACCGTAAGTCCCCTATATATGAACCTTTCAGTTGGGAACTTTCAAAGATGCAAACATGAGTTTGCATGTGTAATCACTTAAGTTAGTTCACATGTCTGGCATATATTGTCATGTGCATAGATGTTCTACAAAATTTTCTGTGCACTTTACTGTATGATGTGTTTATTTCATGCCCAGGATGTCCTGAAGCAAGCACAAAAGCAGCAGTGATGTAGCTGGTAATGTTAAGAGGTGCCAGCTGTTGTACTGTACTGCTGTATAGGCCAAATTTGTTGGACTTAATGATTTCAGAGGGGAACTTATTCATATGTAGGGGACTTACTGTAACAGAAAAAAAAATGTTATTCTCACCTTTTTTTTTCCCAGAGAGAGGAAAAATTAATCAAGTCTTTGGTGACTATCTGGGAAATTTACAATTGCTACATGGACAAAGAGTGCTCTGAAACTGATTGTAAATTAATCTACTCCCTCTAACTTTCAGAATATTCTCCCTGACTTCTCCCTAGCCTGGGGGCTCTGAAGAATAGACTAGTTATTAAGGTATTTTCTAAGTAGCAGGTTAACTTCTTCTTTTTTAATAATTGTATTTATTTATTTAGGCTGTGCTGGGTCTTCAAGGGTACGCGGGCTTTTCTCTAGTTGCAGGGATCAGGAGTTACTCTCTAGTTGCAGTGTGTGAGCTTCTCATTGTGTGGCTTCTCTTGTCGTGGAGCACAGGCTTTAGTGTGTGCAGGTTTAAGCAGTTGCAGCTCGCGTTGGGTTTCCTAGGTGGTGCAGTGGTAAAGAATCTTCCTGTCAATGTAGGAGAGACCCAGGTTTAATACCTGGGTCAGGAAGATACCCTAGAAGAGGAGGAAATGGCAACCAACTCCAGTATCTTGCCTGTCCATGGATAGAGGAGCCTGGCGGGCCTCAGTCCATAGGGTGGCAGAGTCGGACACAGCTGAACATGCACACATGTGGGCTCAGTAATTGCAGCTCCTATGCACTAGAGCACAGGCTCAATAGTTGTGGCACATGGGCCTGGTTGCCCTGTGGAATGTGGGATCCTCCCAGACCAAGGATCGAACCCATGCCACCTGCATGGCAGGTGGATTCTTTACCACTGAGCCACCAGGGAAGCTTCTAGTAGATTAACTCAAGATGGTGTAGTCCCCTTTCTTCCTACTCCTTGCTAAGTACAACTATAAACCTTGGAAATAACATGCGACACAATCAAAGAAGAGTTCTCAAAGGTTCTAAGAAGAAGATGAACTTGTTTAGAACACCAGGACTTGAGGAACTATATAGCGGCCACCCAGCAGAAGAGAGTAACCCAGATCCGTTATTTCTTGAACTTCAACCTAACAACAGAAGGAAGGTCGGGCAGGATTATTCTTCCCTAGGGTGGAATAGGACTCTGACAATATCAGGGAAGCCCAAAAGCACTGAGATGGGTCAGGATCTCTGCCAACAATAAGCAACTACTGGAAATGCCCTCTTATTGCTTGTATCAGCAAATGCTCACTCATTAGACTTTTTTCCTCTATGGGATACTTGGTTTTAACTCATATGTGAATAATCTTCCCATAAAGTAGCACTGAAATGAAACTGAGAATGCGTTCTTTCAAAAAGAGTTGACTTTTTACCTCTGCTTTGAGAAAGACTCACTACCTGCTAAAAACTACTACAGTCTCCTTCATGCAGCTTAACATAAATATCTTAGTTTCAGCTTTCCTGGTTTCAAATACGAGTCTCAGGATCACATACCAAAATGATCACTGTCAGATTTAGCATTTACTTACAAAGTTAAATTCCAGTTTATCTCTCTTTATCATAAAATATTAATTCTCTAAAGGCCATCAATGCATTAATCATCGTATTTTATCTATGTTGGCACAAAAGTAATTACCTTTTTGGACCCTGAATTTTAAATCATTATAACTAGGCTCAAACACATCTTTATTAATCAAAATAGGAAACATTACAATCAACATATTTTTGCCAACAAGAAATGTTTGTTTATTCCTATAGCATAAAAAAAAACAGGCTTTGGGATTTGACAAACTCTTGGAAAGTATTTTCTGTGTCCTGCTGGTTGTGGAAGCATTTTCCCTGGAAAAAGTTGAGATACTTGAAGAAGTGGTAGTCAGTTGGCAAGAGGTCAGGTGAATATGACAGATGAGGCAAAATTTCGTAGCCCAATTTGTCCAACTTTTGAAGCATTGATTGTGCAACGTGTTGAGCATTGTTGGAGAGAAGAATTGGGCCCTTTTTGTTGACAAATGCCTACTGCAGGCCTTGCATTTTTTGGTGCATCTCATCGATCTGCTGAGCATACATCTCAGATGTAATTGTATCACCGGGATTCAGAAAACTGCAGTGGATCAGAAGGGTAGCAGACCACCAAACAGAAATAAGTTTTTTGGTGCAAGTTTGGCTTTGGGAAGTGCTTTGGGGCCTCTTCTCAATCCAAACATTGAGCTGGTCTACACCAGATGTTGTATAAAACCCACTTTTCATCACACATCACAATCCAACTAATGGTACATTGTTACACAGAATAAGAGAAGACAACACTTCAAAACGACAATTTGTTTGACTTTTGGTCAGCTCTTGAGGCACCCACTTATCAAACTTTTACACCTTTCCAATTTGATTCAAATGTCAAATGACTGTAGAATGGTTGACATTGAGTGCTTAGGCAACTTCTCCTATAGTCATAAGAGGATCAGCTTTGATGATTTTTCTCTATTGGTCGTTGTCAACTTTCAATGACCAGGCACTACACTCATAATTTTCAAGGCTGTCCTTTTCTTTGCAAAACTTCAACCACCATTGCACTGTATTCATTAGCAGTTCCTGGGCCAAATATTTTGCTGATGCTGCAAGTTGTCTCTGCTGCTTTATGACCCATTTTGAACTTGAATAAGAATATTTCTCGAGTTTGTTTTTTGTCTAACATCATTTCCTCAGTCTAAAATACCTATAAAATAAGCAGCAAGTCATAAATCATTAGCAAAATCATAGGAAGTAATGCACATTAAAATGATGTGTAACATAACCACGTTTAAGAATGTATTCCAACATACAAAGGCACAGCTCAACAATGCAAAGCCACAATTAGTTTTACACCAAACTAATAGAATCTATTTATTTGTAGAAGCACGGATCTTCAGAGAAACTGTCTGTTCACTATACAGAGCAGCTGCTCAAGTAGACTTTTTGATTCTGTTCAGTTCAATCGCTCATGTCTGACTCTTTGCTATCCCATGGACTGCAGCATGCCAAGCTTCCCTGTCCATCACCAACTCCTGCAGCTTGCTCAAATTCATGTCCATCAAGTTGGTGATGTCATACAACTGTCTCATCCTCTGTCTTTCACTCCTTCTTCTGCTTCAATCTTTCCCAGCTTCGGGGTCTTTTCCAACAAGTCAGTTCTTCCTATCAGATGGCCAAAGTATTGGAGTTTCAGCATCAGTATCTGTCCTTTCAATGACTATTTAGGATTGATTTCTTTTAGGATTGACTAATTTTATCTCCTTGCAGTCCAAGGGACTCTCAAGAGTCTTCTCCAATGCCACATTTCAAAAGCATCAATTCTTTGACACTCTGCTTTCTTTATAGGCCAACTCTCACATCCATACATGACTACTGGAAAAACCACAGCATTGACTAGATGGGCCTTTGTCAGGAAAGTAATGTCTCTGCTTTTTAATATTCTGTCTAGGTTTGTCATAGCTTTACTTCCAAGGAGCAAGAATCTTTTAATTTCATGGCTGCAGTCACCATCTGCAGTGATTCTGGAGCCCAAGAAAATAAAGTCTGTCACTGTTTCCATTGTTTCCCCATCTATTTGCCATGAAGTGATGGGACTGGATGCCATGATCTTTGTTTTCTGAATGTTGAATTTTAAGACAACTTTTTCACTCTCCTTTTTCACTTTCATCAAGAGGCTCTTTAGTTCCTCTTCACTTTCTGCCATAAGGGTGGTGTCATCTGAATATCTGAAGTTACTGATATTTCTCCTGGAAATCTTGATTCCAGCTTGTGCTTCATCCAGGCCAGCATTTCACATGATGCACTCTGCATAGAAGTTAAATAATCAGGGTGACAATATACAGCCTTCAGTACTCCTTTCCCAATTTGGAATCGGTTTGTTTTTCCGTGTCTAGTTCTAACTGTTGCTTCTTGACCTGCATACAGATTTCTCAGGAGGTAGGTAAGGTGGTCTGGTATTCCCATCTCTTAAAGAATTTTCCACAGTCTGTTCTGATCCACACAGTAAAAGGCTTTGGCAAAATCAATAAAGCAGAAGTAGATATTTTTCTGGAATTTTCTTGTTTTTTTTTTTTTTTGATGATCCAACGGATGTTGGCAATTTGATCTCTGTTCCTCTGCCTTTTTAAAATCCAGCTTGAACATCTGGAATTTCACAGTTCATGTACTGTTGAAGTGTGACATGGAGAATTTTGAGCATTATCAGGTATCCCTGAGAGCTCAGTTGGTAAAGAATCCACCTGCAATGCAGGAGACCCCGGTTTGATTCCTGGGTTGGGAAGATCCCCTGGAGAAAGGAAAGGCTACCCACTCCAGTATTGCCCATTGACTTTTTGATTACTTAAATGCAATTAATATATGCTGGTGATTCTGTAAAAACTTGAAGGCTAATTATTGGTGTATGCAGTCAAGGCACTGAACCATATTTCAGGGAAAATTTTTTGCATTTTGATTAAAATGTTTAAGAGCTATTCATCACTGTCATTAATTTTAAATTGATGAGGGTCATCATTTATTTTTGTCCTGAGTTTCCATTTGGGATTTTTAAACATCATTTAAAAATATAATGATATTCAACTTGAAGAGATATTTTGATGCTTGTTCTAGATGATTATTTTTTAAACAGCTACCTATTTTGCCATATATATAAAAGAAATATTTTATTTTGAATTAAGTTATTAAAAACTAGAAGCTAAATTCAAGTGCATAAATTTGTGGGAACAACAAATAATTCACTCTACTGAAACCTGATTTATCCTAAATGAAAGGTTTCGTATTAATAACAGCACGGCTAATATTGGCTTTAATGGTGGCCCATATGGTAAAGAATCTGCCTGCAATGCAGGAGACCTGGGTTCAATCCCTGGGTTGGGAAGATTCCCTGGAGAAGAGAATGGCAACCCACTCCCGTATTCTTGCCTGGAGAATCCCATGGACAGAGGAGCTTGGTGGGTCGCAAAGAGTCAGACTCTCTGAGCGACTAACACACACTAACTCATTTATCCTGGAGAAGGGAACAGTTACTCACTCCAGTATTCTGGCCTGGAGAATTCCATGGACTCTATAGTCCATGGAGTGTCAAGGAATCAGACACGACTGAGTGGCTTTCACTTTCATTGCTAATATAGTTATTGATTTAGCTTAATATGCCACATTCAATCTTAACTTGTATTCATATAACATTATTGTTCTTGTTTAGTTGCTAATTTGCATCTGACTCTTTGCCATCCTATGGACTGTAGCCCACCAGGCTCCTCTGGTCATCGGATTTTCCAGGCAAGAATACTGGAGTCGGGTGCCATTTCCTTCTCCAGGGAATGTTCCCAACTCAGGAAACGAAATCATGTCTCCTGCATTGTAGGCAGATTCTTTACCACTGAGTCACCAGGGAAGCTCAGGGTATAACAATGTCAACCATTGTAATAGCATTAGAGAAAATAAACCCATAAAGCATTCACAAAATGTAGCTTATACTGAAATTTTTGTCACTTCACAAAAGACATGCACATAAACAATAAATAGAAGTCTTAGTCCTAAAATTCAATTGAGAAAGTGAAAAATCTTAGTAATATGTAACTATGTTTTGAATCTAGAACCCTATTGACTTAGAAATTTTTCATTGCATCAGTGGTCTCATGCATAGTGTACACCACAATCACACAAGCAGCTTTTTCAAAACAGGGATTCTTGGAATTCACAAAAGATACACAAGTAAAATCTCTAAACATGGAGCTTAAAAAATTTAGTTTTTAAGATTTTCAGGTAATTTTAGAATAAACAATTTGAGAACTCTAAACTAGATGATCTCTAACTTAATTCTTGCATTCAAATTCTATGATATAACTTGGATACCTTCATTAATCAATAATTAGGCATATATTAATTTTTAAATTTATTTTTAATTGGTGGATAATTGTTTTACAATATTGTATTTCTTTCATATATCCACATGTATCAGCCATAGGTATATGTATGCCCCTCCCTCTTGAAAATCTCTCTCACCTCTCACCCTAATCCACCCCTCTAGGTTATCACAGAACACTGAATTTGAGCTCCTAGCATAATACAGTAAATTTCCACTGGCAAAGTAATGTATAGGTTTCAATGCTACTCTCTCAATCCATCCCTCCCTCTCCTTGCCCTGCTGCACTGTGTCTGCTTTCTACGTCTGTGTCTCCACTGCAGTCCTAGAGAGAGGTTAGTCAATACATACCATCTTTCTAGATTCCATACATATGCATTAATCTATGATTTTTATCTTTCTCTTTCTGACTTACTTCACTCTGTATAACAGGCTGCAAGGTCATCCCTTTTAACTGAGTTAAATACATTCCTTTTTCTGGCTGAGTTACATTCCATTGTGTTTATGTTTCACAAATTCTTTATCCATTTATCTGTCAATGGACATATACATTGCTTCAATGTCCTAGCTATTGTAAATAGTGCTGTGATGAACATTGGGGTGCGTATCGATAATGGGTTCCTCAGGGTATATGGCCAGTAGTGGGACTGGTGGGTCACATAGCAGTTTTCGGAGAAGGCAATGGCACCCCACTCCAGCACTCTTGCCTGGAAAATCCCATGAATGGAGGAGCCTGGTGGGCTGCGGTCCATGGGGTTGCTAAGAGTCAGACACGACTGAGCAACTTCACTTTCACTTTTCACTTTCATGCATTGGAGAAGGAAATGGCAACCCACTCCAGTGTTCTTGCCTGGAGAATCCCAGGGACTGGGGAGCCTGGTGGGCTTCTCTCTATGGGGTCGCACAGAGTCGGACACAACTGAAGCGACTTAGCAGCAGCAGCATGGCAGTATTACTCCTAGTTTTTTAAGGACTCCCCATACTATTCTCCATAGTGGCTGTATCAGTTTGCATTCCCACCAATAATGTAAGAGGGCTCACTTTCTCCAAAGCCTCTTCAACATTTTTTGATTTGTAGATTTTTTGACAATGGCCATTCTGACCAGTGTGAAGTGATATCTCATTGTAGTTTTGATTTGCATTTCTCAAATAATAAATGATGCTGAGCATTTTTTCATGTGTTTATTAGCCATCTAAGAAATGTCTATTTAGGTCTTCTGCCCACTTTTTGATTGGGTCGTATTTGTGGTATTGAGCTGAATGAGATGCTCCTATATTTTGGAGATTAATTATTTGTCAGTTTTTTAATTAGCATTATTTTCTCCCATTCTGAGGGTTGTCTTTTCATCTTGTTTACAGTTTCCTTTGGTGTGCAAAAGCTTTTAAGTTTAATTAGGCCCCATTTATATATTTTTGTTTTTATTTCCATTACTTTAGGAGGTGGGTCATAGTAGAAGGAAAGGACTCATAAAGATCAGAGCAGAAATAGATGAAAAAGAAATAAAGGAGACAATAGCAAAGATCAATAAAACTAAAAGCTGGTTCTTTGAGAAGATAAACAATAAAGTCTCCAAATCACAATTATGGAGAGGATTACTAATCAGACCATTCACAATGGCAAAACAAAGCAAAGAAACTATACGCATGACTTGGAGATATTTTGGGTTTAGTTTCAGACATTGGCAATAAAGGGCATTTTGCAATAAACTGAATTGCATGAAATTAAGTTTCTCAGTACACATATAAATTATGTTAACACTATATTGTAGTTTATTAAGTATGCAGTAGCACAGTTTAAAAAAATGATGTACATCCTTAATTAGAAAATACTTTATTGCTAAAAACTGCTAACCTACCACTTAGCTTTCAGCAAGTCATAATTTTTTTTTTCAGCAGTAACATCAAAATCACTGATCACAAACCTCTGTAATGAATATAATAATAAAAAAAGTTGGACATATTGTGGGAATTACCAAAACATAACACAGATACTAGAATTGAACAAATGTTGTTAGAAAAATGGTGCCAATAGATTTGCTAGATGCAATGTTGCCATAAACCTTCAATTTGCAAAAAATAAAGTATACATGAAGCACAATAAAACAACATGCCTATATTTTTTCTGGCCTATTATAAATTTTTGAACTATGTTCTTCCTCTTCTTCCTGTAAGAATTCTTTTCTAATTACTATCTCCCTGTCTTTTAAAAGTCTGTAACAGTACCTCATAATTTAGCATACTTTTTTCCTATAGATTTCCTATAAAACCATTTTATCTTATAGCTAGATTCTTGGGATTAGGGACTAATGCCATATATTATCATGTTTTCACACAATTAGTAGAACAATATTTAAAAGTATATAAATGTGAGTTTCAGTGGATAATCTTATTATTGATTTCATATATATATAATTATGTACAAGCAATGCAGCAATTATATTTCAATTTATTTTTTTAATTTATGGAGAGCACACTACAATAAACACACACACACACACAAAATCACATTATTATTGTCCAGTTTAGGAGCTTGGGAGTTAGGTCATTTGATCTACTGCATACAACTGTACCTCATATGGCTTCTGGGATCTCTTTCTTTTCCATATCTTGGTTTATGTTATTTTCCAGAGATTATAGCTTCCTCGTGATAGGTATAGTAAGTGTAATATTATCTTTTGTTTTGAGAAACAAGATCCTTATCCATGCCTTTTCACAAAAACATTTCCACTACTTAGCTTTACCATGTCTTATATAGGTTAGTGTTTTGGAGATGTTTTAAAATTAGAATTTTATTAGCCATATATATTGGAGAAGGCAATGGCAACCCACTCCAGTACTCTTGTCTGGAAAATCCCATGGATGGAGGACCCTGGTAGGCTTCAGTCCATTGGGTTGCTAAGAGTCATACATGACTGAGCACTTCACTTTTACTTTTCACTTTCATGCATTGGAGAAGGAAATGGCAACACACTCCAGTGTTCTTGCCTGGAGAATCCCAGGGATGGGGGAGCCTGGCGGGCTGCCGTCTATGGGGTCGCACAGAGTCGGACACGGACTGAAGCGACTTAGCAGT
>NW_011494832.1:5485402-5486995 GCF_000754665.1 Bison bison bison | reverse complement strand
ATGTATGTATAGTTGTATGCAGGAGATCAAAAAACCTAATTCTCAAGCTCCTAAACTGGACAATAACAATGTAATTTTTTGTTTGTTTGTTTATTGTAGCATGCTCTCCATATATTTTATGTATATATGTTTATATATCCCTCCTTTGGGTTTTTTAACACATTAATTTGAATTTTTTTAAATAATAAGGCTTTTGCACCATAAGTACAAATTTAGTCAGGGAGATGACCTGAGTGGTCAGAAAAAGGTTTGAGTAGCTACATTCTAAAAGTTCGGCTCACCTAGAAAAATGGAAATAAAAACAAAACAAGTGGGAAGGGTAAAAAGTTTTTTCACTGCAAAGGAAACTGTAAACAAGGTGAAAAGACAACCCTCAGAATAGGAGAAAATAATAGCACATGAAAGTAACAAAGGATTAATCACCAAAATATACAATCAGCTCATACAGCTCAAAACCAGAAAAACAAGCAACCCAATCAAAAAGTGGTCAGAAGTCCTAAACAGACATTTCTCCAAAGAAGACATACAGATGGCTAATAAACATATGAAAGGTGCTCAATATCACTCATTATTTGAGAAGTGCAAATCAAAACTACAATGAAATATCACTTCACACTGGTCAGAATGGCCATTGTCAAAATATCTACAAGCAATAAATGCTGGAAAGGCTTTGGATAAAGGGAACCCTCTTTCAAGTGTTGGTGGTAATGCAAATTGAAGTCATCACTATGGAGAATAGTTTGGAGATTCCTTTAAAAACTAGGAATAAAACTGCCATATGATCCACCAATCCCTCTACTGGGCACATACTCTGAAGAAACCATAATCAAAAAAGACACATGCACCCCAGTGTTCATCACAGCACCATTTACAATAGCTAGGATATGGAAACAATGTATATGTCCATCGACAGATGAATGGATAAAGAATTTGTGGCATCTTTGTCAGGTTTTGGTATTAGTGTGATTGTGGCCTCATAGAATAAGTTTGGAAGTTTACCTTCCTCTGCAATTTTCTGGAAGAGTTTGAGTAGTTTAGGTGTTAGCTCTTCTCTAAATTTTGGTAGAATTCAGCTGTGAAGCCGTCTGGACCTGGGCTTTTGTTTGCTGGAAGATTTCTGATTACAGTTTCAATTTCCATGCTTGTGATGGGTCTGTTAAGATTTTCTATTTCTTCTTAGTTCAGTTTTGGAAAGTTGTACTTTTCTAAGAATTTGTCCATTTCTTCCACATTGTCCATTTTATTGCATATAATTGCTGATAATAGTCTCTTATGATCCTTTGTATTTATGTGTTGTCTGTTGTGAAATTTATAGGCCAATATCACTGATGAACATAGATGAAAAAATATTTAACAAAATTCTAGCAGTCAGAATCCAACAACACATTAAACACATCATACACCATGACCAAGTGGGCTTTATCCCAGGGATGCAAGGATTCTTCAATATCTGCAAATCAATCAATGTAATACACCACATTAACAAATTGAAAAATAAAAGCCATATGATTATCTCAATAGATGCAGAGAAAGACTTTGACAAAATTCAACATCCATTTATGATAAAAATTCTCCAGAAAGCAGGAATAGAAG
>NW_011494832.1:5482594-5485302 GCF_000754665.1 Bison bison bison | reverse complement strand
GCCACATTAACAAATTGAAAAATAAAAGCCATATGATTATCTCAATAGATGCAGAGAAAGACTTTGACAAAATTCAACATCCATTTATGATAAAAATTCTCCAGAAAGCAGGAATAGAAGGAACATAACTCAACATAATAAAAGCTATATATGACAAACCCACAGCAAACATTATCCTCAATGGTGAAAAATTGAAAGCATTTCCCCCAAAGTCAGGAATAAGATAAGGGTGCCCACTCTCACCACTACTATTCAACATAGTTTTGGAAGTTTTGGCCACAGCAATCAGAGCAGAAAAAGAAATAAAAGGAATCCAAATTGGAAAAGAAGTAAAACTCTCACTGTTTGCAGATGACATGATCCTCTACATAGAAAATCTTAAAGACTCCACCAGAAAATTACTAGAAGTAATCAATGAATATAGTAAAGTTGCAGGATATAAAATCAACACACAGAAATCCCTTGCATTCCTATACACTAATAATGAGAAAACAGAAAGAGAAATTAAGGAAACAATTCCATTCACCATTGCAACGGAAAGAATAAAATACTTAGGAATATATCTACCTAAAGAAACTAAAGACCTATATATAGAAAACTATAAAACACTGGTGAAAGAAATCAAAGAGGACACTAATAGATGGAGAAATATACCATGTTCATGGATGGGAAGAATCAATATAGTGAAAATGAGTATACTACCCAAAGCAATTTATAGATTCAATGCAATACCTATCAAGCTACCAACAGTATTCTCCACAGAGTTAGAACAAATAATTACACAATTTGTATAGAAATACAAAAACCCTCAAATAGACAAAGCAATCTTGAGAAAGAAGAATGGAAATGGAGGAATCAACCTGCCTGACTTCAGGCTCTACTACAAACCCACAGTCATCAAGACAGTATGGTACTGGCACAAAGACAGAAATATAGACCAATGGAACAAAATACAAAGCCCAGAGATAAACCCATGCACCTATGGACACCTTATCCTTGACAAAGGAGGCAAGAATATACAATGGAAATAAGACAATCTCTTCAACAAGTGGTGCTGGGAAAACTGGTCAACCACTTGTAAAAGTATGAAACTAGAACACTTTCTAACACCACACACAAAAATAAACTCAAAATGGATTAAAGATCTAAAGGTAAGACCAGAAACTATAAAACTCTTAGAGGAGAACATAGGCAAAACACTCTCCGAAATACATCACAGCAGGATCCTCTATGATCCACCTCCCAGAATATTGGAAATAAAAGCAAAAATAAACAAATGGGACCTAATTAAAATTAAAAGTTTCTGCACAACAAAAGAAATTATAAGCAAGGTGAAAAGACAGCCTTCAGAATGGGAGAAAATAATAGCAAATGAAGCAACTGACAAACAACTAATCTCAAAAATATACAAGCAACACCTGCAGCTAAATTCCAGAAAAATAAACGACCCAATCAAAAAATAGGCCAAAGAACTAAATAGACATTTCTCCAAAGAAGACATACAGATGGCTAACAAACACATGAAAATATGCTCAACATCACTCATTATTAGAGAAATGCAAATCAAAACCACAATGAGGTACAATTTCACGCCAGTCAGAATGGCTGCGATCCAAAAGTTTACAAGCAATAAATGCTGGAGAGGGTGTGGAGAAAAGGGAACCGTCTTACACTGTTGGTGGGAATGCAAACTAGTACAGCCACGATGGAGGAGTGTGGAGATTCCTTAAAAAACTGGAAATAGAACTGCCATACGACCCAGCAATCCCACTGCTGGGCATACACACTGCGGAAACCAGAATTGAAAGAGACACGTGTACCCCAATGTTCATCACAGCACTGTTTATAATAGCCAGGACATGTAAGCAACCTAGATGTCCATCAGCAGATGAATGGATAAGAAAGCTCTGGCACATATACACAATGGAGTATTACTCAGCCATTAAAAAGAATACATTTGAATCAGTTCTAATGAGGTGGATGAAACTGGAGCCTATTATACAGAGTGAAGTAAGCCAGAAAGAAAAACACCAATACAATATTCAGTTCAGTTCAGTTCAGTCGCTCAGTCGTGTCCCACTCTTTGCTACCCCATGAATCCCAGCACGCCAGGCCTCCCTGTCCATCACGAACTCCTGGAGTTCACTCAGACTGGTGTCCGTTGAGTCAGTGATGCCATCCAGCCAGCTCATCCTCTGTCGTCCCCTTCTCCTGCACCCAGTCCCTCCCACCATCAGAGTCTTTTCCAATGAGTCAACTCTTTGCATGAGGTGGCCAAAATACTGGAGTTTCAGCTTTAACATCATTCCTTCGAAAGAAATCCCAGGGCCGATCTCCTTCAGAATGGACTGGTTGGATCTCCTTGCAGTCCAAGGGACTCTCAAGAGTCTTCTCCAACACTACAGTTCAAAAGCATCAATTCTTCAGCACTCAGCCTTCTTCACAGTCCAACTCTCACATCCATACATGACCACAGGAAAAACCATAGCCTTGACTAGACGGACCTTTGTTGGCAAAGTAATGTCTCTGCTTTTGAATATGCTATCTAGGTTGGTCATAACTTTTGCTTTCAAGGAGTAAGCGTCTTTTAATTTCATGGCTGCAGTCACCATCTGCAGTGATTTTGGAGCCCCCAAAAAGAAAGTCTGACACTGTTTCCACTGTTTCCCCATCTATTTCCCATGAAGTGATGGGGCCAGATGCCATGA
>NW_011494832.1:5478614-5481497 GCF_000754665.1 Bison bison bison | reverse complement strand
ACCCGTGGTGGATTCATGTTGATGTATGGCAAAACTAATATAATATTGTAAAGTAATTAGCCTCCAATTTAAATAAATATATACATTAATTAATTTTAAAAAAGAATTTGTGGTACATACACACAATGGTATGTGACTCAGCCATAAAAAGGAACGCATTTTGACTCAATTTTAATAAGGTGGATGAACCTAGAGCTTATTATATAGAGTGAAGTAAGTCAGAAAGAGAAAGACAACATATGTTAATGCATATATATGGAATCTGGAAAGATGGCATTTATTGATGAACTCATCTCTTGGACAGCAATGGAGACACAGAGGTAGATGGCAGACGTAGCGCGGCAAGGAGAGGTAGGGACAGATTAAGAGAGTAGCTTTGAAAAATATACATTACCATACGTAAAACACATGGTCAACAGAAATTTGCTGTATGACTCAGGGAGCTCAAATCCAGTGCCCTGTGACAACTAGAGGGATGGGATGGAGTGGGAAGTGAGAGGGAGGTAAAAGAGGGAGGGGACACATGTATACTTATGGCTGATTCATGTTGATTTATGGCAGAAACTAACACAATATTGTTAAGCAATAACCCTCCAATTAAAAATAAAATAACTAAAATAAATATAAAAGTTCAACTCAGAATTTTCTGTATAGACAAGTTGATGACTTCTAATATAGACAATCTCTAAGTTTCTTCTTTCAAAATCAATGAAATATTTTGGGTTTCCATTAACTGATAACTGCACATATATTTATTTTTAGGGCTTCCCTGGTGGCTCAGATGGTAAAGAATCTGCCTGCAATACTGGGGACCTAGGTTTGCTCCCTGTGTGGGAAGATACCCTGGAAAAGGGAATGCCAACCCGCTCCAGTATTCTTGCCTGAAGAATTCCATGGACAGAGGAGATGGCAGGCTACAGTCCATGGGATCGCAAAGAGCTAGACATGACTGAGTGACTAACACTAACTTACATAGTCAAATCCTAATTTTCTAGAGGTTTTCTTTCCCAATTATTCAAAATGCCAACAAGTCACAAATATTTTTATGAGATTGTGGCTTTAATTTCTGAACTGTATTGCCTCCTTATCTCTTCTATAAAGTGTTTCCAGCGATTATCACTATGTCTTCTAAACTTTAATAATAACACATTGTTTAGCAGAGTTTTTCTCTTCATGTTTCACAGTTTTAACCTAATAGAAATAAGCTCCTTGAGTTTAGGTACTATGTCATAGACTAATTTTGATTATTAAAGTTATATTTAAAACTAAAACATTAAATCACTATATAACAGAAATTGACTAGTTTAAGGAATAATTTCAACCAAAATGGAAAAAGACTAGTTTATGTTAACTAAAAATTTAAAGAATGCTTAAACTCAAATGAGAAATATATAAATGCAAGAATTATTATATTTGTAATATTTATAAGGTATAATTGTCCTTCACTTTTGAAGATGGATTTGTTCTTGTCAGGTATTATGTAAAGTATAATTCATGAAATACAGCATGATTTATCACTAGAACTGATCATTTTGTAAACTGGAAAATTTGCAAATAGCTTTGCCTCACTTGATAAATACAGAATTCTATTTTTTTCGGGGGTGGAATTGGGGTGGAGGGTATAAATGTTTAAACACCAAAGTGAAAACTTAAAAAACTTGTCACAAACTTGCATTGTAGGATTACAGTTTGTGGAATTACAAAAAAGTCTTTGCTATTTCCTATTATCATAATTTATTTAATCCACCTGTGAGGAGAAAGATTTTTAAAACACTGGATAATGTAAAACCTCATTTGTCTCTTTATGAATTTCATGAACATTCATATAAAGAGTTGGCTATTCCTTTTAATTAGATATTAAAACCTCATATCTGATTTAAACATTTCTGTGAGAGACTGCCCTGTCTAAAGACACTGGAGCTTACAATTTCCTCTTGAAGAATAACTAGTTTCACTATTATTTATGTAGTACTCTGTTCTGTATAATAAGAATCAGTGTAGAGTACTCATGATAGCATATCATTTTACTATCAGAAAATTTGCTTAATTTAAATTTGTATTTGACATTTTTCAATTAATTTCTATTTATATTAATAAAATGGTTCATACCTGAATAAATGATCCACCAATTAATTTTATTTTAACAATTGATACATTTTCTACACTTAAAAGAATATTACCTGTCCAGAAGATAAAATAAAAAAATAACATTATCAAGAATTATAATTTCTACATTAACAATAGTTTCATAATTATCAAATATAAAAATATAGGTAGTTTGTTTTCTTCACTAACAAGAAATTGAAAATGATTTTTACTTGATGATAATCTTAATTTATTTAGCTTTAACTGGGAGGAGTGGTGGCTGCACGGGTGCAGGAGGGCCTAGAGGAGCTATTCCACGTTGAAGGTCAGGAAGGGCAGCAGTGAGGAGATAACCCTTGTCCAAGGTAAGGAACAGCAGCTGCGCTTTGCTGGAGCAGCCATTAAGAGATACCCCATGCCCAAGGTAAGAGAAACCCAAGTAAGACTGTAGGTGTTGCAAGAGGGCATCAGAGGGCAAACACATGAAAACCATACTCACAGAAAACTAGTCAATCTAATCACACTAGGACCACAGCCTTGTCTAACTCAATGAAACTAAGCCATGCCCCTGGGGCAAGCCAAGACGGGTGGGTCATGGTGGAGAGATTTGACAGAATGTGGTCCACTGGAGAATGGAATGGCAAACCACTTCAGTATTCTTGCCTTGAGAACCCCATGAACAGTATGAAAAGGCAAAATGATAGGATACTGAAAGAGGAACTCCCCAGGTCAGTAGGTGCCCAATATGCTACTGGAGATCAGTGGAGAAATAACTCCAGAAAGAATGAAGGGATGGAG
>NW_011494832.1:5477669-5478514 GCF_000754665.1 Bison bison bison | reverse complement strand
AAGGGATGGAGCCAAAGCAAAAAGAATACCCAGCTGTGGATGTGACTGGTGATAGAAGCAAGGTCCAATGCTGTAAAGAGAAATATTGCACAGGAACCTGGAATGTCAGGCCCATGAATCAAGGCAAATTGGAAGTGGTCAAACAAGAGATGGCAAGAATGAATGTTGACATTCTAGGAATCAGCGAACTAAAATGGACTGGAATGGGTGAATTTAACTCAGATGACCATTATATCTACTACTGCAGGCAGGAATCCCTCAGAAGAAATGGAGTGGCCATCATGGTCAACAAAAGAGTCCGAAATGCAGTACTTGGATGCAATCTCAAAAACGACAGAATGATCTCTGTTCATTTCCAAGGCAAACCATTCAATATCACAGTAATCCAAGTCTATGCCCCAACATGTAACTCTGAGGAAGCTGAAGTGGAACGGTTCTATGAAGACCTACAAGACCTTTTAGAACTAACACCCAAAAAAGATGTCCTTTTCATTATAGGGGACTGGAATGCACAAATAGGACGTCAAGAAACATCTGGAGTAACAGGCAAATTTGGCCTTGGTATACGGAATGAAGCAGGGCAAAGACTAATAGAGTTTTGCCAAGAAAAAATGCACTGGTCATAGCAAACACCCTCTTCCAAAAACACAAAAGAAGACTCTACATGGACATCACCAGATGGTCAACACCGAAATCAGATTGATTATATTCTTTGCTGCCAAAGATGGAGAAGCTCTATACAGTCAACAAAAACAAGACGAGGAGCTGACTGTGGCTCAGATCATGAACTCCTTATTACCAAACTCAGACTTAAATTGAAGAAAGTAGGGAAAACCACTAGACCA
>NW_011494832.1:5476394-5476673 GCF_000754665.1 Bison bison bison | reverse complement strand
TGGATCACAATAAGCTGTGGAAAATTCTGAAAGAGATGGGAATACCAGACCACCTAATCTGCCTCTTGAGAATCTGTATGCAGATCAGGAAGCAACAATTAGAACTGGACATGGAACAACAGACTGGTTCCAAATAAGAAAAGGAGTACATCAAGGCTGTATATTGTCACCCTGATTATTTAACTTATACGCAGAGTACATCATGAGAAACGCTGGACTGGAAGAAACAAAAGCTGGAGTCAAGATTGCTCAGAGAAATATCAATAACCTCAGATACTG
>NW_011494832.1:5462856-5476029 GCF_000754665.1 Bison bison bison | reverse complement strand
CGAAGACTTGACTCATTGGAAAAGACTCTGATGCTGGGAGGGATTGGGGGCAAGAGGAGAAGGGGACGACAGAGGATGAGCTGGCTGGATGGCATCACTGACTCGATGGACGTGAGTCTGAGTGAACTCTGGGAGTTGGTGATGGACAGGGAGGCCTGGCGTGCTGCAATTCATGGGGTCGCAAAGAGTTGGACACGACTGAGCGACTGAACTGAACTGAACTGCCTTATTATTTACAGTTTTATATTGCAAGTAATAAGAAAAGTCAAACATTACCTATCCTTTTTTTCTTAGTGAAAAGAATTTCTTGTTCAGCCATTACCATTCCACAAGTTTAATAATTCTAAACCTTTGAAATGTACAAACAGCCAAAACTTAGTTTTGCTCTCTCTCGTAGAATTTGTATTGAAAAAATTTCCATAATCTGATAGCTGTATTTCTAATATTTTAACTAGAAACATTTAGAGCAGTAAATGTGTTACATTATCCCATAATTGGAGACTCAGTCAGGATAATAATGGTCTTTGGCCAAAATTATTCTGACAAGCAACACTGGCATTGTATATTAAATGTCAGGCCATAGAAACAGCACCCCAGAAATAGGAGCTGATGATTCAAGCTTGGCAGAGTCTCCTGTACTCAATGTTAAGAACTAGCTAAAAGGCTCGTCATAATAATGTTGGAGAAAAAAGAATTTTTCCTTCCAACATGTTTCTCAATGGAGATATCAAAATGACTGCTGAAAATTACAGGTCTAGAAAATAAGGCCAAGTGATGAATTTGGAAGCCACCAATAAATAAAAGCCACAAACGACATATATAATTTTTTTTCTGAAAGCTTTTAAACCGTTTCTAGCTGAGAACTGTCTGTGGGTCCTAAATCCTCTATCCTTCTTAGTAATGCTTTTACTCTTTAGGTTTGTTAATTTCTCACTAAAGTTATGAGGAGGATTGACTTTTAAAGGTAACAAACTTCACAGTAAAATTAAAGAATAATGTCAACACATTTAATAAACTCATGCCCTTTTCATTGGATCTTGTCCTTAGTAACCAAAAAGTGCTTTTTCTTTTTAAGTTCTGGTTGTCTCTGCATAATTTCACAGTATCCTTACAGTTATAGTACTAAGCTAAAACATTCAGAATAAAACCATCAGGGTTTTTAACTGGTATACTTTAGAATGAGACACTTTAAAGTAATATATTTTCCTATATAATTTTTATGAAACAGCTACTGCATATTCAAATCAATATTATTAGAAGTCAAGTATGTCTATTTTCATAAATTCTGCTGCTGCTGCTAAGTCACTACAGTTGTGTCCAACTCTATGTGACCCCATAGATGGCAGCCCACCAAGCTCCCCAACCCCTGGGATTCTCCAGGCAAGAACATTGGAGTGGGTTGCCATTTCCTTCTCCAATGCATGAAAGTGAAAAGTGAAAGTGAAGTTGCTTAGTCATGCCTGGCTCTTAGCTACCACATGGACTGCAGCCTACCAGGCTCCTCCGTCCATGGGATTTAACAGGCAAGAGTACTGGAGTGGATTTTCACAAATGAGTAACATGAAAATAGAAGAAAAGGTAAGTGAATGAATGAGTCCAATAGGAAAGGTAACAGGAATTTTCTGTGAAGAGAGCATACTATGCAAAGTTGTAGAGGTGAGAAACTCCAGTTTTGAGCATTTAAATAAATCACCTTAGGTATTCATCAATCATAGAATCTGAGCCACTGGATATAGATATGCACAAGTGGGTATATTGCTACATAAATATACTACATATTGATTTATGTAGATGCATCAAATTATCTATAGAATTGAGCAGTCTCACTCCCAAAAGGAAAAAAGCTATATAGATCACTTGGTCCAGATAATATGGTTCCCTGTAGGACTCTCTTCACTTACCCAAAGTTAGGTTAGTAAGCATCCATTACATGGAAGGAATATCATCTTCCTAGTATGGATCTTAAAGCTAATATGAAATTGGAATAAAATGTACACATGATGGTATTAGAAATGACTGAGTGGAGTTCAATGTACCTGAGTATTAACATGATATTTCTGTTACTGAAAAGAAACAAGTTTTTCTGAATGATTTATTATACTTCAGGAGAAAATCAGACTATAAGAACATACAATAAAACAGAAAATGCTATGGAAAAAGTTTATTTTGGCATAATTTCCACCTACTTCTTACTATGTGTATTTAGTATCCATTTCTGCAATATTTTCTTTTGTGCTTCCAATATCATTTCTATATCTAGCCTTTTAAAGGCATTTTTCCCAAGTATATCTGTATACCTATTATTTTTCATTTCCACAAAAATGGAAAAAATTAACAGATAAAAATGAAAAGTTAGGTCGAGTACTAGGCAATAACTTTTCTTTTCATCAGTTCAGTTCAGTCCAGGTGCTCAGTCATTCTGACTCTTTGTGACCCCAAGGACTGCAGCACGCCAGGCCTCCCTGTCCATTACCAACTCCCAGAGTTTACCCAAACTCATGTCCATTGAGTCGATGATGCCATCCAACCATCTCATCCTCTGTCATCCCCTTCTCCTCCTGCCTTCAAGCTTTCCCAGCATCAGGGTCTTTTCCAATGAGTCAGCTCTTCTTATGAGGCGGCCAAAGTATTGGAGTTTCAGGTTTAGCATCAGTCCTTCCAATGAACACCCAGGACTGATCTCCTTTAGGATGGACTGGTTGGATCTCCTTGCAGTCCAAGGGACTCTCAAAAGTCTTATTCAACACCACAGTTCAAAAGCATCAATTCTTCGGTGCTCAGCTCTCTTCACAGTCCAACTCTCACATCCATGCATGACTACTGGAAAAACCATAGCTTTGACCAGATGGACCTTTGTTGGCAAAGTAACATCTCCGGTTTCTAATATGCTGTCTAGGTTGGTCATAACTTTACTTCCAAGGAGTAAGCATCATTTAATTTCATGGCTGCAGTCACCATCTGCAATGATTTTGGAGCCTCAAAAATAAAGTCAGCCACTGTTTCCACTGTTTCCCCATCTACATAGACACCTATATTTGTATTTAAAGTGAATTTTATAGGTAATTTTCAGTTTAAAGTGTTTAAAATGTGTTGGTCTAAAGAAAAATAGTATTTGAATAGCCAAACCTATTTGGGATTTTATAAAAATTTCAGATCCCTTGTGGCTCAGCTGGTAAAAATCTGCCTGCAAGGCGGGAGACCTGATTTCTATCCCTGGGTTGGGAAGATCCCCTGGAGAAGGGAATGGCTACCCACTCCACTTTTATGGCCTGGAGAATTTCATGCACTGTATAGTCCATGGGGTCACAAAGAGTCGGACACGACTGAGCGACTTCCACTTCACTTCAGACCATATATGAAGAAGTTATAAAGCATAAAATACACAATTTCTTAGATCCAGAAATGCTTTAAGAGTGCATTTAAACCAAATCAGCATTAAAAAAATAAAGGAATGTCCCCCTTTAATGAATTAAAATCACTCAGAATATCTTTTAAAGAGTACACGGGATGGGATGTATGTATACATATAGCTGATTCACATTGCGGTACAACAGAAACTAGCACAACATTGTACAGCAATTATACTTCAATAAAATGAAAAGAACACAAAACAGAGTAGGCTAGTGTCAGAGTAGTATAAAATGATATGATTAAGTAGAATGCAGTCATAAATAGACAGTATAGCACATAGGTTAAAATCTTATTTTTGAATTCTGACACTTGCACACTTCATAGCTGTCTGAGCTATTTCATCTCTTTTCAGCTTCTGTTTTAGAATAACAATACTTCACTTTCATTGGGTTGTTGAATATATACTAATGTAGGTAAATTAGAGTCTATCACATATTATTCATTCAGTAAATATTAGCTGTAGTTATTACAAAAGCAGTTATAGAGAAATTGTGAAAGAATAAATAATATCTTTCCTGTTTTTGAACTATGTGTGGAAGGAGACTAATGATTCATTTTCAGATATATATGAATCTTTAATCTGAAAGATTAAAGAAATTAGTCTTTAATCTTAAAGAAATTAGTATTTAATTAGTGAGACAGCATTTAAGTATTAGCAAGTGTCCCCTTGTGGCCCCCAGTGGGCAACCCAACAAACCAAACTGCACTGTACTGGAGAGAAAAACAAAAAAGACTGGATTTGCTCTCTACTCTCAGGTGGATTCTAAGGAACTGACTGTTTAAGGTAGAGTCCAAGAATAGTCAAGAAATATTACTAAAGGCAGAAAGGAGAGCCTAGATAATATTAGACACTTCATTTTCCTAAATCAAGGACATAAATTGGTTCCATTTCACATTCTATTCTGATGAATGGATAGTCTCTTCACTGAGGACTACTCTAATAACATCTCTGAGGTCATGTTTATGGGGGCGTGGATAGAATGACAATATCTGTTATAAGAAAGAAGGAGGTTGTAATAATGGCAAGTAGTTTATCAGATATTTTCTATCCTAGATTATTGAGTCAAAGAACTTTAGAATCTAAACATTCCCAGAGATAATATAGTTCTTTTTTCAATCTCATTGCTGGAATCTCCAGGTGTTTCAACTTTAAGCCACATGCTCTACTAGATTTTGAGCTTCTTCTGAACAAAAGCTAGAAATAGTAGGTTGAATGTGCAGACAAAAAAACCCCTTGAGATCAATAAAAATGAATATTTCTAATAAATAATACTTCTCAATGGTGAAATATGCTTCCTTTTATACAGTGAGTATCCCTTTTGAGGAAATGTTGAATATAAGACGATGATATATGAAAGAAAGTGAAAATGCTAGTTGCTCAGTCGTGTCTGACTCTTTGCAACCCCCTGGACTGTAGCCCACCAGGCTCCTCTGTCCATGGGATTCTCCAGGCAAGAATACTGGAGTGGGTTGCCATTTCCCCCTCCAGGGGATTTTCCTGACCCAGAGATCAAACCTGCGTCTCTTATGTCTCTTGCTCTGGCAAGCACATTCTTTATTGCTAGTGCCACCTGATGACATATAGCATCGAGATTAAAGGGAAGTAATTAGAGTATATAACAAATTTCAGTTTGATTGTAAAACTTAATAATCTCATGACTGTCATAAGTTCCTGTCCCAGAAATATTATATAGCTTATAGACATTTATTAAAAATAGATTCCTTGCTCATAAATTAAGAGGAGGCAATAAACTATATTGATGGGTAACATCAAAACAAATTTTGCATGATGAAACACCTAAATATAGTCTTCAAATGTAAAATAAGTAAGATAAATTGTAAAAGTATACCTGAGAAATATTGTGAAGATGAAAATAATGAATAATAAAAATTGAACAAGCGATTGATTACATATGGCGAGATTTTTAAGACACAATCTAAAACAGATAATATTCTTGTGTTATAGAATATGAGTGATGAACCTCTTTTGGAAACTCTGATTTACTCCACTACTAATATTCCTTTTATTCATCTCAACTGTTCAGACAAAGATTCTCCACAGGGACAGCAGAGCTATTCAATTGTAGGAGGTAAGACATAATTTGAAATAATTCACTTTTATGCTCTTTTAAAAGATACCCTATATGAGATATTTTATAGCTGTTGAAAACATATTATCATAGAAGATATTTTTAAATAAGAACTTCAACAATAGAAATAAAATAATATGCAATGTAGTCTTATTTCTGTTTTATTACCTAATCATTTTTGGGAAATACAAACAATCAGTTCACACTTTGGAGACTAGGCGTTGATCCTCCTTATCTGGCTACCACTCAGAATTTCCAGAATGATATATTTCAAGGGATTCAAGATCCTATGACGTTCCAGCTACTTATTGAAGTTACTGATGAATTAGGTGGGAATAAAACTAGTCAGCTGTCAGCCACTACAACAGTCATAATTCATGCGTTTCCTTGGACCACAACAGAGCCAACTTCTTCCACAAAAACAACTACAAGTAAAGTAAGTACTTAGTAACGAAATATAATTCTAAAGTAGTTGAATTAGTCATAAGCATAGAAGTATTTGGGAACTCTCATAGGAGTTGTCTTTATATTTTGGCAATAAAAGGCATCAATAAAACAGTTACTTTAACACATTAAAATTTCCATCATTAAAATAAGGAAAAAATATTATAGATGTTAGTCTTTTTGAATCAGGGTAAATATATCAACGTTGATAATTTTTTAGGCCCTTTTGCTATTTTTTAGTTTTGATTCTTAGTAATTCTGTTGATTCCCATCATAGTACACTTTTCTATAATTGGCCGAATATTCCTGAAGATTTCTTATGTGCAAGCACCACATAAGGTTTTAAAAACAAATATTTGACAAACTTGTTTCCTTAAAAGTATACAGTCCCACTGGAAAAGAAGATAAGTACTTAGAACAACTTAAATAATACTAGTCAGTGTCAAATGATAGTATAATTGTTATAACTTTGAGGTTGAAAAGCAGGTAAATTTATTTGGGCTGAGGTAGTAAATTGTCTATAAAAAGAGGAAGAAAACAATAATGCAGTTCTTTAAAAACAGATTTTTTTCCATGTAAATATAAAAGAAGTGCTTTTCAGAGAAAAGGTATAGAATTATGCTGGAAAGAATAAAATATATTCTGGGGAATGCTGAGAAGGTAGTGAAGCTGAAGTCTAGTTTTAATGTTAGGAAAAATGAAGTTCATGGTACACTTGTAACATATTTGAGCATAGACATATCTTATATGTGAAAAAAATTTTTGGATGATTACTGAAGGAAGGAAGTTGTAACATTTTGCAAGCAGGAAAGACAGACTTACAATACCTCATAAACTTTGCTAATATAAACACAAAGAGAAATATCAATGAGAGGATGGGATTGATTTGTATGGATTTGTTTGATTTCAAACAAGTGGTGTTTGAACAGTCAAGTAGTTATTGACATCCATGCCCTCAGTAACATTGTTATGGTGTTTTTTTTATGGCTCTTCATATAACTGAGTTAACACTATGAAAGCTATTTGAATTAAAATAGCCATTTGTGAAAACATTATTTAAAGTTGCTTCCATTGTTTGACTTCACAGTAAGAAGTTTTACATTAGCTATATAAAATCATCATAAGACAATCTGAATATTATTAATTCAAAAAATCCACTTGGATTAAACTGGTAATCCTTCCAAATGCCCAGCAGAAGGAAATTAAAAGACTCCCTGTGGGATGGTAATAGTAACCTAAGTGAAAGTTGCTCAGCCATGTCTGACTCTTTGTGACCCCATGGACTATACAGTCCATGGAATTCTCTAGGCCAGAATACTGGAGTGGGTAGCCTTTCCCTTCTTCAGGGGACTTTCCCAACCCAGGGATCGAACCCAGGTCTCCCGCATTGCAGGTAGATTCTTTATCAGCTGAGCCACAAGGGAAGCCCATAGTAACTTAGACATCCAATTATTTCTAACAATTTTCCAATCCAGTAAGCACCATGTGATTAAATATAATGTGAGAAAATAAGATACCATAACCAAGAAGCAGCAAAACCACAAAAAGCAGAAACATGGAAACTACAGCAATTTTTAAGTATAAAATGTAAAGTAATTATGAGGTATAAACCAAATTTGAAATCTGGTTAGAGTACTGGATACTACGGACTTGCCAGGTGCTGCTAGTGATAAAGAATCTGCCTGCCAATGCAGGAAATGTAAGAGTTGCAGGTTCGATCCCTGGGTCAGGAAGATCCTCTGGAGAGGGGCATGTCAACCACTCCAGTATTCTTGCATGGTGAATCCCACGGACAGAGGAACCCATGGACAGAGGAGCAGGCTACAGTACATAGGGTCACAAAGAGTCCGAGACGACTGAAGTGACTTAGCAAGTATGCACAGTGAATACTATAAAAGTAACACAGGATATATGAAAATATATCAAATATATGGAAATTAAAAACACAATGGAAACTAAAACTTGACCATATTGACTTACAAAATATGTAAACACTATGCTATGCGAAGTCACTTCAGTCGTGTCCGACTCTGTGCGACCCCATAGACGGCAGCCCACCAGGCTCCCCCGTCCCTGGGATTCTCCAGGCAAGAACACTGGAGTGGGTTGCCATTTCCTTCTCCAGTGCATGAAAGTGAAAAGTGAAAGTGAAAAGTGAATGTGAAGTCGCTCAGTCGTGTCCGACTTCTAGCGACCCCATGGACTTTAGCCTACCAGGCTCCTCTGTCCATGGGATTTTCCAGGCAAGACTACTGGAGTGGAGTGCCATTGCCTTCTCCGATGTAAACACTACACTCAAAGATTAATGAAAATATGCCTTTTTCCCAACATATGTGAACATTTACAAAATTTGATTATCTATTAGGGGCTATAAAGCAAGTCTCAACCGATTTCAGTGGGTTGAAAACATCCTGATGAAAACATGCTGAATATTATCTGTAATCTTATATATCAATAATCATGCTAGAGATCAAAACAAATTATTATTTAGAATATTCCCTATATCTTTAGAAGTTAAAGGAATAGAGAATATTTTTTAATAATGGAACCATGAGATGCAGTTAAAATGAAATTGAAAGCTATATAATCTCCCCTAAGTACCATTTTTAACAGTATCTCACAAATTTTAATATGTAGTATTTTTGTCATTGTTCATTTAAAATTATTACCTAACTCCTCAAAATTTCTTGTTTCCCCCTGCATGTTATTTTAAACTGCATTTCATTTGAAGTCAGAAAAAGAATTAGAAAGTAAACATACAAAAGTAAAGCCCATAGTCAGTAACTTGAAAATAATACTAAAGTCTACATTACTCTGAGTAAGCTGATAAAGATGCGTTAATGCACATTTTACCATTGTGAGGAATGAAAAAGGAACATCATTAGGTCCTGCAATGCTTCAGAAATGAAAAAACAGAGAATCCCAAGAGAGCATTATATTACAGGCTCCCCAGGTGGTTGCTAGTATTAACGAACCCATCTACTGATGCGGAAGACAAAGAGACATAGGTTCCATCCCTTGGTCAGGAAAATCCCTTGGAGAAGGACATGGCAGCCCACTCCAGTATTCTTGCCTGGGAGATTCCATGGACAGAGGAGCCTGGCGGGCTACAGTCCATAGCGTTGCAAAGAATTGGACACAACTGAAGTGACTTAGTTTGGATGCAAGAGAGTATTATGAACAACCTTGTCGATATATTCAATGTAGGAAAATCAAGGTGTGAGGATTTTCTGTGCCCCAAAATAAGACTTAATATAAAATACAATAATTAAAACAGTGTAGCATGGGTACATGAAAGACAGAGAGACAAGAGAACAGAATAAAGAGTCCAGCTAATATCCACAACATACGGATCTATGACTTATGTCAAAAGTGGCAATATACTGCCATGGTAAAAAGATGACAGTTTCAACAAATAATATTGGGCAACTAGTATGCCAATTAAACATCAAAATAAATAAATTTTATAAAAAATGAGATGATCTTTATAATTTGGGGGTAGGGAAATATTTCTCAAATAACACAAAAAATAACCATAAGGAAAAATTTTGGAAAACTGAATATATTATCTAAGAACTTTGTATTATGGAGGAAATGATAGGATATTTGACTATGTGATTTTTTTGTTTCAGAATAATTCAATGGAGAAGACTGAGTATAAGTAAGTTTAAACAAAACTGGGCACAAGTTGATAATTATTAAGATTGTGTTACAGGTATCTGGAGAGTTATTGGACTATTATTTTATACATTTGCATATATGTAGGTATCACAAAAATTAGTTGTAAAATAACAAAAAGGGAAATAATCTGAGAAGCCTGTTATTTTATCAAGTGATAAGCATTTAATACTGTAAATTTTTCCCCAAATAACCTCACATATTAAATACCCTCAGCCTGGAGCTTCATTAAAACTGCTTTGTAGCTTTAAACATGTGTTTCATAGTCAAATGCTATCATTTATTATTTGGGGCATGAATCTGCTCCTGGTAAATTTAGTAAACTCAGTGAACTAGTTCTTAGCCCCTTCTCCACCCCAGGATATATGGCCATAGAACTTTCTTTCACATTCCACAAATATATATTCAAATCATTTTATAAATCAGGTAAATATTGTCTAAGACTAAGCTATAACATCAGTAATTTTAAGCTAGTATACCAACATTTAAAACAAGTAAAGTGTATTGCTTTTCATTTTTGGCTCAGCATGAATCTCACCTACCTATTCTGAGTCAGTCTCTTGATAAATCTTGCTCCTTTGAGAGAGATTAGTTTTAGCTTGTACCATGGTGGAAAAAAAAGTCTAACCTACATTAACACACGGACTTCTACCATCCAAATTCATGATTAATAAAGAAAATTACTAATATAAAGAAAATGAAAACACTAATTGAAAAAGGTATATGCACCCTTATGTTCACTGCAGCATATTCACGATGGCCGAGATATGAAAGCAGCCTAAGTGACCATCAGTAGATGAATGGATAAAGACTATGTGGTATATATGGAATACTGGCTTCCCAGGTAGCTCAGTGGTAAAGACTGCCTGCAATGCAGAAGACCGGGCTTTGATCCTTGAGTCAGGAATCCCCTGGAGAAGGAAATGGCAACATATTCCTGTATTCTTTCCTGGGAAATCTCATGAACCTAGGAGCCTATGAGTTACAATCCATGGGGTCGCAAAAAGAGTCAGATATGACAGCGACTAAAAAACAACAACATACTAGAATATTATTTAGTCATTTAAAAAATGATGAAATCTTACTATTTGCAACTATATGGGTGGACCTAGAGAGCAAATAGGAGAAGGAAATGGCAGCCAACTCCAGTATTCTTGCCTGGAGAATCCCAGGGATGGGGGAGCCTGGTGGGCTGCCGTCTATGGGGTCGCACAGAGTCAGACACGACTGAAGCGACTTAGCAGCAGAGAGCAAATAAGTGAAATAAGTCAGACAAAAAAAGATAAATACTGTATGATTCCACTTATATGTGAAACGTAAAAAAAAAAAGTGAACAAAAAAACAGAAACAGACTTTTAGATATGTAGAACAAACAAGTCATAGCTATGAAGGGAGTGAGACACGGTAAAGAAAGAAATATATGAGGTAGATTAGGTCAGTTCAGTTCAGTCACTCAGTTGTGTTAGAATCTTTGCGACCCAATGAATCACAGCACGCCAGGCATCCCTGTCCATCACCAACTCCCGGAGTTCACTCAGACTCAAGTCCATCGAGTCAGTGATGCCATCCTGCCATCTCATCCTCTGTCGTCCCCTTCTCCTCTTGCCCCCAATCCCTCCCAGCATCAGAGTCTTTTCCAATGAGTCAACTCTTCGCATGAGGTGGCCAAAGGACGGGAGTTTCAGCTTTAGCATCATTCCTTCCAAAGAAATTCCAGGGCTGATCTTCTTCAGAATGGACTGGTTGGATCTCCTTGCAGTCCAAGGGACTCTCAAGAGTCTTCTCCAACACCACAGTTCAAAAGCATCAATTCTTCGGTGCTCAGCCTTCTTCACAGTCCAAATCTCACATCCATACATGACCACAGGAAAAACCAGAGCCTTGACTAGACGGACCTTTGTTGGCAAAGTAATGTCTCTGCTTTTGAATATGCTATCTAGGTTGGTCATAACTTTCCTTCCAAGGAGTAAGCATCTTTTAATTTCATGGCTGCAGTCACCATCTGTAGTGATTTTGGAGCCCAGAAAAATAAAGTCTGACACTGTTTCCACTGTTTCCCCATCTATTTCCCATGAAGTGATGGGACCGGATGCCATGATCTTTGTTTTCTGAATGTTGAACTTTAAGCCAACTTTTTCACTCTCCACTTTCACTTTCATCAAGAGGCTTTTGAGTTCCTCTTCACTTTCTGCCATAAGGGTGGTGTCATCTGCATATCTGAGGTGATTGATATTTCTCCCAGCAATATTGATTCCAGCTTGTGCTTCTTCCAGCCCAGCATTTTTCAATATGTACTCAGCATATAAATTAAAAAAGCAGGGAGACAATATACAGCCTTGACGTACTCCTTTTCCTATTTGGAACCAGTCTATTGTTCCATGTCCAGTTCTAACTGTTGCTTCCTGACCTGCATACAAATTTCTCAAGAGGCAGATCAGGTGGTCTGGTATTCCCATCTCTTTCAGAATTTTTCACAGTTGATTGTGATCCACACAGTCAAAGGCTTTGGCATAGTCAATAAAGCAGAAATAGATGTTTTTCTGGAACTCTCTTGCTTTTTCGATGATCCAGCAGAGGTAGATTAAGTGGTACAAATTTCCAGTTGCAAATAAATAAGTCACAAGTATGAAATGTACAGTGTGGTCAGATCAGATCAGATCAGTCGCTCAGTCATGTCCGACTCTTTGCGACCCCATGAATCACAGCACCCCAGGCCTCCCTGTCCATCACCAACTCCCGGAGTTCACTCAGACTCACGTCCATCGAGTCAGTGATGCCATCCAGCCAGCTCATCCTCTGTCGCCCCCTTCTCCTCTTGTCCCCAATCCCGCACAGCATCAGAGTCTTTTCCAATGAGTCAACTCTTCCCATAAGGTGGCCAAAGTACTGGAGTTTCAGCTTTAGCATCATTCCTTCCAAAGAAATTCCAGGGCTGACCTCCTTTAGAATGGACTGGTTGGATCTCCTTGCAGTCCAAGGGACTCTCAAGAGTCTTCTCCAACACCACAGTTCAAAAGCATCAATTCTTTGGTGCTCAGCCTTCTTCACAATCCAACTCTCACATCCATACATGACCACAGGAAAAACCATAGCCTTGACTAGACGGACCTTTGTTGGCAAAGTAATGTCTCTGCTTTTGAATATGCTATCTAGGTTGGTCATAACTTTCCTTCCAAGGAGTAAGCGTCTTTTAATTTCATGGCTGCAGTCACCATCTGTAGTGATTGTGGAGCCCAGAAAAATAAAGTCTGACACTGTTTCCACTGTTTCCCCATCTATTTCCCATGAAGTGATGGGACCGATGCCATGATCTTCGTTTTCTGAGTGTTGAGCTTTAAGCCAACTTTTTCACTCTCCACTTTCACTTTCATCAAGAGGCTTTTGAGTTCCTCTTCACTTTCTGCCATAAGGGTGGTGTCATCTGCATATCTGAGGTGATTGATATTTCTCCCGGCAATCTTGATTCCAGCTTGTGCTTCTTCCAGCCCAGCGTTTCTCATGATGTATTCTGCATATAAATTAAATAAACAGGGTGACAATATACAGCCTT
>NW_011494832.1:5423513-5462659 GCF_000754665.1 Bison bison bison | reverse complement strand
TGAACATCATGAAGTTCACGGTTCACATATTGCTGAAGCCTGGCTTGGAGAATTTTAAGCATTATTTTACTAGCGTGTGAGATGAGTGCAATTGTGCGGTAGTTTGAGCAGTTCTTGGCATTGCCTTTCTTTGGGATTGGAATGAAAACTGACCTTTTGCAGTCCTGTGGCCACTGCTGAGTTTTCCAAATTTGCTGGCATATTGAGTGCAGCACTTTCACAGCATCATCTTTCAGGATTTGGAATAGCTCAGTATAGTCAATAATTATGTAATATCTTTGTACAGTGGCAAATCATAACTAGACTTATCATGGTGATCATTTTGAAACGTACAGAAGTATTGAATCACTGCACTGTGTAACATTCTAACACAGTGTTATAAGTCAATTATACCCTAAAAACAAAGAAACAGACTCAGAAAAAGATCAGATTTTGTGGTTACCAGAGGTAGTTGGCTGAATGTAGTCAAAAGGTACAAACTTTCATTTATAAGAAGAATAAGTAGTAAGAATGTAATGTACAACATGATAAATACACTTTACATTGCTGTATGTTATATATGAACGTTAAGAGAGAAAATCCTGAGTTTTCTTAACAAGAAAATTCTTTTCTATTTAACTTTGTATCTATGTAAGATAATGGATATTCACCAAATTTATTGTAATAATCATCTTATGATGTATATAAGTCAAATCATTATGTCATGTACTTATCCAATGTTGTGATATCAATTACATATCAATAAATCTGAAAGAAAAAAAAAGCAAAATCCAGCAAAGGAGAAGGCTTATAATAAAACATAATAGACAGAATAAACAAATTATCCAGCAAGATGTAAAAGATTTTTTAGATTTGTAGTTGAGTAGTATCATAATCCTCATAAATCTTTTGGCAAACTATTTTGGGCTGCTAAAAGAAGCAAATCAAGTAATTCTGCCTGGAAATGGTTCACAATCTGTGCCTTATGAATTTACTCTGCAAGACTGTGGCAAATGGTCTTTGCTATGATCCATAAGCCATATCAGCTTTTATGTTTACACAAGCACTTATATAATACACATATCTCTACAGGGAGATATATGTCCCTCTCTTTGCAAAAAGTATTACCAAACCAGAAGTAACCTCAGGAATTCTATAGCTTAATTCATTCATTGCGCAGCAGTGATACCCACACAGATTGTAACATCCATTTATCCATTTTCTTGAGAGTGAGCAAACAGACACACAAAACACCTTCCTGCTTTAAGGTGGGTCTTAAAATATATTTCTGAAAGTTTAATGTATTAATGACTAGCTGTTATTCATATTTAATTATGCTCCAATACTTTGGCCAACTGATGTGAAGAGCTGACTCATTGGAAAATACCCTGATGCTGGGAAAGCTTGAAGGCAGGAGGAGAAGGGGATGATAGAGGATGAGAAGGTTGGATGGCATCACCGACCCAATGGACATGAGTTTGGGTAAACTCTGGGAATTGGTGATGGACAAGGAAGACTGGCGTGCTGTAGTCCATGGGGCTGCAGAGTCGGACATGACTGAGCAACTGAACTTAACTGATATAAAATTACCCAGTAAATATTACCTGTGTCTCCAGATATCCATTTATCAACTGCATGGCCAAGCCTCATGTTAGGTGTTAGAGTACAAAGCTGAGCAAGTCAGAGAAAAACTTTCTAGTTATAAATAATAGAATATCCAACTTGAAATGGCTTAAAGAAGATAGACTCAGATTCAGAAAATCAGTGGACTATTAAGGCAAAAGTGTGAAGATCTCTGTGTACCTTCCTAAGGCATATGAATTTTATCCTCCAATCAGGGAGGATCTAAAGAGAAAATGCAGGAGAAGGATGATAGGATCAGATATATCTGATAAGTATGAGTTATTTTAGAATAAGTGCGGAGAGAAAACAAAGGTATTGGTGAAAACACAAAGACTGGTGAATGAAGTGCCCGTGAAACCAATTTGGATTTTACTTTCTTCTAGATAAGAGAGTTAGACCCTAAAATCAGGCAGTGGTACAATATGTGGAGATACAGTGCTGATATGAAATACACACAAATAATAAAATTCACCATTTGCTGTATTTGAAATTTTTGTGTTACAATATGCCATGGGAAATAGAATTTCTCATAAGATTTAGACACTATTACTAGACTGTAGTTTTTTTTTTTTTTAATAATAAGAGAGATCTTTCCATTTAGAATGTTGAATGAGATGAAAACTTAAAAACATTTCTAAATGGTTATAATATGCTGCCAGATTTTTTGGGCTCCAAAATCACTGCAGATGGTGACTGCAGCCATGAAATTAAAAGACGCTTACTCCTTGGAAGAAAAGTTATGACCAACTTAGATGGCATATTCAAAAGCAGAGACATTACTTTGCCAACAAAGGTCCATCTAGTCAAGGCTATGGGTTTTCCAGTGGTCATGTATGGATGTGAGAGCTGGACTGTGAAGAGAGCTGAGCACCGAAGAATTGATGCTTTTGAACTGTGGTGTTGGAGAAGACTCTTGAGAATCTCTTGGACTGCAAGGAGATCCAACCAGTCCATTCTGAAGGAGATCAGTCCTGGGATTTCTTTCGAAGGAATGATACTAAGGCTGAAACTCCAGTACTTTGGCCACCTCATGCGAAAAGTTGACTCATTGGAAAAGACTCTGATGCTGGGAAGGATTGGGGGCAGGAGGAGAAGGGGACGACAGAGGATGAGATGGCTGGATGGCATCACTGACTTGATGAACATGAGTCTGAGTGAACTCCGGGAGTTGGTGATGCACAGGGAGGCCTGGTGTGCTGGGATTCATGGGGTTGCAAAGAGTCGGACACGACTGATCAACTGATCTGAACGGAACTGAAGATAAAACTATAAAGTTTCATTACAAAAATAAAACATTCTTCAAGCCAAATTGTTAACAATGTGTGTGTATGAGTTATAAAAAAATTAAGGCCTAAGATGAAAAAACTCAAAGTAATTAAAAATTAATTCAACCATATAATAAACACTGTAGGAAATATCTTCAGCATGAAATAACCTATAAAGGCAGATTATTTTTAACAATAGCAATAAAAACTCTTCTATGCTCTTGAAAAAAAATATATAGGGCATCTCACAACTTGCAATCTAGTTTAGGCATTCAATAACGCCTTTGCATCTTTTATGATGCAGAGTATGGTACTTGATACGTAAAGGGTCAGGGACAAGGGCATATGTTATACAAAAGGTATGTGAAAGTTCTTAATTGAGAGATGGGAACTCATGACCTGCTGCAAATCTGGTGAAAGTTATGGTCTCTCTCTCTAGAAAAATGTACACATGTACACATGTTGATGTACATACACTTTTATATTTGATTTTAGAGGCTTGTAAAACTCATTCATACAATCCAGATTAAGGAACTTGTATGGAAAACAAGGGCTTGTTACTTCTTCTCAATTTGTGTGAAAAGAGAAAAATGCTTCCATGAGCAAAATATATTTCCATTGTTATAAACAAAGCAATGTAAGTCACTAAAATAACTATAGAGAAAAATTTTACACAAGATATTCCTTAAATATGTTAATACTTGGCATACTCCTTTAGACATTACAATAAGTAAAATAATATCTTAAAGCTTAGAAAAATATAAAAAACCCATTTATCTCTAATGTAGAATGTAATCAAAGAAGCTAGTAATAAATAAGCTTAACTTTAAATGAAGAAAAATAAAGAGAACTGTTGCAAACTGTCCCTTGATCAACCTTTGTCTTTGAACCCATACCTGTTTATTCAGAGGTCCCTCTCAGGGCAGGAAGGGAGAAACTAAGTCACGTTTCAGGAATAGAATTAAACTTGTCCAATTCAAGTCTAGATTGGCTAAAAAGACAATGAGGTAACTGGCTAGACACCATTTCCTGCAAATATATCCCCAAAGAATTATGAATCAAAATTCCTGAAACTATCTGCATGCAGCAAATTGAGTTCATAATAAAAAGCCCAGAATCAATTTTCAAAACATAGAAGATAGTAAAACTTTAAATCATACTAATTTATAACTATGTTTTTAAACTCTGATTTACATAAACAGTGCATGGTTAAAGAATAGAAAGAAGGGCATCTTTATAAGTAACTGTCCAGTCTTTCCATCAATCAACTCATTCTAGTAGCTCATCCATGTTTCATGATATGTATCAGCATAATGAAATGTTGAACCCATTAATGAGGAGTTGAAAAAAAGGCATTAGATACATGGAGTGAGAAAATTAGAACTATTCAGTTTCTTTCACTTAATCTGAATTTTAAAGACTCAATTTAAGGATATTATGGCTGCTTAGAGTCATATGGTTAGAGATGAGTTCTTATGTCTTTATAACCTCACATATTTCTACACAGTTGTGCTCACCACAGAGGCGTATTACTTTCCCAAGACTGATTTTGACTTATCAAAGACCAATCCTTTACTAGCATATACCTCATAAAATAATTTACAACCAAATATGTCTGAAATTTTGTTTTCAGTGATAATTTGAAACAGTGGTGTGCTGGAGTTGCCTTATTTAAGTTAATGACAGCTTCTTGTTAAATATTCATAAATTCTGTAGGCCAGTTGTTAAGCCAGCTTGAAATCAGTCATAGTGGGAATACTAACACTGCGAAACTGGTAAATGTGATATAGTAGGATCTAGCTTTTCTTCATTTCTTCTTTCTTCTCTTCCTTCCTTCCTTTACATTTTATTTTTTAAGAGTTTGTTGACCAGTATAATACTGGATCTTCCATCTTATACCTCAGCAGATTTAGGAAGGAAGAAGAAATTTAAAGTAGGCAGGAAGAAGATTCCCGAGGAATTAGCAAATACATATGTATGATAAGCAAAAATTCAGCCATCATAAAATGGCAAAATTGCTTTTTTAATAATAGCAAATAGCTAATTTGCTTTATTTTCTGACTTCTCATTTCAAGGCACAATATGGAATTAAAGCCATATTTTTTATTAGGTCAGATTATCCATGAAAGCCACTAGTACTTTCTGCTGACTTGAGTCTAGTCTTTACTTTTTATAGCCATCAAAATTACAGAAAAAAATTAGGGAAATATATCACTTGTTGTGAGCTATTTTTAACAGCCTTTCTGCCTTACATGCCTAGGAAGTGGGATTCATTGTGGTATTTTTATAATCACTCAACATCTCTCATCTCTCTAAACTAAATGAACTAAATCTCATTGTTATTCTTTGTCTCTTTCTAATATGAAGGAACAATGAAACAGTCAGATCAGATCAGATCAGATCAGTCGCTCAGTTGTGTCCAACTCTTTGCGACTCCATGATTCGCAGCACGCCAGGCCTCCCTGTCCATCACCAACTCTCGGAGTTCACTGAGACTCACATCCATTGAATCAGTGATGCCATCCAGCCATCTCATCCTCTGTCGTCCCCTTCTCCTCCTGCCCAGAGTCCCTCCCAGCATCAGAGTCTTCCAATGAGTCAACTCTTCACATGAGGTGGCCAAAGGACTAGAGTTTCAGCTTTAGCATCATTCCTTCCAAAGAAATCCCAGGGCTGATCTCCTTCAGAATGGACTGGTTGGATCTCCTTGCAGTCCAAGGGACTCTCAAGAGTCTTCTCCAACACCACAGTTCAAAAGCATCAATTCTTCGGTGCTCAGCCTTCCTCACAGTCCAACTCTCACATCCATACATGACCACAGGAAAAACCAGAGCCCTGACTAGACGGACCTTTGTTGGCAAAGTAATGTCTCTGCTTTTGAATATGCTATCTAGGTTGGTCATAACTTTCCTTCCAAGGAGTAAGCGTCTTTTAATTTCACGGCTGTGGTCACCATCTGCAGTGATTTTGGAGCCCAGAAAAATAAAGTCTGACACTGTTTCCACTGTTTCCCCATCTATTTCCCATGAAGTGATGGGACCGGATGCCATGATCTTCGTTTTCTGAATGTTGAGCTTTAAGCCAACTTTTTCACTCTCCACTTTCACTTTCATCAAGAGGCTTTTGAGTTCCTCTTCACTTTCTGCCATAAGGGTGGTGTCATCTGCATATCTGAGGTGATTGATATTTCTCCCGGCAATCTTGATTCCAGTTTGTGTTTCTTCCAGCCCAGCGTTTCTCATGATGTACTCTTCATATAAGTTAAATAAACAGGATGACGATATATGGCCTTGACGTACTCCTTTTCCTATTTGGAACCAGTCTGTTGTTCCATGTCCAGTTCTAACTGTTGCTTCCTGACCTGCATACAAAGTTCTCAAGAGGCAGATCAGGTGGTCTGGTATTCCCATCTCTTTCAGAATTTTCCACAGTTTATTGTGATCCACACAGTCAAAGGCTTTGGCATAGTCAATAAAGCAGAAATAGATGTTTTTCTGGAACTCTCTTGCTTTTTCCATGATCCAGAGGATGTTGGCAATTTGATCTCTGGTTCCTCTGCCTTTTCTAAAACCAGCTTGAACATCATGAAGTTCACGGTTCACGTACTGCTGAAGCCTGGCTTGGAGAATTTTGAGCATTACTGTACTAGTGTGTGAGATGAGTGCAATTGTGCGGTAGTTTGAGCGTTCTTTGGCATTGCCTTTCTTTGGGATTGGAATGAAAACTGACCTTTTCCAGTCCTGTGGCCACTGCTGAGTTTTCCAAATTTGCTGGCATATTGAGTGCAGCACTTTCACAGCATCATCTTTCAGGATTTGGAATAGTTTAACTGGAATTTTATCACCTCCACTAGCTTTATTCACAGTGATGCTTTCTAAGGCCCACTTGACTTCACATTCCAGGGTGTCTGGCTCTAGGTGAGTGATCACACCATCGTGATTATCTGGGTCGTGAAGATCTTTTTTGTATAGTTCTTCTGTGTATTCTTGCCGTCTCTTCTTAATATCTTCTGCTTCTGTTAGGTCCATACCATTTCTGTCCTTTATCGAGCCCATCTTTGCATGAAATGTTCCCTTGGTATCTCTCATTTTCTTGAAGAGATCTCTAGTCTTTCCCATTCTGTTGTTTTCCTCTATTTCTTTGCATTGATTGCTGAAGAAGGCTTTCTTATCTCTTTTTGCTATTCTTTGGAACTCTGCATTCAGATGTTTATATCTTTCCTTTTCTCCTTTACTTTTCACTTCTCTTCTTTTCACAGCTATTTGTAAGGCCTCCCCAGACAGCCATTTTGCTTTTTTGCATTTCTTTTCCATGGGGATGTTCTTGATCCCTGTCTCCTGTGGCTTAGTTTCATTGAGTTAGACAAGGCTGTGGTCCTAGTGTGATTAGATTGACTAGTTTTCTGTGAGTATCGTTTCAGTAATGACACAGTAGTAGTGGTTAATGATTGTCACTAATTGATAAATAAGTAGCAGAATTACATTAATTATTTTATAAATATTTATTAATTGGCTGAAAACACAGAAAATATTTGTTTGAAAACATTAGTCTTAAGTGATTGGAGATATGGTTATCAAACCTGTTAAAGGGGACTAGAATATGTCACTCCAAAATGTGCTTCTTTAGTGTAAGAAGCATTTTTGCCTGATTATTTTTGAGAAACAGCAGAGACAGGAAAAGCTCTGAAAACAGAATGCCATTTTTTAGTAAGAGATATTTACATCTATAAGACAAATTTCCATCTCTAAAGGTGTCTCCCTCTCTGTACCAAGTAGAGGAGGATGACCTAATATCTAGAAATTTGTCAGTGGAGAAGGCAAGGACCTAAATCTGCATAGCAACCTCACCCTTGTTTACTGTGCCTTTTTGGTTAGCCTCCCGCAACTGGCTTCCGCATCCCAACATCTTCTTTTGTCTTTAGCTGAAGATAGTACTTAAGATTGGAGAAGGAAAAGGCAACCCACTGCAGTATTCTTGCCTGGAGAATCCTGTGGACACAGGAGCCTAGTGGGCTGCTGTCCATGTGGTCGCACAGAGTCGGACACGACTGAAGCGACTTAGCATGCATGCATGCATTGGAGAAGGAAATGGCAACCCACTCCAGTATTCTTGCCTGGAGAATCCCAGAGACAGAGGAGCCTGGTGGGCTGCCTTCTATGGGGTCGCACAGTCAGACACGACTGAAGCGACTTAGCAGCAGCAGCAGCAGTACTTAAGTTGGTGGCTTGGCCCATTTCAGAGAGTAATTCAGTTTTCCTGGGTATCTCCCAGGTATACAGGAGGGATACATGTTATTAAACTTCTGTTTATTTTTCTGTTAACTTGTCTTTTATTATTATAGGGGTGTCTCAGATAAAAACCTAGAAGGGTAAAGGGAAAATTAGTTTTCTTGCAGTTTACACAAAGGAAAAAGAAAAATATCCGTGTTTTCTTTATAATACTGATTTTTTAAAAAAAATGATAGTATGTACTAACTTTTGTAGTACTTTTTGGCAAATGGGTAAAAACAGCATATCTCTTTAAATTACTAATGTCTTGCCACTGAAAATTACTTATTTTCTTTTGAAGTCTGGTCTATATGCAGCTTAAAGTATTTAGGCACATCATAAGAAGCAACTATCGTATACATGTGAATCAGAAGTTCATACTGGCATACTTTTAAAACCTCTTCTTGATGAAAGTTATTAACTTAACTTAATAATTTTAAAGTCAGCAGAAATATGCAAATTGTACTTTAATAGGTTATAGCCTTGCACATCTGCTTTGCCTCTAATACCCACTGACGAAAGATTTCATGATGGGGAAGATTATTATTATTGTCTTTTCTGTAATATATAACAAATTAAGTAATTAAGGTTATGAATCAAACCAAATTAACTGCACACAGCTGTAAGAAGCTTAGTACGTGACCAAATAACAGATGGGAAATTCTTTTGTTTTCACTGGTGATTTACCTAATGGTGAGATAAATGTCTGATGACATACATAGTCCAGTATCTTGTCAACCCTTAACCATGTTTTTCTTCACTCCTCATGTCTGTGACAGAGAAGGGTAATGGCTCAATTGTTCAACTATAAGACTATCTTCATGGTTTCTGCTTAAGGAAGCCCATAAACAATAAAGAAGTTTCAATCCATATTTAAAATGTAAATATAAAAAGGGGATATTTTGCACAATAATATATATATATATATGATCTAAAGTGATTTCCAGAAATTTTAGGATACCACAAATTAATAAAATTTTAACAATTCTTTCTTATGAGAAAATAGTATCATTAATATATTAAGAAAACTTCCTACCTACTCTAAATTTATTTTTATAAATTTATATAAATGTATGTCTATCTACACATAAAATTTTCACATGGTTTAAAAAAAAACATTAACATGATTTAATCAAAGTTTCAATTACTTTTATCCATATTACTTGGAGAAAACTGAGATTCTAGGTATTTAAATAAACTTCCCCAAATCCAAGATCTTAAGTGATAGAACCAATAAAACTGGAAAAAGAAAAATGGCTATGATCTGAGCAACCTTCTGACTAGTATGATGAGTTAGAGAAAAACTCGAAATTAAGAGATTGACAGGAGTCATATCATGTAAAAACTTATAAGCCACAAAAACATTTAGATTTATTTCCAATTAATCAAATGACATGTCATTATGACAAGTGTTGAGAAGGAAGAGTAAACAAATGTATGGTAGTAGACAATGCCATTGATTCTGACTTGGAGAATATGCAAAGTTCCAAGAAGAAATATCTGAATTGTATATGGGACTTCACAGACAGAATGAGAAGCAAAGATATTTAGAATTGGTAGAAACAGAGGAATATAGGTTGTGAGAGTATATGGCCTGCTCCTAAAAGAAGAAAAGCCAAGTGTGTCTAGAATATGTGGGGAAGGTTGGCCAGAGGTAAGCCCAGGAAAGTAGATATTAAGTAGACAGATAACGTCTGGAGTCAATGCAATGGATTTGGGGCTTTGTTTTATAGACAACACAAAGCCAATTCAGATTTCTGAGAAGTGCAAACAAATAACTTCAGGATGAAAGAATGGAGAAGAGGAAAAGATGGGGACAGCAAGACCAGTTAAGTTGCTAATGCAAGAAGGAAGAGTGAATGTCCTAGTCTGCATGATTATTAGTGCTGGGGACTCCAAAAAGTTAAAAAAGAAAGAAAGAAAACAGAAGGCAATAATGTAGTAAACTATGGGAGCCTGGAAGCATCAAATTCTAAGCCTCAGACTTTTTAAATTTATTTATTGTTTTGAATTACCAACTAAAACAGTATATAATTGAGAGAAGTAAGTCTTGAAATAACAAACATTTAACTATGTACCGTGTGTGTAAGGATTACTAAAGGAATTAGAAAAGCTTTTCGTATTGTACAAAGGCAAAGGATCAAAAGATACAAGAGATATGAAAGATCTTGTAATAAACATATAAATACAATCCATTGATATTATATTCAACCCTTATAGAAAGATTTTGTCATTTTACATAGTCCTTTAAAAGTAATAACGTAGCCTATCTTAATTCAAAATATTTTTAAATTGCCACTTTATTTTTTAATAAAAACTTCATATTTGATCTGTATGCATGAGAGAAGGAAGGAAAAAAGACAGGATAAAGAAACTGGAAAATCTACATTTGTTAGTCAGACAAATCAAATACAAGAAGTAAAGATGATCCTTTCATCTAACCTCTAAGCAATTTTCAAATACCTTTAATCAGATTTATACTATTGCCTTTTCCAGGAAAAAAAAATTGTAATTACTTTTATGTGATGCAGGAATTGAATTTTTTCCAAATCTCCCACAATGTTCTCATTTTCTTAGAAGGTAGTATTGCCTACTAGAAAGAAAATGGCCTTTAGAGATATTCAAATCTAGATAAGAACACCAGTTCAAGATGGAGGAGACAAAGGAGCTCCTCACAGAGAAGATGGAGGAGACAAAGGATAGAATCACTGAAAAACTGCAAGAAACCAAAGGAAAGAGTTCTCTTAAGAAAAAAGTGGAATAGGGTGCCTTATATACCAAGTTTAGGCAGTTCTTATACTTGAACCTTAAGAAACTATGGACAAAGGTACATGCTCTTGATTTTTTTTTTTTTTTTTTAGCTGCCTAAACATAGATTTACCGAGCGTGGCCTTGCATCAGAACAAGACCCAGTTTCCCCCTCTGTCAATCTCTTCCATCAGAAAGCTTCCATAAGCTTCTTATCCTTCTCCTCAGAGGGCAGAAAGAATGAAAATCACAATCACAGAAAACTAACCAATCTAATCACAAGGACAACAGCCTTGTCTAACTCAATGAAACTATGATCTATTGGGGCCACCCAAGACGCATGGGTCATGGTGGAGAATTCTGACAAAACGTGGTCCACTGGAGAGGGGAATGGCAAACCACTTCAGTATTCTTGCCTTGAAGATCCCCTGAACAGTATGAAAAGGCAAAAAGATAGGACACTGAAAGATGACCTCCCCAGGTCAGTAGGTGCCCAATATGCTACTGGAGATCAGTGGAGAAATAACTCCAGAAAGAATGAAGAGTTGGGGTCAAAGCAAAACAAAGCCCAGTTGCAGATATCACTGGTGATGGAAGGAAAGTCGGATGCTGTAAAGAGCAGTATTGCATAGGAACCTGGAATGTCAGGTCCAGGAGATGGCAAGAGTAAACGTCGACATTTTAGGAATCAGCAAACTAAAATGGATTGGAATGGGTGAATTTAACTCAGATGACCATTATATCTACTACTATGGGCAAGAATCCCTTAGAAGAAATGGAGTAGCCCTCATAGTCAACAAAAGAGTTCAACATGCAACACTTGGATGCAGTCTTAAAAGTAACAAATTGATCTCTGTTTGTTTTCAAGGCAAACCATTCAGTATCACAGTACTCCAAGTCTATGCCCTGACAAATAATGCTGAAGAAGCTGAAGTTGAATGGTTCTATGAAGACCTAAAAGACCTTCTAGAATTAACACCCAAAAAAGATATCCTTTTCATTACAGCGGACTGGAATGCAAAAGTAGGAAGTCAAGAAATACCTGACGCAACAGGCAAACTTGGCCTTGGAATACAGAATGAAGCAGGGCACAGGCTAACAGAATTCTGCCGAGAGAACACATTGGTCATAGCAAACATCCTCTTCCAACAACACAACAGAAGACTCTACACATGGACATCACTAGATGGTGAACACTGAAATCAGATTGATTATACTCTTTGCAGTTAAGCTCTAGACAGCCAGAAAAAAAGCAAGACCAGGAGCTGACTGTGGCTCAGATCATGAACTCCTTAATGCAAAATTCAGACTTAAAGAAACTAGGGAAAACCATTAGACCATTCAGGTATGACCTAAATCAAATCCCTTACAATTATACAGTGGAAGTGACAAATAGATTCAATGGATTAGATCTGATAGAGTGCCTGGAGAACTATGGACAGAGGTTTGTGACATTATACAGGAGGCAGTGATCAAGACCACCCCCAAGAAAAACAAATGCTAAAAGGAATAATAGTTGTCTGAGGAGGCTTTAAAAATGACTGTGAAAAGAAGAGAAGTGAAAGGCAAAGCAGAAAAGGAAAGATATACCCATTTGAATGCAGAGTTCCAAAGAATAGCAAGGAGAGATGAGAAAGCTTTCCTCAGAGATCAAGGCAAAGAAATAGAGGAAAACAATAGAATAGGAAAGACTACAGATGTCTTCAAGAAAATTAGAGATACCAAGGGAACATTTCATGGAAAGATGGGCACAATAAAGGACAGAAATGGTATGGACCTTCTGAAGCAGCAGATTATGAAGAGGTGGCAAGAATACACAGAAGAACTATACAAAAAAGATCTTCATGACCCAGATAGTCACGATGGTGTGATCACTCACCAGAGCCAGGCATCCTGGAATGTGAAGTCAAGTGTGCCTTAGGAAGAAGCATCACTATGAACAAAGCTAGTGGAGGTAATGGAATTCCAGTTGAGCTATTTCAAATTCTAAAAGATGATGCTATGAAAGTGCTGCACTCAATATGCCAGCTAATTGGGAAAACTCAGCAGTGGCCACAGGACTGAAAAAGGGCAGTTTTCAATCAAATCCCAAAGAAAGGTAATGCCAAAGAATGTTCAGACTACTGCACAATTACACTCATCTCAAATGCTAGCAAAGTAATGCTCAAAATTCTCCAAGCCAGGCTTCAACAGTACATGAACTGTGAATTTCCAAATGTTCAAGCTGGATTTAGAAAAGACAGAGGAACCAGAGATCAAATTGTCAGCATCTGCTAGATCATCGAAAAAGCGAGAAAGTTCCAGAAAAACATCTACTTCTGCTTTATTGACTACGACAAAGCCTTTGACTCTGTGGATCACAACAAACTGGAAAATTCTTCAAGAGATGGGAATACCAGAACACCTGAACAGCTTCCTGAGAAATCTGTATGCAGGTCAGGAAGCAACAGTTAGAACTGGACATGGTACAACAGACTGGTTCCAAATCGAGAAGTGAAAGTGAAAGTCACTCAGTCGTGTCCGACTCTTTGCGACCCAATGGACTATATAGTCCATGGAATTTTCCAGGCCAGAATACTGGATTGGATAGCCATTCCCTTCTCTAGGGGTTCTTCCCAATCCAGGGATTGAACCCAGGAGTCCTGCACTGCAGGCAGATTCTTTACCATCTGAGCCACCAGGGACACCGATTGTATATTGTCACCCTACTATTTAACTTATATGCAGAGTACAAAGAATTTATATGCAGAGTACATGAAAAATGCTGGCTTGGATGAAGCACAAGCTGGAATCAAGATTGCTAGGAGAAATATCAAGAACCTCAGATATGCAGATGACACCACACTTATGGCAGAAAGGGAAGAAGAACTAAAGAGCCTCTCGATGTAAGTGAAAGAGGAAAGTGAAAAAGTTGGCTTAAAACTCAACATTCAGAAAACTAAGATTGTGGCATCTTGTCCCATCACTTCATGGCAAATAGCTGGGGAAAGAATGGAAACAGTGACAGACTTTTTTCAGGAGAGGGGCTCCAAAATCACTGCAGATGGTGATTGCAGCCATGAAATAAAGACGTTTGCACCTTAGAAGAAAAGTTATGACCAACCTAGACAGCATATTAAAGAGCAGAAGCATTACTTTGCCAATAAAGGTCCATCTAGTCAAGGCTATGTTTTTTCTAGTAATCAAGTATGGATGTGAGAGTTGGACTATAAAGAAAGCTGAGCACCGAAGAATTGATGCTTTTGAACCGTGGTGTTGGAGAAGACTCTTGAGAGTCCCTTGGACAGCAAGAAGATTCAACCAGTCCATCCTAAAAGAAATTATTCCTGAATATTCACTGGAAGGACTGATGCTGAAGTTGAAACACCAATACTTTGGCCTCCTGATGAGAAGAGCTGACTCATTGGAAAAGACCCTGATTATGAGAAAGATTGAAGGTGAGAGAAGGGGACGACAGAGGATGAGCTGGTTGGATGGCATCACTGACTCAATGGACATGAGTTTGAGTATGCCCTGGGAGTTGGTGATGGACCAGGAAGCCTGGTGTGCTGCAGTCCATGGGGTATCGGACACAACTGAGTGACAGAACTATCTGCCACTTATTTATGTGGAACTCAATTTTTCTTCGTGTAAGCTGGAAGCAGCAGACACTTTTCTTTTGGTACTGGCTTTAGAAGAAATTGAAATAATGTAGCTAAAGTCATGTCACACAGTGGATTGGACACAATGGATTGGATGCTAAATAAATGATAGTTCTATCCTTTTCAGGTTTAATGTTTTCTATTTCCTTTGTGTGGCAGTTCTGATGCACGGTACGTGCAATATAATTAGCAGTCAATAAATATTTTAGAGAGAGAGAGAGCTGGGAGGGTTGGATGAAAAAAAAAAAAAGAAAGCAAGCTAGCTAACTTAACAGATTTAGGCTTGGAACATTCTTTCCAAACGTGTTTTGTTCAGTTCCGTTCAGTCGCTCAGTCATGTCCGATTCTTTGTGACCCTGTGGACGGTAGCATGCCAGGCTTCCCTGTCCATCACCAACTCCTGGAGCTTCCTCAAACTCAATGTGGTTGGTAGGAATATATATCTTAATGAGCTAAAAGTAGAGCTAGATAATTAAAGACATAACCAACAGCATATTTTTGGTCTGTTTACTCCTTGGAAATATGGTATATTGCTTATTTAAGAAAACTGCTGCTGCTGTTGTTAAGTCATGTCGGACTCTGTGCGACCCCATAGACGGCAGCCCACCAGGCTCTGGGATTCTCCAGGCAAGAATACTGGAGTGGATTGCCATTTCCTTCTACAATGCATACATGCATGCTAAGTAGCTTCAGTTGTGTAAGAAAACTAGGCCACTACTAAAACCGAGTAATTGCTTGAACTTTCTTTGTCCAGACATGCCCGGATTGTTGTAGTATAAAATAGAAGGTTTAATCATGTAATACGTAATCTCAACAATTACCAAAATTCAACAAAGTAAACAAGATTACTCTTCCTGACTTACATAAGTAGTGCTATCTCTGTTACGATCTCTGTTGATGGATACTTGTTTTCAAAGTTCTGTTTGTTTTTCATTTCTGTTAAATCAGTCCCCTGACTTTGTCGCCTAAGAAATGACACACTTACTGCCTGTGATCACAAAACTAATCCTATCCTATGCTGCCATCTGCTGGGAATATTATGAGCTTTGTTTGACATCAAACTTTTTATTACTCGCTTCTTTAATGGCAATATTTGATGAGAGTTTATCTGATAAAAAAATCTTTTTGTGCTTTTATGAAAGGGAACAAGAAAAGGCAACAATATATTTTTAAGTAAAGTAAAAACACTTTACTCTGTAAATAACTTGCTGATCCACTGAGTCATTTAGCTAAAATTAATCAATATCTTTTCTGGGCCAGGAATTCTGTACAATCCATATCAATATATGGCAAGTAATAGTCCTTATGTAATGGGAATTTATTTCCCACTAGAAGAGTCATGATTAAAGGATATAAATGTAGTAATTTATTCTATTTATTACAGTGGATATTTGAACAAAGAGGTGTGGAAATGTTTACCCAGAAATCAGGCTTGCAAAGGCAGTAATGGAGGATAACCCCATTAAATGAACAGGGATTCACCACGAGCGTACCATGACAAAGAAGAGGATTTCAGTCAGTGGTACTACTGTAAACAAAGATACCTGTTTTAAAGAAAGACATTTGTTTACTGGTTGGTGGAAAGGGGTGTTCATTTATTATGCCTTGCTGTGTTTGTGTTTTTCATTTTCAAGTATCAGCATATTATTTTCATATTATAAAAAGAAACTGAAATGTGCAAAGGACATTACTCAGTGTATATTGTTCTTCATTTTTGTGTACAACACTGCTATTAATATTTATTATATTTCTCAGATTACTACTTCTGTCTTAATAAAGATTTTATGTTATTGGAGCCCAGATAACTGCAATCCTGCAGTGTTAACTAAAAGGATTTCTTTTTGTGTCTCTATGCTATAGCATGGTGCATCATCAAAGAGTAAGATGTGGATTGCTCCTTCTATTTAAATTTGCTCATTGCTCAAAAAGACTATCAAGGATGTCTTAAAAAGGTCATGGTGGAAGTGGAGGGAAGAGTGGGGGGGAAATGTAGTGAGCATCTATTACTTTTATGCATTTCATACATTATCCCTGCTGATAATCACACAAAAGGTGAGAGATATACAACAGCATCACTGTTTTAGATTTAGAATGCCAAGGAATGCTCAAACACAACTGCATCTCACACACTAGTAAAGTAATGCTCAATATTCTCCAAGCCAGGCTTCAGCAATATGTGAACTGTGAACTTCCAGATGTTCAAGCTGGTTTTAGAAAAGGCAGAGGAACCAGAGATCAAATTGCCAAATCTGCTGGACCATTGAAAAAGCAAGAAAGTTCCAGAAAAATATCTATTTCTGCTTTTTTGACTATGACAAAGTCTTTGACTGTGTGGATCACAATAAACTGTGGAAAATTCTGAAGAAGATGGGAATACCAGACCATCTGACCTGCCTCTTGAGAAACAGGTCAGGAAACAACATTTAGAACTGGACATGGAACAACAGACTGGTTCCAAACAGGAAAAGGAGTACGTCAAGGCTGTATATTGTCACACTGCTTATTTAACCTATATGCAGAGTACATCATGAGAAACGCTGGGCTGGAGGAAGCACAAGCTGAAATCAAGATTGCAAGGAGAAATAACAATAACCTCAGATATGCAAATGACACCACCCTTATGCAGAAAGTGAAGAAGAACTAAAGAGCCTCTTGATGAAAGTGAAAGAGGAGAGTGAAAAAATTGGCTTAAAGCTCAACATTCAGAAAACGAAGATTATGGCATCCGGCCCCATCACTTCATGGCAAATAGATGGGGAAACAGTGGAAACAGTGGCTGACTTTACTTTTGGGGGTTCCAAAATCACTGCAGATGGTGATTGCCGCAATGAAATTAAAAGATGCTTACTCCTCGGAAGGAAAAGTTATGACCAACCTAGACAGCATATTAAAAAGCAGAGACATTACTTTGTCAGCAAAGGTCCATCTAGTTAAAGCTATGGTCTTTCCAGTAGTCATGTATGGATGTGAGAGTTGGACTATAAAGAAAGCTGAGCACTGAAGAATTGATGCTTTTGAATTGTGGTGTTGGAGAAGACTCTTGAGAGTCCCTTGGACTGCAAGGAGATCCAACCAATTCATCCTAAAGGAGACCAGTCTTGGGTCTTCACTGGAAGGACTGCTGTTGAAGCTGAAACTCTATTACTTTGGCCACCTGATGAGAAGAGCTGACTCATTTGAAAAGATCCTGATGCTGGGAAAGATTGAAGGTGAGAGGAGAAGGGGACGACAGAGGATGAGATGGTTGGATGGCATCACCGACTCAATGGACATGAGTTTGGGTAGGCTCCAGGAGTTGGTGATGGACAGAGAGGCCTGGTGTGCTGCAGTTCATGGGGCTGCAGAGTCAGACACGACTGAGCGACTGAACTGGACTGATAAGATGCTAACAAAGATCTTCTGGTTCCAAAAATAATACTCTTTTCCTTAAGGCATCAATCAAACTATTCAAACTAAAAGCCATTTGTCTGAAAAAACGTAAACTAAGAAAGTGTAATAAGTGGACTTAAAAGTGTTCTCCATCCATTTCCCTCCATATAATAGATTTCTGATCTGAAATCCTCTATCATATGAAAGGAAGTGAAGATGTGCTATCAACAAGAGGAGAATGACCAAGTATATTGCTACAACATAGCATCTTTTAAACTAGAAACATCTCTCCAAGTATTACAATACCATCTACCATATTCACAGTTTTTTTTCCCCTCATTTGCAGAAATGGCAAAGCAATCTGAAATATCTTCAGCATATAAGGAACTTATACTTTCTAATGGAAATTTTATTAGAATGGTTTAAGGATATTATTTGCACTTTCATATACGAAAGGAATACTTATTGTCATTGTGTTTACATTACACTGTGTGTGTGTCAGCATGGGCATGCATGCATGCATAGTGTTAACTGAGAAGCTCAATGCTGTTTGATTAATATCAAAGCAGATAATTGATTTTGATAATCTGACAACTTTGATTACAAAATAGGCACTCAATTTTTTTTTTAATTTTTCTTTTTTCTTGTTCCCTTATCTATAGTATTTCTGCCTGTTTAAAACTCTTTCCCCACTGTCACAAACATCAACAGACCCAACCAGATTTCACTACCAAGGAATATGGGCAAGTACCAAGGTAAAAGTCAACTTGATGCCTTAAAAAAGAAATTTTAGGCCTTAAAATATGCATTCTTTATGCTTCATTAAATTTCAGGTCTACAACATAAAATGGTGATTTGCATTTTAATGGTTTAATTTCAACTATAAATATTTTATCAAAATATTTTTAAAGTAGCTCTATATTCAGTTAATGGTATTTACTGACTACCTAAAAATATTGTGGGCATAAGGACAAGCAGGAAAAAAAATCAGATTTACAGATGAGCACTAAGCTGTACTACAGGCATTCTAAATTGCCAGTTGCATAATATTATAACTATTTTCTATTGAACTTGTTTGTTTAATGCTGAGGAGCCATAAATGCCACAGGAATAAAAATACATATACTTTTTTCAAGAATGTAAAATGTTATATATAAATTTTTGTCTTAGAAAAGTATCAAGATCCGTCCATCTCTCTCTGGAATAAGAGATCTGAAACTATTATTAATAATTAAATTTCCATTAATCTTTACATAAATGAATATAAATGTGTTTATAATATTTACAAATGATTATAAATATAAAAATAAATGATTATTATTTATTACACATGGGATGTTATCAAGGGCCAATTAAAGTCTTATTTAAATCTAACATTATATAGTGCTTGACTGCTACTGCTAACTGTTGATAAGTCACTTCAGTCGTGTCCGACTCTGTGGGACCCCATAGATGGCAGCCCACCAACTCCCCCATCCCTGGGATTCTCCAGGCAAGAACACTGGAGTGGGTTGCCATTTCCTTCTCCAATGCATGAAAATGAAAAGTGAAAGTGAAGCTGCTCAGTTGTGTCCGACTCTTAGCTACCCCATGGACTGCAGCCTACCATGCTCCTCCATCCATGGGATTATCCAGGCAAGAGTACTGGAGTGGGGTGCCATTGCCTTCTCCATAGTGCTTGACTACTAATTTATAAATGTAAACTAATGATGTTGTTAAAGTGCTGCACTCAATATACTGGCAAATTTGGAAAACAGCAGTGGCCACAGGACTGGAAAAGGTCAGTTTTCATTCCAATCCCAAATAAAGGTAATGCCAGAGAATGTTCAAACTACCACACAATTGCACTCATCTCACACACTGGCAAAATAACATACAAAACATACAGCAGTCTCACTGCTGAAGACTTCAGCAGTACATGAACCGAGAACTTCCAGATGTTAAAGTTGGATTTAAAAAAGGCAGAGGAACCAGAGATTAAACTGCCAACATCTTTTGGATCATAGAAAAACCAAGAGAACTCCAGAAAAACATCTACTTCGGCTTCATTGACTACCCTAAAGCCTTTGACTGTGTGTATCACAACAAACTGAAAAATTCTGAAAGAGATGAGAATACCAGACCACCTTACCTGCCTCCTGAAAAACCTGTATGCACGTCAAGAAGCAACAGTTAGAACTGGACATGGAACAGTGGACTGGTTCCAAATTGGGAAAGGAATATATTGGTTGTATATTGTCAGGGTTGTATATTGTCAGCTTGCTTATTTAACTTATATGCAGAGTAAATCATGCAAAATGCTGGACTGGATGAAGTACAAACTGGAATCAAGAAATATCAATAACCTCAGATACACAGAAGACATCACCCTTATGGCAGAAAGAGAAGAGGAACTAAAGAGCCTCTTGATGAAAGTGAAAGAGGAGTGTGAAAAAGCCAGCTTAAAATCCAACATTTAAAAAAAACATGAAAAGATGCTCAACATCACTCATTATCAGAGAAATGCAAATCAAAACCACTATGAGGTACCATTTCACACCAGTCAGAATGGCTGCAATCCAAAAGTCTACAAATAATAAATGCTGGAGAGGGTGTGGAGAAAAGGGAACCCTCTTACACTGTTGGTGGGAATGCAAACTAGTACAGCCACTATGGAGAACAGTGTGGAGATTCCTTAAAAAACTGGAAATAGAACTGCCTTATGATCCAGCAATCCCACTGCTGGGCATACACACTGAGGAAACCAGAAGGGAAAGAGACACGTGTACCCCAATATTCATCGCAGCACTGTTTATAATAGCCAGGTCATGGAAGCAACCTAGATGTCCATCAGCAGATGAATGGATAAGAAAGCTGTGGTACATATACACAATGGAGTATTACTCAGCCATTAAAAAGAATACATTTGAATCAGTTCTAATGAGGTGGATGAAACTGGAGCCTATTATACAGAGTGAAGTAAGCCAGAAGGAAAAACACCAATACAGTATACTAACGCATATATATGGAATTTAGAAAGATGGTAACGATAACCCTGTATACGAGACAGCAAAAGAGACACTGACGTATAAAACAGTCTTATGGACTTTGTGGGAGAGGGAGAGGGTGGGAAGAATTGGGAGAATGGCACTGAAACATGTAAAATATCATGTATGAAACGAGATGCCAGTCCAGGTTCAATGCACGATACTAGATGCTTGGGGCTAGTGCACTGGGACGACCCAGAGGGATGGTATGGGGAGGGAGGAGGGAGGAGGGTTCAGGATGGGGAACACATGTATACCTGTGGTGGATTCATTTTGATGTTTGGCAAAGCTAATACAATTATGTGGAGTTTGAAAATAAAATAAAATTAATTAAAATTAAAAAAAAAAAAAAAAACAAAACAAAACGAAGATCATGGCATTTGGTCCCATCACTTCGTGGCAAACAAATGGGGAAACAATGGTAACAGTGAGAGATTTTATTTTTGTGGGCTCCAAAATCATTGCAGATGGTGACTGCAGCTATGGAATTAAAAGATACTTGTTCCTTGGAAGAAAAGCAATGACAAACCTAGACAATATATTAAAAAGTAGAGACATTACTTTGTCAACAAAGGTCTGTATAATCAAAGCTATGTTTTTTCCAGTGGTTATGTATGGACGTGAGAGTTGGACTATAAGGAAATCTGAGCGCTGAAAAAAAGATGCTTTTGAACTGTGGTGTTAGAGAAGACTCTTGAGAGTCCCTTGGACTGCAAGGAGATCCAATCAGTCCATCCTAAAGAAGATCAATCCTGAACATTCATTGGAAGGACTGAAGCTGAAGCTCTAATACTTTGGCCACCTGATGCGAAGAACTGACTCAGTGGAAAAGACCCTGATGCTGGGAAAGTTTGAAGGTTGGAGCGGAAGGGGACAACAGAGCATGAGAAGGTCAGATAGAATCACCGACTCCATGAACATGAGTTTGAGTAAGCTCCGGGAGTTGGTGATGGACAGGGAAGCCTGGTGTGCTGCACTACGTGGTTGAAAGAATCAAACTGAGAGACTGAACTGAATTGATGAGTTATTTATTACTTATGCATATAAGCACTAAAAATTATATATATTTGTATTAAAGATGAAAACAAATATTCCCATTATTTCATCAATGTCTTTTATAGGCATGGAAAGTTATTGAACAATGATCCCAAACCAAACACAAAGGCAGATCTGGTGCTTGGAAATCATCAGGTAAGGGCAAAGAGAAACACCATATCATAGATATTATAATAGCTACATTTTCATTTTTAATACCATCCAGAAAATAAAAAGTACTTGAAAATAAATTACAGTGAATGGTAACTCATAAAGAGTAATGAAAGAGTTTATGGAAATAGACATTGAAGGAGAAACAAGCTAACACTCAATTTCAAGTTACTGACATTCTTGATATAGTGATAAGGAAAACAATATTCTAATGCTGATATATCTATGGTAGAATAAATTGACTGTGTATGTTGGTGAGGTGGCTTTCAAATTTCTATTTCTCTTTCTTTGTTTCTTCCCTTCAAAAAAAGTTAGGTTACACAGATAATTTGGGCAGGTATAGCTAATGATATCTTATACTACTCAGATATTCAAACAAATATATGCCACAGGACAAACTGTTTTATAGTGGTTCTTCCATTGCAATATTCATTTAGCATATATTTACTTCAAATTGGAGGTAAAACATTAAAACTAAAGAATAAGGTTTTACTGAATTACAGAACTAATTTTTATGTAAAATTATATTCGGCTCAATGACTTGGATAAATTAAGATACTTTCCAGTTAATACCAAAGCAATTTCCACTTAAATTAGTGTAATAAATGAGATTTATTCAACGGTCATTTATGGAATGCTTAACTGCAGATTACTTGGAAGAATTTAAAGAAGTATAAAACATGGTCTTCATTCACCAAGAACCTGTTTCATATGGGAAAAAAATATGAGTAAAATATTTTAGGGGATAATGTATGGCAGTTTATTAATTGCTGCCAACATGCATACAATTGATGCAGTGGTAAAGAATCAGCCTGCCAGTGCAGGAGAAACAAGAGACTCAGGTTCAATCATTGGGTTGGGAAGGTCCTCTAGAGTGGGAAATGGCAACCCATCCAGTATTCTCATCTGGAAAATTTCATGGACAGAGAACCCTGGTGGGCTCCATGGGTATGCAAAGAGTCAGACACGACTGAGCTACTGAGCACACGTACAACACGCAATAATAAGCTTCATAGTTATTCAGAGAATAGTGAGGTCTTTGTGAGCTAGACCAGTCAGAGGAAAAGCTGTAGAAGAATTACCACTGGGATTCACATGAAGAATATGCATCATTTTATAGATGAAGAACAGTGGAGAGGAGGTTGCACTTGACATTAAGTATGATGTTACAAACTAAAAGTCTTTTCGCAAGCTTTCTCTCCAACTGAACCAGCTTTCCCTTTTTTGCCTTTCTGATACTTTGGAACTATACTCAGATACCCTCACTGCAACCCTCTTCATCACATTACATAGTAGAAGTTAGATGCATCTATAGAAACTTAAGAATCAGACATGACAGCAACTGAATAACTACATAGAAACCTATGTATACATACATCATCATCATAGCATTTTTGACACTGTATTAAAATGCATGTGTCAGTCTCTTTCACCATGGTACTCCTTTCACCTTCTTGAATGAATTGAATATATATATATATATATGTATTTTTACCTTTAAGAACACTATTGTGGATATTATTTTGGCAAACACATTGTAATAATATTTCAGAGCCTAGAAATGGAGTAAATGGCTTACCCCCATTTCTTTCTTTTTTGGCCTATGTCTCTTTTCTTTCCCAAATTGCTGCCCTTTTAGGTGTATATCACCATATTTTAAGGGCTTCCCTGGTGGCTCAGATGGTAAAGCATCTATCTGCAATGCAGGAGACCTGGGTTCAATCCCTGGGCTGGGGAGATCTCCTGGAGAAGGAAATGGCAACCCACTCCAGTATTCTTGCCTGGAAAATCCCACGGATGGAGGAACCTGGTAGGCTGCAGTCCATGGGGTTGCAAAGAGTTGGACACGATTAAGCGACTTCACTCTCACCATATTTTAACAGGAATTAATTGTTGTTACTGTTATCCTCAAATTCATCAATGACTTTATTGGGTTTATTTCCATCACTGTTCCAAGTATATTTTATGGCATATTGAACTTCCACAAAAATGATCTACCAGTGTCATGCCTGATCAGTTCTTTTAACTCCTCTACCCCTACTCTTCGTCCTTCTTATTCCAGATAACCACTCTCATGGTTACCTTCAGGACTTTGTCATCGTTAATAGTTGTAACACATTAGGAAATCTAGATGACAACTATCCCGCTCTGGTCTTTACACAGCTTAATCAAAAATATTTAGGTATTTCCCTATTTATCTAAAATCCTCCATGTCTGGACAATCCTTCATTGTCCAGAATTATTGCTCTTTTTGTAAACACTTAACATTTGCTGGCCTCCTTCAAACTCACTTAGGGGGAAGAAAAAAACAAACTTCACTTCTGATTAAACCAACTATTGTCTGCTCTATAACTACCTAAACAGCACTATGCTCCTATTGAAAACAATAAAACTATGCATTCTGGACTCCAGATTTATGATCATGATTTCAAATGGTAGTTCAATACAGTCATAACTGTCTATGTATCCCTAATAAATTCACTTTACCATTTTCAGTGATGACAGTTTCAAGGCTTTCCTGCTTTCTCAAATCTCTAATACCTGTATCTCTTTTCACAATGAACTGTGAAATCTCATCACATTTCATAAACAAAAAAGACACTATTATATTTGCAAACTCTCTCAGACTTCCAGAACCAACCCCACAAACCTGCCTGCATCGGTACTACGCGACCTGACTTCTTTCCAGTCCACAAATCTCCCTGCTCCTCTCTAAGGCCAATCCTTCCACTTATGTTTTCAGTACCTATGACTCCAATATTCTCATGAGAAAAAATTCTCCCTCTTTTACTTTCTTACTTTATACCTCCCTCCATTTCTTCTTCTTAGATCATTCACATTGCCTGACATGACTTATAATATTCTACTTTCAAAATGTTTCCCTTGACTCCATTTTCCCTTGAGTAACCACTTCATTTCTGTTATTGATAATAAGACCATTGAAAGAGTTATTTATTTTGGCTATGTACAATTTCTTGCTGCCAAATATCTATTTCTTCATTCCAAAGGTTTCTTCTCTAACATTCCATCGAAACAACACCTATCAATGTCTTCAATGACCTACAGTTTAGAGGAGATGTGGCCTAATTGTGATTTTTCTAAGTCTATTGCTTTTGTTAAGGAGTCAGTAGAAAGGCAACAGTACTCATTCTTTCTAGCTGTCCTGGACACAGTGTACTAGTGACCAGTGTCTTGGATACGCCTGAGTAAACTTTAATATCAACAAGCAAAATGCTATGACACTATGAGGAAATGTTCAGCATAAGTATTTGCTTAATACATAATATTAGGAGTAAAAAAGACAATTATTTTAATCAGTTGTTAGGTTTCTTGTTGAATAAATGGCCCTAGTATAGTGATTTTGTGAATGACAAAGTAGTATATATATATATATATATTTATATGAATATAAATTTAGCATTGAATAATAATTGTAAATTTACTTTCTTCCATGCATCAGGACTTCATGATGGACATGCAATTGATCCAGGTAAGAAGCAGAATACGATATTAATGTTCCTATGTCTAAAAGCACAAAAGTGTTCTAAAAGTATAAAAGGTTTCACAATATTGAAGAGAAGCATTATGGAATGATTAATTATTACACTGTCAAGTTTTAATTATGCAAACTATGATTAAATTAAGGGAATTATAAATGCTTGTTTTTGTTTAAAGATCCAAGTACATTATAATAAGTGGTCTACTATTCAAATATTCATTACTTTAATTTTTGTTAATTATAATTATAATAAAGAATTGATAAAAATTCTTTAACTTTTCTTAACTATATAACCTCATCCAAAGTAGGTTCAAATGCCTTCTTTTAACCTCCATTAATCTCCATTATTACTTGAAAAATTTTAACCACTTTTTGTTTACCAAGGCAGTAGACTACTAATTGGCCTCACTGTTTCTTTCCTACATTCCTTTCAAATCTTCACATGCTGCTTCCCTTGCTACTATACAATGACGTAAACTATTTATGAACAACACTGTGCAAGCATGTACTAAGTGCCAGGCCTGGTGCATAATAGTAGCCTATAAAGAAACCTGTACATTTAATCTATAAAGAGATAAAGACCTGGGGCCAATTTCACATTGCCAAAATTTCAAATTCTTAGCTAATAAAAGTGATCATGATCTTCACTATCCCTAAAGATGTAGAATCTCAGCTATATATCACTAATCCTGGGAATATAGCAACACTTGTAGCTCACTAAGTCTGTCATGCCCTTATTCTTTTGCATGGGACTTGACTGAATATATTCAGTTCATACACCTCTCTGCTTTATGCCCTTTTTGACCCTCTTCACCCTTCTTCAACAACTCCTAGTTGCAAAGCAAGATAACTCAGGCATCACATTTCTTGAATAAACTTCCTTGAATGGAAGTTTCATTTACTCCTAAAACATCTATTATCATATATAATATCATTGATCTCTCTCTCTTTTTCTTATGATAAGCTTCTTGGAGGAGCTAGAAATATTAATTCAGTGTTTATCTCCAGTGCCAATAAAATACCAGGCACTCAAATTATCTTTGCTTAACAGAAGGTTTAGTGCTGGTAACCTTTCAGAAGGTAAATACCATGCCATGCAATGACAAGGGAAATGAGTAATCAGGCATAAAATATTCCTTCCAGAGATTTTTCTAAATATGTGAAAAAAAGAGATGGGATAGTAGAGCAACATAAAGAAATTCAAGTGACAGTTACAAAATATTTTTATTCTAGAATAGAGGAGACTTGTGCACATTGGTATCTCTTTCACATGTGTGTGTTGTGTGTGTGTGTAATGATGAGTTAAAGGGAAAATTTTACCAGAATCATAGATGGAATAAATAATAGATGATATTTTTTCAGGTATTAAAGACATGGAAGAATATAGGTTAGGGGAGTGATAGTAGTGTAGTTGCTCAGTCGTGTCCGACTCTTTGCAACCCTATGGACTGTAGCCTACAAGGTTCCTCCATCCATGGGATTTTCCAGGCAAGAATACTGGAGTGGGTTGCCATTTCCTTCTCCAGGAGATCTTCCTGACCCAGGGATTGAATGCGGGTCTCCCGCATTGTAGGCAGATGCTTTACCATCTGAGCTAAAGAGGTAAATTAGTCATAGCATCATTTAATTTCAATATAATCTTGGGGAAAGCACTCGGTCCATCTGAACCTGAGTTTCTTCATCTGTAAATAAGAGTTATCAGTCTTATGTTAAACATGCTGATGTCCATATCCTACTCAAAGAAGATCTCCTTCACCAGGACTGAAGTGTGTTAAAACCCTATATATCCCTTAGATGATTATAATGTGCAACCAGGGTTAAGAAGCACTGCCCTATGAAAAGGGATCGAGACTTAATATCTTTCTTGTTCAAGTACTGATTACCAGCTTATGAATAGTCAGTGTATCCCATCAGAAGGTACAAGTGAGCAGAACTCTGAAGGGTGAAGGTGAAAGAAGTGAAACAGGATCTAATAATGAGAGAAGCAAAAGTAAGAATAAGTTGTTTTTTCCTTGGATGCTAACTATATTTGAAGAGAAGTATCAAAAAATTGGTATGTAGGTGGAGAGAAGCATTACATTGGCTGAGTTTGGAATAAAATGTAAATAAAACCAAAAATGAAACAATAAAGCATATCTACTACTTATCTTATTCATTACATACTTTGAATATGACATGTATAATTAAAAGTATCATGTTAATTTTAAATTTAACTGACAAATCTAGATTAGGCATCATGTGTCCCACAGAAAATTTGTAAAAATAACAATTTCAGGTTTCCATTAAGAATTCATTGTGTATTCAGGAGAAATGTTTCCCAAGTTTTTCTAATCAGAAGATTATCTACCTAAACTTATTTAGGCCCCACATTGCCTAAATAAATATCTTTACAAGAGGGGACTTGGAATTGTATATTTCTAACAAATATTTTGAATCATTGTAATGAATGGAATAGTTGGGAAATTTGTTATTCAGTCACTAAATCAGAATAATTGCCTAATTTCTTGATGCACATATCACATTAATTATATATAGCTAATATACCACATGAGTCACCATTACAGCACAAAAGCCAACTTTAAACTCAATTAAGGAAGTAATCAACAGTTTTCTTTGAAATTTCTACATAATATACAAACATGATGGAACTAATTTAGTACGTAAGAGCTTATAATGAAAAAAAGCAGTCTTTTACCTGGTCCCATGGCACCCATCACTCATCTCAGTCCCAGTCTCTAGTGGTAACCGTAATTTCATTCTAATAACTCAATTCTAAAACTTAATAAACTATAAGCCATACTATATTGTGATTATATCAATACCTTTACTGAAAAGCCAAATAATATACAATGATGTCATTTTGTTACATTATTATTCTCCAAACCTTTTTCATTATGTGATCCTATAAGGAAATAAATGTAGAGCAACAACTCCAATAAATGTTTTTTACATATTTTATATGGATTTCTGTGTGGTACTGTACTATATGTGCATCAAACATATAGAAAAGAAAATATTTTAAAATAAGAAAAAAATCTTCTAACAAACTTTCTGCAGACACTGGATTGTCTTGCATATCCCCTGTCATGGGTTTCCCGAGCCTTGGAGCCATTACTCTACAGATCCTGTGCTGTATAAGAGGCCATTATATATCATCAAAGTCAAATCACTATTTTTCTTACTTTCTATCCATTTCTATAATAAAGGCAGGTTTTAGTGTGTTTTATATTTGAACCATGACTTAAAGAAAAAGCTTTTGCTTTTGCCAGGGTTTCTAATTAACTTTTATTTCCTTACTGACCAAAAAATAACATGTTTTAATTTCTCACATTAATTTTATTTCTAGTTGTGCCTGTTATATAGAATCCAATCCCAAAACAACTTTTTCCCCCCAAATATTTCCTTTCCAGAATTATCCATCTATCTCCCTGTATAAACTGGAACAATTATTACAATAATCTTGTTTCCATCATGATATTTTCCTTCACTGTAATTAGAACTGGAATTATGCTGTCTTATTAAAGACCAGTGGTCATTTCACTTATCTTTATAACTGTGCATGTGTGTGCACAATTTTGTATTGAGCAAAGCAGCTTCTGAATTGATTTTTCATAACTGGTGAAGTGATTGCCCTCACCCAGTGGGGGCCAACTCACCCATACAATCCTTACTTTAGTTAGACAACAAATCATTCAGCTTTGAATTTGTTCGCCATGGCCTCTCTTACATAAATCCACACCTTTGTGAACAGCTGTGACCTTTACGTGGGAAAAAATTAACGAAAGTGAAGGGGTGTGTTAAGTATACCATATTTGCTATTAAAATGTATTATTTTATGACCATTTCAAGAGGAAGGAAAAAGAATGATTCCCAATACTAAATGCCAGGGTACATTCTACAAAGAAATTGAGCCACTCCAACTCCATAAAGTGTTCATTCAGTGAATGCCACCGATTCTAGGACAGCATCTGCCATATTAAGTGTAAATTCACTGCTTTCTCAATCTTCGTCTTATTATTTCTCGATTTCACTCTCTGCCATTCTGTTGCTTAATTAATTTCTTCATTAAAGGTATATAGAGTTAAACCTTTCAAGTCTAGAAGGTAAGTAGCTGCACAGGACAATATGTACACAAGAGAAGAAAACTTCTCCTAGCAACTGAACAAAAATTCTAGATTATTGATTAGTCTTTATGTACCAGAATATGCCTAAACTCATTTAATGTTCACTTCTAGCCAGGGAGATAGGTGTTTTATTTTCTAGTCCCATTCTTCATATAAAGAAATGAAGCAGTAGAAGGTCAAATAACTTGCATAATGTTATATGAATGGTAAATGACAGAGATAGGATTAAAATCCCAGTGATCAGTTCCAGAGCCTACAATCCCAGTCTCTCCAAGATGATATTCAGTGAATGAGCAAATGGAAATTAGACTATTTAAATGATTCACGGTAGTGTTTGGGTGTGCATATGAGTACAGCTACTATTGTTTAGGGCTTTCCAGATGGCTCAGCAGGTAAGAAATCTGCCAGCAATTCAGGAGACACAGGAGACATGGGTTTGATCCCTGGGTTGGGAAGATCCCCTGGAGGAGGAAATGGCAACCCACTCCAATATTCTTGCCTGGAAAATCCCATCAACAGAGGAGCCTGGCGGGCTTCTATGTACAGGACTGCAAAGAGTTGGACGTGACGGAGCACAGCCATGGACAGCTGGACCATGTGTTTACTTTGCACCACTTTAAAGATTTCACTTCTTTCAATGAGAAATCTCTTCAGAGTCTTGGGAGATGGAGTCAACGGATGTTAGTGGCAGCTGAAAACATAATTTCTCAAAAAGATAAGAAAGCATTAAAGAATATGGAGTGGCTATGTCAGGTTTATTAGAAGAGAGTCAGGGAAATTCATTAGTGTAGTGGAGAGATAAGCATTATATATATACTAATCCAAACCCCTACCTCCTCTCTTTGTTCATAAGTTGTAAAGAACCTGAGATCTTGTTAATTATTGATGTACCAGGTGTCACACATATACAGATCCTGGATCAATGGTTAATTACATAAGTTATCTCCTCCAAAACATTAGCTTTATAAAGTATTTACATATCTATTACTTTTATTGGCCAAATCTACATTTCTATCTTTTAACAGTCACTAAAGCTTTTATAAATATTTAACAAAGTATTTTTCCCTTCTTTTCAGTGACAGAAATGCAGTATCTATTCAACAGTCAGACAGAAGATGTCAAGATGCTGAACAATTAAAAAAAGAAAATGATTCCAGTGGAAAACATTTGACTTTCACCAGCATAAAGGTCATCATATCATCATGTCATTTGCTATATTTGAAAAGGTCTTCTAAAAATGCAGCTTTAACAATAAAACAATGTTTATTTTTTATCAACATAACTGTCATATTTTTATAGATCTGATTTTTAATGTTGAAATTATGCTAAAGTTTATGTGCTATAGATATGTTAATTTTTTAGCTAAAAGTTTATAATAGACTAATAAGGAAGAGAAAATAAATTGAGGATTCTACTTGTACTCAGATTGTGATTGTATTTCAAAAATGAACATTAAATGAAGACATTTAAAAATAGAATGCATTCACATGAAATTATTTATTAAGTAAATAATATATCATGAAATCAGACTGAACTCTTTATTAGACTACTCAGAAACTGTATTTGATGTTCTTTTTCAAAGGACAGGATCAAAAATCTAAGTGGTAAACAATTTCATCCTTTTTTAAAAGATGATGAACTTGTCTGATAAATTTTGAGACAAAACATATGCTAAGTATTCTAATATACTTCAAAAGCTTTAGAGCTCTACCACAAAATTAGTGGTATTTTATGAGAGTAGCAATACTGAAAGGAAAAAAAAAAAAGCAAGTTTGCACTTGGATAGGTTTTTCCTATGTCAGAGAGTTCTTGTTTTTCAGTTCCATGAAAAACAATTCTCAAGTAGAAATTTGTTCGCAAGAGGTACACTGCAGGAGTGCTTTGGGGAATAACACCTAAAGCAATGAGGAAAGAAGTAGAATTATGATACGCTTCAACAGAGGACTCCTCAGAGGCTCCAGCCTAGAGTGAGAGGAATCTAGAATAGGTAGTAAGGAAGTGGGTGATGAAATAACAGTTGTGACTTTCAGATCAACTCTTGCAACAGAAATCCCTTTCCTGATTGCATCCGTATACTCAGCTAGCTCATCAGTGAAATAAACTCAGTCTTTCTGCTCCTCCAACACATCCTGCCTTAGATGTGAGCTGAGGGAGCAGTGTCTGTGCAACAATAGTAAAAGACGAGAAGGTCTGGGCCACCAGATCAAGCAGCTAACGTTTGTCCTCTGGCTCTGTGCATGCCTGATCATAGATGTTCTTAAGTTTTACCCTGAATTGTTGGTTCCACTCAGCTTTTGACTTGATTGGTCTGACAGAACTTAGTTCATGATGGCCAGCTGTAGCCCTATGCTGCTGCTGCTGTTAAGTCACTTCAGTCTTGTCCGACTCTGTGCGACCCCAGAGATGGCAGCCCACCAGGCTCCTCCGTCCCTGGGATTCTCCAGGCAAGAGTACTGGAGTGGGTTGCCATTGCCTTCTCCATGTAGCCCCATAGTCACTTAGTATTCCATGATCAGACAGGTGAAATTGTCTCTAGTTCACCAAGAACTGTTTTTCTGAATGGGGCTGGGGGCTTTCTCCCACAGATGAAATGGCTTTGCCATTAAACACTATGGGTTTACATTCTCATTCTTTTATTGAGGCTTTGCACAAATTCTACATGCTGCTTTTCTCACCACCGATTCTTTTTGTATTATAGAGTCAAGCTAGGTCACCTAGCGCAGAGGCAGGGCTGCTTACCCTACAGCCAATATCTGCTGCAGAGCCCTTTCTTACTCTTAGTCTCACTCGTATTTGTTAGCTTTTACTGTTACATAGCAGATAGATCAGTGTGAGAAGTACAAAGTGAAACAATTTTCCTGTACTTTAGGGGGAATGTCTCAGTTACACCAAAATATGAGAAGTCTAGAAACAAAAATTACTAAGGTAGCCTGCCCATGAGTCTGTAAGATGCATTCCCCATCCTCTGATGTTCATGTGTCTTACCAAGGCCTCCAACTTTCTTACATTTTGTTTTCATCTCTGTAATTGATATGATGACACAGACATAATAGAACACTGTGATCTTATGTCCAGACAATCTTGGACCCTTTGGAGAATATTACGACAGAAAGTGAGAGAATAACCCTAACCTGAACAAGACAATGTGTGGTCAGTCGCTTCAGTCTTGTCCACGTCTTTGCCACCCCATGCATCCTGCCAGGCTTCTCTGCCCATGAGATTTTTCAGGCAAGAATACTGGAGTGGGTTGCCATTCTCTTCCTCCACGGGGTCTTCCCAACCCAGGGATCTCCTGTATTGCAGGTGGGTTCTTTACCACTGAACCATCAAGGAAGCCCAAACAAGACAATAAATATTAATGTGTATTATTGTCTATTCCATGAAGGTAAACTCATTTCTCATATGGATAAAAATTTATTCACTAAATAAATGTCCTTACATAATTTAACTGAGACTATGCTGATATGCTGTAGTAGTTACTACATTCAAATCAACAGCTAAAACTGAAGATACTTCTCGATTGAGTTTGAGAGCATCTTCTAATCTACAAGAAGCCATATAATTTTTATTAAGGAAGGACTTATGAACTAAATGAGGCTTGTATGGGAACCACCACCATCATTCACAGATTTAAGGGTAGCACTAACCCCTGTTATGTTCTACCTACTCCTAGATTATGATATTGTTTTTTAGTTACCATCTTTGCCAGGGAAAGGGCAATTTCAGAGACTAACATTTGGCCTCTGCAATAGTCCAAGGAACTAAAGTAGTTTTTCCAACAACCAAATATATCCAGTGTGGAAACAGATCATCATGGAAATTCTTACAAAGTGGGAGTGAACTGACTAGACCAAAAGTGAGGGAGACTTGAGCTAGTTCAGTTCAGTTCAGTTCAGTTGCTCAGTCATGTCCGACTCTTTGCGACCCCATGAATCGCAGCACGCCAGGCCTCCCTGTCCATCCCCAACTCCCGGAGTTCACTCAGACTCACGTCCGTCGAGTCAGTGATGCCATACAGCCAGCTCATCCTCTGTCATCCCCTTCTCCTCCTGCCCCCAATCCCTCCCAGCATCAGAGTCTTATCCAATGAGTCAACTCTTCGCATGAGGTGGCCAAAGTACTGGAGTTTCAGCTTTAGCATCATTCCTTCCAAAGAAATCCCAGGGCTGATCTCCTTCGGAATGGACTGGTTGGATCTCTTTGCAGTCCAAGGGACTCTCAAGAGTCTTCTCCAACACCACAGTTCAAAAGCATCGATTCTTCGGCGCTCAGCCTTCTTCACAGTCCAACTCTCACATCCATACGTGACCACTGGAAAAACCATAGCCTTGACTAGACGGACCTTTGTTGGCAAAGTAATGTCTCTGCTTGTGAACATGCTATCTAGGTTGGTCATAACTTTCCTTCCAAGGAGTAAGCGTCTTTTAATTTCATGGCTGCAGTCACTATCTGACCTGAGCTAGGACTTCATTTATTTCACCTGGCCTCTGTAAGCCCTAAAGCTGAGACGTGGTGAAGTTTCAGACCCTAGTAATTAATTTTAACTTGAACTCTGTATTTGGCTGTTATCAAAATACCTGATTTCCCTTTTTTACACTGATAACCTGCAAAAGAAAATGATCTAAGTTTTCTTTGGAGAAAGACCTATTGGGGAATTATTGCCATGTATACATTCTGTAGTATTATTTTTTTCCGCTTCCCCATGAGGATGCAGCCACTCCTTCAGATAATGGGCTCTGGATCTTCAGAATACCTCACTCTGAGTACTGGGCATGGGCTCATAACTTATTGAAATTTTGGCCCAAAATTTCCAGATCATGAATGTTTTAATCCTTCCAATTGTACAAATGGTGAAATACCCAAATTAGCTGTCCATATATCTTATACATGGAATAATGTGTCCTAATAACCACCTCTATAACTCTCTGTAAACCAGGCGTTAGCAGCTGGTGCTCTGACCATGTTGCTCATTACAGTGTTTCTTGTTTCTGGCTCTTAGGTGCACACGTTTCCTCACATTGATATCCTAGTACCTCCATTACAATGTGTGCGTGCGAAGTCCTGTCTGACTCTTTGAGACCCCATGGACTGTAGCCCACCAAGCTCCTCTGTCCACGGGATTCTCCAGGCAAGAATACTGGAGCGGGTTGCCATTTCCTCCTCCAGTGGATCTTCCTGGACCAGGGATCGAATTCGCATCTCTTATGTCTCCTGCATTGTCAGTTGGCTTCTTTACCACTAGTGCCACCTGGGAAATCCCTGCATCACAGTAAAAGTGCTTAATTCTGTAACAAAACTCTTACTGTCAGATCAGCCTATAAAAAACAGGCACCACTGAGGTTCTTAAAGGGATGTCATCTCACCAACAGATACATTATTGATTGATAAATACAGTGCTCTCTGGGATCTCCTGTGGATAATATCTGGGAGTTTTCTGCCCTTGTATAATATATCTCCTCTAGAATGCCACTTGGTCCCTTCCTGAACCAAGAAAGTTATACAATTTTTACTTCATTTAGTATGGCTCTTTATTTTTCTAAGCTTCCAACAACATACTAACCCTATTTCCTGTGGTCCTTGCCAGGCTATTAATCACCACTGTCATATCAGTGAATTATCCCTTAATAATTTTATGTTCCAGGGCTCTAGATTCATCAATATCAGCACCCTCAGGATGTAGTGTCCTATACACTTTGCAGCTTCTGATGGCACGTACTAGCTAGGTGCTGCTGCTGCTGCTGCTAAGTCACTTCAGTCGTGTCCGACTCTGTGCAACCCTATAGAAGGGAGCCCACCAGGCTCCCCCATCCCTGGGATTCTCCAGGCAAGAACACTGGAGTGGGTTGCCGTTTCCTTCAGTCTGATTATTTGTGTCTTCTCAAAATTAACATAGTATTTTGTTATCTCATTAAGAGTGGACTAAGATACTAAGTTCTGCAGCTTCTCTGGGACACAATGGTTTTCCTTCCCTGGCAGAATTAGCACTTGTTCAGTTATGATTTGATTTGACAGTATTTATTGGTCTGGTAGTTAGCTGAGGCAGTGGGGACTGATGCTAAATGACCTGCAAGTTAAATCGCAAGATGTTGTCTTCAAGCCAATGTGGAGTGCTCATTTTTTACAGGGAGGAATGGGCCACTTCTACAGGCCTGGAGGAGACCTTGTTTCAAGTTCATCAAGGTTATCATCCCAGATGTCTTGATTTCAAGTTTTACTTTTTTTCCCAGTCAAGGTGCTGACCTTGGTGGATCAGACCTGCATGGATTGAGAATTAAAATTTCACTGGAGCTCCACTACCTTGATAAATATACTCTGGGCCTGAGCCTGGTTTTATCGACTTCTGGTTGCTAAATATGACAGGTGGGAAGTTTCAAATGGTGTCCCATCTATACTTCAACAAAGTACCAAGCTCAGGTACAATATTTCTTCTTTTTTATTCTCTCAAGATGGGTGAGAATTATCTTATTTGATTCTTGTATATGCTAATACTTATTATTAAGGGAAGTTCCTCTCAGATTTTGGGTTTTATGGACATGGCAACCCACTCAAGTATTCTTGCCTGGAGAATTCCATGGACAAAGGGGGCTACAGTCCATAGGGCCACAAAGAGTCAGACACGACTGAAGCGACTTAGCACGGAGGCACACACATGGCTATTTCCTAAATAGAGACAGTCACTTCATTCAAAGTAAATAATCATCAAAAGATTTCCTGGTAATTATTACCCAGATGATAATCTTTTAATGTGATTATTTCAAAAAAAGTAAAGCTTCCCTTTATCTCCTGTAGTATCTGATCAGACATGTGATTTATTTTTCAAGACTTCACCCAAATTAGTCTCTTCATATTGAAAATGTTTGAGGGTTTCCCCCCAAGGAAGTATCAAGAGGGAGCACCGTTTTTTCCCTACATAATTCATACATTAAACAATATCTATATAAAAACCTCTATTTTAACTTGATATAGAAATAATCATGTGATATTAATTATTAAATAATTGCACCAGATTTTAGTATTTTAAAAATATGTAAAAGTTTGTTAATCTAAAACAACATCTCAAAATGATCCAGGATGAAAGAGAAGATAGTTGGGAAAGTGTAGTAGATACTCCGGGGAAACAAGTCATGTTAAATCTGAACTTCGTGTAGTTGGTGAGATCCACAGCTAACATCCGCCATCTAGTGGCAATAAAATAAATTGCACATAAATTCTTGATTACAGTCTTCATTTCTCAGTATTTAACAGGATTCAGTTGTTTTTGCTTATATGTCATTCTGTGGGGAGAGCAAAACAAAAAATTTCTCCTAAAGCTCTTAAAAAGCACTGTCCTATGGGTGAAATGTTATAAGAAAGTTACGATTATCATGTCATTAAATCATAATGTAAATTACTGAAGCCTGAATTCTCACTCAAGAAACACAACTTCATGATTATCAAACCAGAAACCTTTTCCTCCTATGGCATACTAATACAAATATGCTTTTAAGGTGATATAGTAGATAAACTGTGAAAATTTTAGAAAAATATCTAGAAACTAGTTCAGTTTTCACACTATAGTTTTTCTTAAAAATATACAAAATTAAAAAGCTTTTGAGTTTCATCTTCATGGAATTTCTTGCCATATCTTTCTTTACAACGTGCACAGCTCTCTTGTCTAACATATATCACATCTTTGAATTAAAGCATTGATCATTCCCACTCCTCATGCCTCACATTTGAGATGGAAAATTTTTGTGACAAACTTGGACCTGTGCTCTGAAACAAGGACCTAACACATGATGATTCTACTTCTTGCCTTGTGGCCAGGCGAACTAAGAAAATGACTAGCTCTATAAGAAAATCACCTCTGCAGAGAAATAATAAAGATCAAAGATGATGTTATACCTCCAAAATAAAGCTGGAGGGAAAGTTATCTATAAATAAATTTTAAGAATCCCACAGACATTTCTACAGACTGGTACTGAAGAAACTGAATTACATTTTAATGGGTAAAGGGGAGGTATGCTTATTTTGTAATAGTTACTTTACATTGGAATTGGAATTGGAATTCTGTTCTTCCTATCCTGCATATGTCACGCAGAACTATACAATCAGAAATGATTAGGAAGTAACAGACTTTCAGTGATTGCTAACTATGATCATATGTAAATGACAGTATCAGAGAGCACAGCATTTAGGGGAAACTAGAACATACTTTTACCCTAAACTCAAATGAGCTTGTACAAAAAGAGTTAACAATAACAGAAACAAAACAACAACAAAAGAAACACATCTTGATTTGAATATGAATTAGTATTATATTAATTTGAAAATATAGAACATAAGAATGGAAGAGAATATTTTATTTTATGATTCAGATATTTAAAAAAATCATAGCTAAAAACATAAATGTCCTAACATTTCAGTAAATGCAAGATTATTTTTTTAAGTTTATCTTTATTAAAAATTGACATATGGGTTGCTTCCAGATTTTTGCAATCATGAATAAAGCTACTGAAAATATATGAGGGGGCTATACTAAATTGTACCCCAATTTCACCACAACTCAAAAAATAACTGCTTATATATACTATTTTTTCTGACAAAATAAATTATGAAGGTTTAATAAAGGTGCTTTTATATACAAAACTACTTTTACATAATTCAAAGGAGTAATGTTATACTTAAGTGTTACAAGGTTGTTTTAAATGAAATAATATAAAATTGGTACGATTTTTTTATGATGAATTCTTGCGTCAGAATAAATATTAAGATAAATATATTAGGAACTGTCTTTTTAAAACTGTTTTGTCAACTTTAAGAGAGGTATATGCTTGGAAACATTTAAAACTTCCCTCTTCAAAATAATAAAAATATTTTATTATTTTGAATTCTACAAATTAATCAGTATTTGATTTAAAACATTGAAAGCCTCTATTATCTTGCTCCTTGGAAATTTAGGGGTTTGGGGGGAGGTTGTGGTTGGCAATACCCCCATCCATATTTGAATCTCACTACAGTGAAGAACTGAGTTTACCAAACATTTTGCTTCATGAAAACAATAATCATATAATTTAAAGGTCTGCATTAGGCCTTTTCCTTACTTTATATCATTTAATTTCTCCATATTACCCATGCCTTCTCTCATTCTTCTTCCTAAAATAGTGGGCAACTGTAATGTGTTTAATATAAGTATTCAAATTGAAAAATACACAATGATATTTTATATGTATATTTTAATTTCCATAAATGAAATTATACTATAAATCTCATTCTGTTGCTGTTTTAAACTTACAATTATTTTCTTAAGAACCATGAATCAGATCAGATCAGTCGCTCAGTCGTGTCCAACTCTTTGCGACCCCATGAATCACAGCATGCCAGGCCTCCCTGTCCATCACCAACTCCCGGAGTTCACTC
>NW_011494832.1:5410871-5423413 GCF_000754665.1 Bison bison bison | reverse complement strand
CGGAGTTCACTCAGACTCACGTCCATCAAGTCAGTGATGCCATCCAGCCATCTCATCCTCTGTCGTCCCCTTCTCCTCTTGCCCCCAACCCCTCCCAGCATCAGAATCTTTTCCAATGAGTCAACTCTTCGCATGAGGTGGCCAAAGGACTGGAGTTTCAGCTTTAGCATCATTCCTTCCAAAGAAATCCCAGGGCTGATCTCCTTCAGAATGGACTGGTTGGATCTTGCAGTCCAAGGGACTCTCAAGAGTCTTCTCCAACACCACAGTTCAAAAGCATCAATTCTTCGGTGCTCAGCCTTCTTCACAGTCCAACTCTCACATCCACACATGACCACAGGAAAAACCATAGCCTTGACTAGACGGACCTTTGTTGGCAAAGTAATATCTCTGCTTTTCAATATGCTATCTAGGTTGGTCATAACTTTCCTTCCAAGGAGTAAGCATCTTTTAATTGCATGGCTGCAGTCACCACCTGTAGTGATTTTGGAGCCCAGAAAAACAAGTCTGACACTGTTTCCACTGTTTCCCCATGTATTTCCCATGAAGTGATGGGACCAGATGCCATGATCTTCGTTTTCTGAATGTTGAGCTTTAAGCCAACTTTTTCACTCTCCACTTTCACCTTCATCAAGAGGCTTTTGAGTTCCTCTTCACTTTCTGCCATAAGGGTGGTGTCATCTGCATATCTGAGGTTATTGATATTTCTCCCGGCAATCTTGATTCCAGCTTGTGCTTCTTCCAGCCCAGCGTTTCTTATGATGTACTCTGCATAGAAGTTAAATAAACAGGGTGACAATATACAGCCTTGACATACTCCTTTTCCTATTTGGAACCAGCCTGTTGTTCCATGTCCAGTTCTAACTGTTGCTTCCTGACCTGCATACAAAGTTCTCAAGAGGCAGATCAGGTGGTCTGGTACTCCCATCTCTTTCAGAATGTTCCACAGTTTATTGTGATCCACACAGTCAAAGGCTTTGGCATAGTCAATAAAGCAGAAATAGATGTTTTTCTGGAACTCTCTTGCTTTTTTCATGATCCAGAGGATGTTGGCAATTTGATCTCTGGTTCCTCTGCCTTTTCTAAAACCAGCTTGAACATCATGAAGTTCACGGTTCACGTACTGCTGAAGCCTGGCTTGGAGAATTTTGAGCATTACTGTACTAGTGTGTGAGATGAGTGCAATTGTGCGGTAGTTTGAGCGTTCTTTGGCATTGCCTTTCTTTGGGATTGGAATGAAAACTGACCTTTTCCAGTCCTGTGGCCACTGCTGAGTTTTCCAAATTTGCTGGCATATTGAGTGCAACACTTTCACAGCATCATCTTTCAGGATTTGGAATAGCTCAACTGGAATTCCATCACCTCCACTAGCTTTGTTCGTAGTGATGCTTTCTAAGGCCCACTTGACTTCACATTCCAGGATGTCTGGCTCTAGGTCAGTGATCACACCATCATGATTATCTGGGTGTGAAGATCTTTTTTTGTACAGTTCTTCTGTGTATTCTTGCCATCTCTTCTTAATATCTTCTGCTTCTGTTAGGTCCATACCATTTCTGTCCTTTATCGAGCCCATCTTTGCATGAAATGTTCCTTTGGTATCTCTGATTTTCTTGAAGAGATCTCTAGTCTTTCCCATTCGGTTGTTTTCCTCTATTTCTTTGCACTGATTGCTGAAGAAGGCTTTCTTATCTCTTCTTGCTATTCTTTGGAACTCTGCATTCAGATGTTTATATCTTTCCTTTTCTCCTTTGCTTTTTGCTTCTCTTCTTTTCACAGCTATTTGTAAGGCCTCCCCAGACAGCCATTTTGCTTTTTTGCATTTCTTTTCCATGGGGATGGTCTTGATCCCTGTCTCCTGTACAATGTCACGAACCTCATTCCATAGTTCATCAGGCACTGTATGTATCAGATCTAGGCCCTGAAATCTATTTCTCACTTCCACTGTATAATCATAAGGGATTTGATTTAGGTCATACCTGAATGGTCTAGTGGTTTTCCCTACTTTCTTCAATTTCAGTCTGAATTTGGCAATAAGGAGTTCATGGTCTGAGCCACAGTCAGCTCCTGGTCTAGTTTTTGCTGATGTAGTTTTTGCTGGTCTAGTTTTTGGTCATGGTGGAGAGATCTGACAGAATGTGATCCACTGGAGAAGGGAATTGCGAACCACTTAAGTATTCTTGCCTTGAGAACCCCATGAACAGTATGAAAAGGCAAAATGATAGGATACTGAAAGAGAAATTCCCCAGGTCAGTAGGTGCCCAACATGCTACTGGAGATCAGTGGAGAAATAACTCCAGAAAGAATGAAGGGATGGAGCCAAAGCAAAAAGAATACCCAGCTGTGGATGTGACTGGTGATAGAAGCAAGGTCCGATACTGTAAAGAGCAATATTGCATAGGAACCTGGAATGTCAGGTCCATGAATCAAGGCAAATTGGAAGTGGTCAAACAAGAGATGGCAAGAGTGAATGTCGACATTCTAGGAATCAGCGAACTGAAATGGACTGGAATGGGTGAATTTAACTCAGATGACCATTATATCTACTACTGCGGGCAGGAATCGCTCAGAAGAAATGGAGTAGCAATCATGGTCAACAAAAGAGTCTGAAATGCAGTACTTGGATGCAATCTCAAAACGACAGAATGATCTCTGTTCGTTTCCAAGGCAAACCATTCAATATCACAGTAATCCAAGTCTATGCCCCAACCAGTAACTCTGAGGAAGCTGAAGTGGAACGGTTCTATGAAGACCTACAAGACCTTTTAGAACTAACACCCAAAAAAGATGTCCTTTTCATTATTGGGGACTGGAATGCAAAAGTAGGAAGTCCAGAAACACCTGAAGTAACAGGCAAATTTGGCCTTGGAATATGGAATGAAGCAGGCAAAGACTAATAGAGTTTTGCCAAGAAAATGCACTGGTCATAACAAACACCCTCTTCCAACAACACAAGAGAAGACTCTATACATGGACATCACCTGATGGTCAACACTGAAATCAGATTGATTATATTCTTTGCAGCCAAAGATGGAGAAGCTCTATACAGTCAGCAAAAACTAGACCAGGAGCTGACTGTGGCTCAGACCATGAACTCCTTATTGCTAAGAACCATGAATACTGCCATATATATATATATATATATATCTCCACATTGATGTTTTTAATATTTTATCTAAATAATATTCTTTCTCATGCAGTCAGCAAATGCAATTACATATTTGTTTAGTGATAGCTATGTTGCCTAGAATTACTACATAAACTACGGTAAAATATGTCTTTATATATATCCCTTAATGCATCTGTGCAAGAGTGTGTCTAGGTAAGATGTATGTCAGAAGAGATATTAAAGGAGTTTGAGGTGTAAACAACTCTAATTTCACTTCATAGTTCAAGATTGCACTCTAGCTTTCCAAGTTTTTGCTTCCATTTCACACCATCATAAATATTGGCTTATCCAGAACTGTATCCATTGCCTCTAAAATGGATATTAAGTAATACCTCATTTTTGAATTTTCTTTTATTACTAAAGAAGTTGGACATCTCTAAAGATGACCATACCTATTGACAAGTCTTCTTTCTTCTTCAGTGAGGTATACACATCTTTTGACAGCCCTTTGAACATTTGTAAAATTTATCTTTAAAAGAAAGTGTTGTTGTTGTTGTTGTTGTTGTTTTTATGTAGTCAAATCTACTAAATTTTTTCATTTTATGGTTTGTAGTTTCTGATATGTCTAAGAAATACTTCTTATTTATTCATTTTACCTTATATGTAATTTTCTTGCTTAGTTTTTAAACAATCTAGGAATTACTTTTCACAAGTAAGAGGAAACAATTTTATTTCTCACCATATTGCAAACTAGTTTTCTCAAAGTCACTTTTTGTACTGAATTTAACTTTCTTATGCTGATGTTGCACAGATTGTATACTAAACTCACATTTTCACTGCTGGCTCAAAGTTCAGCACCTAAGAGTCCCGGGGACTTCAGCTTTTAGTGTCATGCTGTTCCGTTGGCCCCAGCTCCCTACTCTTTTCTCCCTTTATCAACATATGGTTGATTTAAAAACTCTGAGGGAACCCTCTCTTTCACAGAAAATATGTTCTTCACAGGACATGCTCTTTGAGCCACTGTCCCTCAAGAGAGGAAACCAATGACTTAAAAAAAAAAAAAAAAGTCCCCATGAATCACATTACTCTGTAGTTTTCCATCAGTGTGATTTAGTTTACTGCCCGAAAGGTATGCTTAATTTCCCAGAAGGGTGAATACCATGGTAGAACAAAGAAGTACTTATTCAACTATGATTTTTTAATCTGATTTCTGAAAACATAAGATAAAATGATTTTTTTAAAAGATAAAAGTGTTTTACCTGTTAAGACTTGGGTTTATATGTCAAGAGTTAAGCCTAGAAACAGTTAAGTTCATACTGTAAAGTCTTAAAAGAGATACAGAATATAGTATAAGGGAAGTCTCACCATATAAAGACTCACCATAGGGGTTTTATTATTGTTTACTATTATTGACAATGATTGCACCAGTAATGCATGGGCCAAAAAGGAATAACATTCCATTGCTAATCTTCCCTACATACAAATTCTATCTGCAGAGGCTCAGGATTTGTTGTTAAACTTAACTTGGATCAGTTAAATTCATTAAATTAACTCACAGGGGAAGAATCACTGAGTACCAGTGTTAATTGCCATATATGATTTATCCAAGACCATTTCAGTCTAAAAGAGTAGCTACCCTCTCTTATAAAACCAAGATGCCACTGGGGTCAGGCTGGTTATCCCATTTCCATTTGATAAGCAAGGCTTGCTAGGACCTATTTTTATTAGTCATGGAGTTTGATATTAAATACCCTAAAATGGGGGATACCAGTTAATCTGGGAGACTAAAAACTGGCAAGTTTCAGGTGCTCAGCTTGAGCTAGAGAAAACTCCCTTACCCCATGTCCTCCAATCCGTTTTAGAAGGAATTTATTTGCTGCAGGCAGGTGGTACCCTTGTGCTAGGAATTTACTTCTTCTGGTACAATCACTGCCCTCTGAGTCATCATTAAAGCTATGATTTCCCATTTCCTCCTGATTCTATATTGTTTTGCTAGATCATACACAAGAGGAGATAGGGGTTGCTTCTCCATATCAGGCAGTGGCTGAAAGGAAGAATTCACTCTAGTCCTTGGAAGCATTCAGTAGAAACAAAGAGAATTTGAATGAAATATGGCCTTTAATTAATAATAATATATCAATATCAGCTTATTAGTTATGACAAATATACAATATAAGATGTCAAAAACAGAGAAAACTTGAGTTGAGGGTATTTGGAACTCCTGATCTATCTTTATAACTTTGTAAATATAAAACCATATAAAATAAAAGTTCTTTTAAAAAATGTTTCTGAGGTATGTTTCTGCATTTATAAAATTTTGAAATGGATTAATTAATTTTGTAAAAAATGATGTATGCATGTGGTATATAATTACAATATTATAAATGAGATGATATTATTTACAAATTACTCTGTCACCTATGTGAATGCAAGACCAATTTTCTATTGATTTATGTATACCTCACTGACTTACAAAAAGCTTCTGGAGAATCATTAACCATTTCCAAAAAGGTGTACATAAATCATTGTCTGTATAAGTTGGTGCAAAAGTAATAGTGATTTTGGATCCTGAATTTTATTTTTTTACTGGAAGTCTTTTTTTAATTAATTTACTTTTTAATTGAAGGATAATCATTTTATAGAATGTTGTTGTTTTCTATCAAACATCAACATGAATCAGCCATATGGACCCTGAAGTTTAAATAATTATAACTAGGCTCAAACACATCTTTATTAATCAAAATAGGAACCATTACAATCAACACATTTTTGCCAATTGGAAAGTTTTATTCCTGTAGGAAAAAAATTCTGTACTTCAGGATTCAGTGAACTCTTAAAAAGCATTTTATCCATCCTGCTGTTTGTGGAAGAATTTTCCCTGCCAAAAAAGTCAGGATGCTTAAAGAAGTGGTAGTCAGTTGGCAAGAGGTCAGGTGAATATGGCAGATGAGGCAAAACTTCGTAGCCCAATTCATTCAACTTTTGGAACGTTGGTTGTGCGCTATGTGGTTGGCTGTTGTTGCAGAGAAGAATCGGGCCCATTCTGTTGGTCAGTGCTGGCTGCAGGCACTGAGTTTTTGGTGCATCTCATTGATTTGCTGAGAATACATCTCTGAAGTAATGGTTTCACCAGGATTCAGAAAGCTGTAGTGGATCAGACCAGCAAACAGTGACCATGACCTACTTTTTGTTGCAAGTTTGGTTTTGGGAAGTGCTTTGGAGTTTCTTCTCAGTCCAGTGACATAGGTGGTCACTGCTCTTTGTCATATAAATTCCCCTTTTTGTTGCACACCACAATTCAATCGAGAAATGTTTCATTGTTGCCGGAAAGATTAAGAAAAGACGAAACTTCAAAACAATTTTTTTTTTTGATTTACAGTCAGCTCATGAAGCATCCACTTACTGAGCTTTTTCACTTTCTAGTTTGCTTCAAATACCAAACAACTGTAGAATGGTCGGTGTTGAGTTCTTGGGCAACTTCTCGTGTAGCTGTAAGAGTATCAGCATTGATGATGCTCTCGGTTGGTAGCTGTCAACTTCAGATGGTCAGCAACTATGCTCCTCATCTTCAAGGCTTCCATCTCCTTTGCAAAACTTATTGAACCACCTCTGCACTGTATGTTCTTTAGCAGTTCCTGGGCCAAAGGCGTTGTTGATGTTGCAAGTTGTCTCTGCTGCTTTATTCAAAACCCATTTTGAACTCCAACAAGCAAATTGCTAAATGTAGCTTTTTGTCTAACATCATTTCCATAGTTTAAAATACATATAAAATAAACTGCAAGTAATAACTAAATAGCAGAAAAAAGCAAGAAATGTGTATTTATTTAAGAATGTATTCCAATATCACATGGCAAAGTTCAACAATACAAAAACCATGATTACTTTTGCAGAACCTAGTACCCACCCAAGAGACCCAAGAGCATTAGGAAGAGTGACAAGCAGTTTGATTAAAAATCAAAGCCTAGGTGTGATCAAGTTCATCTAAGGTGCAGATATGGCACCATAAATCACTCCTACTACTAAACTGTAAGATGAGGAAATAGAAATTAATCAGGAGATTGCAAATCCAGTTGCAACAGTAATGTTTTAAAAATACTAAAAGCAAAACTTGGCAAGCAATCCTGCACCTGATCTCTAAATTTGGTAATGCAGAAGAATTAAAGGCTTTGAACAAACATATCCATTTATTTATGGATGACTTAATTAATATGAATTAATTAATAAACATTGATTACTTAAGGATGATACTGGCCAGTATGAAAAGAAGAAAAAAATGAAAAGGATAACTAACATTTAATTTATAGCAGAGACAGAAGTGATCTGATCTTAGACTAAATACTCTAACCATCCTTTGAAGCATCGTTTCATCACTACAGAGTTCAAGATTATGGAAATTGGTAATGTTAGTACTACATGGGATAAAGTAGCAAATGCTATGAAAGACGGAATGTGAAGACAGAGATGCCATTACACATACAGGGAGCATTTATAAGAAAAGATTTACTTCTTTCAAAGACAATGATGATTTACCATCCCCATGAAGAACTCTATTCATTCATGTCAAACAATGAAGAGTTTGGAAGTTAAGCTTAGAAGCCATGTGGATGGTATTGAAATTTGATTTATATCAAACATTGCTATGATATATGAAAGTCTCATTTGACTTTGTTCTTTGTTTTGAATTTCTGTGAATTTTTAAAAAGTAATTGTGGCTATAGCACCTATAATAGAAATTAAAAACATCACATAATAGAAATTAAAAAGTAATTGTGGCTATAGCACCTATAATAGAAATTAAAAACATCACAATTCTACATCCTCAGAATCTGAAGTGTATTGGTAGCACATTCTGTAATATCTTAGAAGAATTATTTTTACAGAAACATTTATATACCCACAATATTTGGAATATAAATTTGCATTTCTCTCTCTTAAAGGAAAAAGAATGGCTGAGTGTTCCATTGTATGTGGTAGTATATTTTGCTGGTTAGAAAGACAATGCATATAATTTTCTAAAAATATTTATAGCATTATTTTTGCTGCATTTAATTTCTAATAATTTCTAATGATTTTCTTTTCCAATTTTTTTAACTTTCATTTTTTTTTCATGTAACATTGGTAAAGAATCAAGGAATATAGTAAAAAAGCTGTAATAAACATTAATTTTGATCCCTCCCACTGTCCCCCAATAAAATGAAAGCCTGTGTTTTTGTATGTCAACTGCTTTGGCTATTTATGTGATAATTGAATAAGCCAAGGACAAATATAAAATTTATTAATTTACATACATCATAAACGTTAAGTGTGAAACATGCCACAGGGGAATAACAAAGTATTAGGAGATTTTGAGGAGGAACCATCACACGAAATGATCTATGGTTTCAGGAGGTTAAACAGTATCTTGTTTGTATTCAGTCTCTAAAACAATGCTTCTTTACAGCCATCTGTACATGAGAATGGCCTCACAAACCTCCAACTGTGGGAGCTTAATTGACCTAGGGCTCAGTGTCTGTACTCTGGAATCTGTCAGTGAGTATGTGTGCTCAGGGCACACTTCCCAGGAACTGCTCCCAGCCAAGAGTGAAGGCAGCAGGGGCCCTGAGAGACCAGGGACTTCTCCTCACTCCTGGTAGAAAAGGGACTCACTGGACCAGCGAAGAACTGACTCACTGGAAAATACCCTGGTGCTAGGAAAGATTGAGGGCAGGAGGAGAAGGGGACAACAGAAGATGAGATTGTTAGGTGGCATCACCAACTCAGTGGACATGAATTTCAGCAAACTCTAGGAGTTGGTGATGGCCAGGGAAGCCTGGTGTGCTGCAGTCCATGGGGTTGCAAAGAGTCGGACATGACTGAGTGACTGAATTGAACTGAACTGGACCAGAAACTTGGCCCATGGCTACTTCAAGATTTTGTTGAACTTTCCTTCAACTGCATAGCATGTTATTTTATAATTTATAACAGTGAGAGAGTATTTTTTCTTTCAATTTATAATTTTAGCCAATCAATATTTGTGTGCATGCTCAGTCACTCAGTTGTGTCTGGATATTTGCAATCCCATGGACTGTAGCCCTCCTTCTGCCCCCTTTTTTTTGCATTATCCTTGTGTGTAAATTTTGATAACTGAGTGGTTTGTATGTTCATTTTAGTAGTTACATTATAACTATAAAGTATAATACACTTAAATTTCTATTTATTTATACATTAGTGATTGACTCCATACTATTAGCAATGATGAAACTAATACATTCTACTTTCCCCTCTCTTTTTCCTCATCTGTACCTTCCCATTTTAGTTAATTGTGTTGACTTTTTTTTTTTGGTTACCTAGATAATCTCTATTATTTGATAAATATATACACATATATACATATGTATGTATATATAATTGGTATTTACTCCTTACAATAAAACATGAGAAACAACTTCCATATAACACTTTCACTTTCCCTTCCTTCTTTTCTTATTTATGTCATTTCTACATAATCAGGGCTTATAATATTTTCAGTTTGTTCTGTTTTGGAAACCTCAATTATGTTAGGCTAATTACTATAGTTAAAATACATAAATTCTCAACTCACTTCTGTTCAAAATGTAGTAGCCAGGACTGGTTTTACACACCTGAATTAAAAAAAAAAAAAAGAAACAAGACAAAATATATGATGCAATTGTTTTCTGACACACTGGAGAACAGGCAGTTCAGAACAGTGATGCCTGGGGGAAGGGAAACAAGAAATCAGCCCTTTAATAGATTGCCAGCTCATTGTCTGCAATTTCAGTTCACAGCACTAAGAAGTAGAACTCAAACAAAGCCTGGTGATTGGAGTTAAATGGATGAGACAGAGCTGAAATTCAGGAAGCTCAACTTGGTAAAAATTCACAGGAAAGAGAATCAGAAAGGAGAGGACAACAAGGAAAACGCCTAGCTGTACAACCCTTTCTGAGATTAATTCAATACAGAATAATATATTCAGTCAAAGAGTCCTTCAAGCTCATTAAACTACTGCATAATTTTATTAGAATGTAATATAATGATAGCTTGAAAATGCCAGAGCATTTTTATCAGATTTAAAATTTAATTTTCTTCCTTTTCTTTATGTAATGCTTTACTGAATGGCTCTAATAGGACAGCCGCAGTCATAGAAAGAGATTATCTCTTCCAGGAGAATAAAAAAGATAGAAACAAGACAACCATGTGGTCCTGACAGCTAAGGGTAGAAAGAGAAAAGCGCACATGATGGCCAGATGTGGCAGCAACATGTCAAAAAGTCATAGCATCTGTGTTAACAGGCTGTTGTTCTAGAGCAGATGACAGTTTAAGGTTAGATCATGTAAGGAAGTTTGTTCAAACCTATGAAGCTAACAAAAAATGACTACAACTTCACTAGAGTACATACTTGGACATACTCATTTTGACACAAGAAAGGACGCCAATGGAAAGATTCTGATAGAAGTGAGCTGCGTAGATTTCTCTTACAAAGCATTAGTAATGAGATCATTTTTTAAAAAAATGAATGATTGGCTCAGCTAAGATAAAAATAAGCTATTCATGTTTTGGGAAACATGGTGTGCTTAGGAATATTTAGGTAACAACAAAATACATATGAGCATAAGAAAGGGGAGTACAGAAGAGAGAAGGAATGACTGGCACAGGTGAAGGTAGAGAATGTATAGCAGGGCATTTCTGAGGAATAAGTTAACCTTCAACTGGAAATGCAGAGCCCATCCTGACATGGGAGTTGGTGACAACAAGGAGGTCTAGAAACCCTAAATTAGAAGAGGAGACATAGGGAGATGGTGGAAAGTTAAATCGTCTGTGGACAAGATTCATGGGGAATTTAGGCATGTGATGAAATTTGTAAAACAAATACTCATGCACAAGGGAAAAATATAAAAACTTGGAAAGGTCAGAGAACATACTCAACTTATATCTAGGATTCACATTCAGGTCTGCTTAGCTACAATAAACTTGTTCTTTCAGCCACAGCATGTCAACCTGCCATCATGGATAATGCAATACTTCACATATGTGTAATAAACTGTGTATAAGATGCATTATTTCATTTTCTCCATAAGCACACTGAAAGTCAAAGTCTATTAAGCCTTCTGCCTCCAAAAATACTACTACCAATAATATTACACATACACATAATCCACTTTTACACTTGAAAATGAGTACTTTCTCCATATAAAACTAAACTAACTCCTTGCTTAGATACTTAAGAGTCTTCAGATATACATCATCACTTTTTTTCTCCCTACTTTCTGACACCAACACCATGCTTCAGCTTCTCTGATTTTCTTACAGATATTATATTACATACAAACACCTGTCCGTTTCTTGCTTAAACAATCCCTTTTTTTTCCCCCATGGCATATTTTCTTCTATTTTTGCCTTGAAGCTCTTATTGGTCCTCTAAAAATGTTTAGATCATTTAATGCTAGAATCCTTCTCCATTCTATCTTTGAGTTGTTCTCTTACTTGGAAAGCATGACTTAAAATGCAATGAAAAACATGAAAAATATACATTGACTGAGTACATGCACATATATTGACTTAGGAAAGAAAAATGTGCACGTATCTATATAAAATTATATAATAAATGTATAATTGTGATATATTTATAAAACTGCATTTTATACTTGAGGATGCTCTGATAAATAGAGTGCTAAGTTTCTTGATTTACCCTTAATTTTTCAGATTAGAAAATCTTTTAAAAATATCTAAATTTAAGATTACATATGTTATTGAGAATATTAATCATATGATACTACAATGATATTAAACTTACAATGGTGCATTTAATAAGCTACTTTTATCCTTCAAAGACTGAAATCTTAATAAATTTATATGATTTATAAAGAGTGATATGCAATAATAAGATGAAGCAGCAGGTGGAAGTCTAGGATAGGAGGTGTGCATTTGTAGCATAGAGGAAATGGGATTAAAAACAAAAACAGGAACTCTAGACACAGCAAGGGACATACAAGGAAAACTAGTGATGGAGAAGAAATGGTGGCAGATTTGCAAATGTCTCATCTAAAGTCAAGAGTGACATGATTATCTTTGGCAAACAGAACAGGATTGGCAGCTTGGAGTAACTCCAGACCAGTTTTTGAGGCTGTAATAATACTTTGAAGAGACACAAGAATGACAGTCAGTATCAAAGTTCAAGTAAGTAACTTAAATGAGTGAAACAGGGCTGGTTAGAACTATGGAAAACTGAGACCACACACTATATCTAAGGAAAATATCATCTACTCAGTTCCAGAAACAACTGCTGCTGCTGCTGCTGCTAAGTTGCTTCAGTCGTGTCCGACTCCATGCGACCCCATAGACGGCAGCCCACCAGGCTCCCCCGTCCCTGGGATTCTCCAGGCAAAAACACTGGAGTGGGTTGCCATTTCCTTCTCCAATGCATGAAAGTGAAAAGTGA
>NW_011494832.1:5408846-5410603 GCF_000754665.1 Bison bison bison | reverse complement strand
CAGTCGTGTCCGACTCTTTGCGACCCCATGAATCGCAGCACACCAGGCCTCCCTGTCCATCACCAACTCCCGGAGTTTACCCAAACTCATGTCCATCAAGTCGGTGATGCCATCCAGCCATCTCATCCTCTGCCATCCCCTTCTCCTCCTGCCCCCAATCCCTCCCAGCATCAGGGTCTTTTCCAGTGAGTCAACTCTTCGCATGAGGTGGCCAAAGTACTGGAGTTTCAGTCTCAGCATCAGTTCTTCCAATTAAGTCAGCTTAATATTCATGAGCTCTTTTAGCCATTTCATTACACTGTTCACTAATTTCAAACCTGTAAACAACTCATTTCTTTTCAGATTATTAATCATCCACAGTCAAAACATTATGATATAATAGTTTCAAGACTTTTTTTCATGCCTGATCTCCCAATGAGTCTGTGGAAAATGTAATACTGTGTAGGTGAATAGAATTCTACATGCAGTGAAGACAGCTCTCTCATTTCTTACTATCAAGGAATACCAAGCCCTGAATAGCAGATGTAGAATATTCTGAAAATAGCAAATTGCAGCTGTGGGTTACAGACAGGTAGAGATGACGTTGTGAGATATTCTTTCCACAAGGGTGAGTAGGTACTCACAGTCAGCATTTATTGAAGGCTTGGTCTGTCCAAGTCCTAGACACTATGCTATCTGGCCCTAAATGAAGTGAAAGTACATCAGACAGAGACACTTCCTCAGGCAACTGGGGTTGAAGATGTACATATAGGATATGAACTGAGTCAACAACCTTGTCTTCCTCTGGAGATAAATGCTTGCTGATGCCACAGGGAAGTCTGGAGCAGTTATAGCTCAGTACTCAGGGAGCTCCCTGATACTCCTGATTTACCAAGTCCTCACCTTGGAGAGAGGAAGCAAAGCTGGTGCCTTCTATGCTGCTGCTAAGTCGCTTCAGTCGTGTCCGACTCTGTGCGACCCCATAGACAGCAGCCCACCAGGCTCCCCCGTCCTTGGGATTCTCCAGGCAAGAATACTAGAGTGGGTTGCCATTTCCTTCCCTAATGCATGAAAGTGAAGAGTGAAAGTGAAGTCGCTCAGTCGTGTCCGACTCGTCTTGACCCCATGGACTGCAGCCCACCAGGCTCCTGCCTCCATGGGATTTTCCAGGCATGAGTACTGGAGTGGGGTGCCATTGCCTTCTCCGGGTGCCTTCTATAGATAAAGGCAAAAAAAAGTCTGTAATTTTATGATTTATTAACTAATTTATCATTTTAACTACAGTATCTGGTTTGAACAAATTTTGCCTGTGCACATGATCTGTCCCAAAGACAATTTTGTCTTTCCTTGACTCGGCTAGGGCAATTAGTGATGACTGAAAGGTAGCCGCGGATTCCAGGAACAACAAGGAAGCAGATTGGATAGGAATTAATAACTATAATACACATACACAGAAATATCTATTTATAGAAGCAAAAATAAACAATAAAATATAAAAACAATAATAAACTAAAAATAAAACAAAAAATAGTAAAATATTTTATACATGTATAAAAACAATGCAATTGTTTGCCTGAGTCATGGCAATTTTTCCTATCTTCTTATTCCATATTTACATAATTCCTAAATTGTTTCAAGTCATATGTTAAAAAATAATGCCAAGTTTTTTTTGAAATTGTCAGTTCCTTTCTTCATGCCATTTATTTCCCATGCATATGCTAGTTCATAATAAAATTAATACATTCCTTGACCATCTAAAGATATATAAGAAAATCCCT
>NW_011494832.1:5407805-5408455 GCF_000754665.1 Bison bison bison | reverse complement strand
CGAGAGGAGCTATCCCATGTCCGAGGTCAGGGGCGGCAGCTGAGAGGAGGTACCCCGTGTCCGAGGTCAGGGGCGGCGGCCGGGAGGAGATACCCCACACTCTAAGCCCGAGGCCAGGGACGGCGGCTGGGAGGAGCAACCCCACACCCGAGGCCACGGGCGGTGGCGGGGAGGACCAACCCCACGCCGTGGCTGCGCGGGCACAGGAGGGCCTAGAGGAGCTATCCCACGTTGAAGGTCAGGAAGGGCGGTGGTGAGGAGATACCCCTCGTCCAAGGTAAGGAGCATTGGCTGTGCTTTGCTGGAGCAGCCGTGAAGAGATACCCCATGCCCAAGGTAATAGAAACCCAAGTAAGACGGTAGGTGTTGCAAGAGGGCATCAGAGGGCAGACACACTGAAACCATACTCACAGAAAACTAATCAATCTAATCACACTAGGACCACAGCCTTGTCTAACTCAATGAAACTAAGCCATGCCCATGGGGCAACCCAAGATGGGCGGGTCATGGTGGAGAGATCTGACAGAATGTGGTCCGCTGGAGAAGGGAATGGCAAACCACTTAAGTATTCTTGCCTTGAGAACCCCATGAACAGTATGAAAAGGCAAAATGATAGGATACTGAAAGAGAAATTCCCCAGGTCAGTAGGT
>NW_011494832.1:5400971-5405136 GCF_000754665.1 Bison bison bison | reverse complement strand
GTTTTGCTTGCTTATTTGTTTTTTTTTTTTTTTTTTGGATTTCACATACAAATGAAATCATACAATATTTGCCTTTCTCTGTTTGGTTTATTTCATTTAGCATAACACCATTTAGGTACCTCCATGTTGTTGCAAACAGCAAGATTTCATTCTTTTTCATGGCTTAACAATATTCCATTGTGTGTGTGTGTATTGACATGTAAAAACATATCTAAAACAGTGAATAAATTGGTTTCAGAAATAAAGTACTTTATTAAATGGCAGGGAAGTTAGCCTATGTAAATGTAAAGCTATGTTTCACTCTGGAGATTCCTTAGAAAACTGGAAATAGAACTGCCACACGACCCAGCAATCCCACTGCTGGGCATACACACCGAGGAAACCAGAATTGAAAGAGACGCGTGTATCCCAATGTTCATCGCAGCCCTGTTTATAACAGCCAGGACATGGAAGCAACCTAGATGTCCATCAGCAGACGAATGGATAAGAAAGCTGTGGTACATATACACAATGGAGTATTACTCAGCCATTAAAAAGAATACATTTGAATCAGTTCTAATGAGGTGGATGAAACTGGAGCTGATTATACAGAGTGAAGTAAGGCAGAAAGAAAAACACCAATACAGTATACTAACGCATATATATCGAATTTAGAAAGATGGTAATGATAACCCTGTATGCGAGACAGCAAAAGAGACACAGATGTATAGAACAGTCTTTTGGACTCTGTGGGAGAGGGAGAGGGGGGATGATTTGGGAGAATGGCACTGAAACATGTATAATATCATATAAGAAATGAATCGCCAGTCCAGGTTCAAGGCAGGATACAGGATGCTTGGGGCTGGTGCACTGGGATGACCCAGAGGGATGATATGGGGAGGGAGGTGGAAGGGGGGCTCAGGATTGGGAACACGTATATACCCGTGGCAGATTCATGTTGATATATGGCAAAACCAACACAATATTTTAAAGTAATTAGCCTCTAATTAAAATAAATAAATTTAAATTAAAAAAAAAATGGAAAATCCTAAAAAATAAATACAGGTTCAAAATGTTAGCAGGCAAAATAAACAGAGAAATAAACACATTTTTAAAATATTGCAAAATATTCAAGTTGATTGATTTAATTTAAATATTTCTCCAAAGTGGGGTACAAGTAAACATGTTCCAAACAACTCAGATCCTAATTAGAAACCACTGACGTTCCTCCTGGTATTTTGATGCCAATTCCCTTCCCACCATCATTAAATAGCTGCTGCTGCTGCTGCTGCTAAGTCGCTTTAGTCGTGTCCGACTCTGTGCGACCCCAGAGACGGCAGCCCACCAGGCTCCCCCATCCCTGGGATTCTCCAGGCAAGAACACTGGAGTGGGTTGCCATGTCCTTCTCCAGTGCATGAAAGTGAAAAGTGAAAGTGAAGTTGCTCAGTTGTGTCCGACTCTTCAAGACCCCATGGACCGCAGCCCACCAGGATCCTCCGTCCATGGGATTTTCCAGGCAAGTGTACTGGAGTTGGGGTGCCATTGCCTTGTTAAACCAGAATTCCTCACAGGAAAAAGGCAACAAAGAATTTACAAAACATGGTGACCACTAGGGGGCATATTGTATTTTCTTATCAGAGAGATCGCACTAAATTCTGTTTTTATAGTTTTAAGCAGTCCTAGTAACAGGTGACAAACTTTGAAATTAGTAACATTTACAAAAATAGCTCAAAATTTATTTTTATCATTATAAGAGGAATACATGTTTTCTATAAACAATTATAAATTGTTTAGTAGTATAAATTTAAGGAATTCCTGTTAATTCTGTCAAGTGGCATACAAAATTATTTTAATATTGCACATATATATTTCCAACATGAGTATTTTTTTACACTACTTTCATACACTTAATTTCCTATTATAAGCATTTCCACCACATTACTATATTTGGTTAAATTTAATTTTTGTCTTTCTTATATTCCATCTTATATTTATAATTATGGAGTGCTTAAACTTTCCTTTATTATTGAATATTTAGGCCGTCTCAGATTTTCCATTAACATAATCCATACCCTTTCTGTGTTGTTGGGTGTTGTCATTATAGACATGCCTGAACTGGCTAAGTCTGCTCCTGCCCCTAAAAAGGGCTCTAAAAAAGCTGTGACCAAGGCCCAGAAGAAGGACGGCAAGAAGCACAAGCACAGCCACAAGGAGAGCTACTCCGTGTACGTGTACAAGGTGCTGAAGCAAGTCCATCCGGACACCGGCATCTCGTCCAAGGCCATGGGAATCATGAACTCCTTCGTCAACGACATTTTCAAGTACATCGCTGGCGAGGCATCACGCCTGGCGCATTACAACAAGTGCTCGACTATCACATCCAGGGAGATCCAGACTGCCATGCGCTTGCTGCTACCTGGGGAGCTGGCCAAGCACACCGTGTCCGAGGGCACTAAGGCTGTCACCAAGTATACCAGCTCTAAGTAAATATAATATGCCTAGCCGCTGTTAATGGAGAAGGCAATGGCACCCCACTCCAGTACACTTGCCTGGAAAATCCCATGGACGGAGGGCCTGGTGGGCTGTAGTCCATGGGGTTGCTAAGAGTCAGACACGACTGAGCGACTTCACTTTCACTTTCACATACCCTGAAAAGTGCACTAGTAAAAGCATAAGTGTAGGCAGACCTGGATCATGTCTCAACTATGCCATTTACTACTTGAGCTGTGGGGTTAGTCATTAATACTTCTAACCTTCAGGGTATTTTTTCTTTTTCATTCTTAAAATGATGGATAATAAATAGTATCTAATGGCAATTGCTTTTAGGACTAAGTGACTTAAAACCCATAGAAAAGCATGAGCTCAGTATATAGAAAGTATTAAAGACATGCTAGCTTATATTAGAATTTAATCCCAGGTGGCACTAGAGGTAAAGAATTCCCTGTCAATGCAGGAGACATAAGAGACCTGGTTTCGACCCCTGGGTCAGGAAGATCCCCTGGAGGACAGCATGGCAACCCATTCTAGGATTTTTTCCTGGAGAATCCCATGGACAAAGGAGACTGGCAGACTACAGTCCATAGGGTCACAAAGAGTTGGACATGACTGAAGTGAGTTAGCACATATGCACTGCTATGACTTTTGTATATGAATACTCATTCATTTGCTCATTCAAAAGTCAGTGACCCTTACTTCCAAATTGCTTTCCAAAATAGTCCAACTTATAATCTTTAAAGTTACTTTTAAGTGTTAGGTTTCTTTATCAATACTAAAACTGTAAATAACGCATTGAGAAAATAACATGGTTTTGAGGGCCGTTGGAATTCATATCCTCTTTAGATGCAAAACTTATACACATGCATCAGAAAACATTTTGTGTATCTGATTTGATTTCATTTTTTTTTTCAAAATGAGATAATCTGAGATAAAATGAGATTGGTGAGCATTTTATGTGTGTATATCTATGTCCTATTTTCTTAAGGAAGGGAAACAATAGTACTTGTAAATCACAGGAAGCTCTGTATCTCAACAAAGGTAAAGAACGGCAAGTATAAACATTGCTGTTGTTGTTCAGTCACCCAGTCATGTCTGACTCTTTTTGACCCCACAGACTGCAGTACGACAGGCCTCCCTTTCCCCCACCATCTCCCAAAGTTTGCCCAGGTTCATGTCCATTGCATCGATGATGCCATCCAGCCTTCTCCTCCTCTGACACCTCTTTTCCTTCTGCCCTCAATCTTTCCCATCATCAGGGTCTTTTCCAATGTGTCGGTTGTTTGCATCAGGTGAAAAAAAATACTGGAGCTTCAGTTTCAGCATCAGTCCTTCCAATGAGTATTCAGGGTTATTTCCCTTAAGATTGACTGGTTTGATCTCCTTTGTCTCTAAACACAACCTTCCTCAAATATGGGACCTGCTCATCTGCTTAAACAGTTTCAAGCAGATCTTGTCTTCTTTCTCTGGGACAAGTATCTTATTTAGTGTAAATATGTAGAATCTTTCATCCTATTTCCTTTGGCTTATATTGTCTACAGGAGAAGGCAATGGCACCCCACTCCAGTACTTTTGCCTGGAAAATCCCATGGACGGAGGAGCCTGGAAGGCTGCAGTCCATGGGGTTGCTGAGGGTCAGACACGACTGAGCGACTTCACTTTCACTTTTCACTTTCATGAACTGGAGAAGGC
>NW_011494832.1:5368465-5400702 GCF_000754665.1 Bison bison bison | reverse complement strand
GCATCGGGGTCTTTTCCAAAGAGTCAACTCTTTGCATGAGGTGGCCAAAGTATTGGAGTTTCAGCTTTAGCATCAGTCCTTCCAGTGAACACCCAGGATTGATCTCCGTTAGGATGGACTGGTTGGATCTCCTTGCAATGCATTCATTAATAAATGTAATAAAAATTCATTCAGTTAAGACACATGTCTGAAATTTTTTTTTTTTTTTGCCTTTTGACTAATTACATATAATTAGAAGACACTGAAATACAGAGAATGCCACAGTTTACATGTACCTCGCCCTTTTGAGGGGGCTGCATACATGTGTGCATGCTAAGTTGCTTCAGTCATGCCTGACTCTGTGACCTTATGGATATAGCCCACGAGACTCCTCTGTCTGTGGGATTCTCCAGGCAAGAATACTGGAGTGGGTTGCTGTGCCCTCCTCCAGAGGATTTTCCCAACCCAGGAACTGAACCCACATCTCCAGCACCTTCTGCACTGGCAGGAAGGGTTTTTTTTACCACTAGTGCCATATGGGAAGCCCTTTAAGGGGGCTGCCAACTATATATATTGGAAAGTTCTAATCAAGAACCAATTAATTTTAGGTACAAATATATTTAATATTCTATTTTTCTGTACATCCATATGGCCAGAAAGCAGAAAGCCTTGAAAGCTGAATGTCCTGGGGGCACTTAGGATACTAAAGATCAACTAATAAATAAAAACAAATAAAGCGAAATAAATTACTCTTACCTTTGGGTTTTGGATTAAAACAAACAGACAAACACAATCCTCAAATAAGTGAGCTTTTCACTAAGTTACTTGCATAAAATCTTTTAGAGGTTTGATTACTTTCAAGAGAAAGAAGTGGTATCCTCAAAATGACTTTCCTTACCCTTCACTCTCCCAGTGAAGGGGCTTTCTGGATTTTAGATAAGAATGTCAGCTATGTTAATGTGAAAGCTGCTTATAAAAGGATCAGATTAAAGGTCTAAAATGCAAATAGCTATTGAAAAGTAAGCTGCTGGACATCTACTCTGCTTATCTATTTCAACTAAGACTTGGGCAAACATCATTGGTAAGAGAAAGTAGACTCTTATCTATTCAATTTAGAGTTCTTGTTGAATTTTATTACTTGTTTCCAATCTTATTTAGTTGATATTATAAAGATACAGTCTAGGGAAAAGATTGTGAGTGAAAAGTAAAACACTCAAATCAGGAGAGACTTATGGAAAGCTAGATGGGAGACCATTCATTGGTCCTGAATTTCAGCTCACTGGCAATTCGAAAAGAAAATCATGAAATAATAGAATGATGGTATGGGGAGGGAGGAGGGAGGAGGGTTCAGGATGGGGAACACGTGTATACCTGTGGCAGATTCATGTTGATATATGGCAAAACCAATACAATATTGTAAAGTTAAAAAATAAAATAAAATAAATTAAACAAACAAACAAACAAAAAATCAGCATATCCCCAATGACAGATTAAAAAAAAATGTATTTCAACAATCAAAAAAATAAAATAAAGGAAGAAAATGTACAAGTAGACATAGATAAATATGAAAAAAAAGTGTGGGAAAAAATGGTTGCAAAGGAAATACAAAACATTTGCTTTGAAAAAAAAAAAAAAGAAATAATAGAATGAGAGACATTTCCAGGAAATCGGTGACAAGTTGCTCATTTCTAGAATCACCTCCACCCAGCCAGTAATTTGGAGCAAACACTGACTCACCAGACAGTGACTTGGGAGTGAATTTTTGAATAGAAATTTAATATAATTTGGAACAAAAAAATACAAAAAAAGTTCCACCGTAACTTATTTGATAGGATAATTTAAATTAATTTAAATAAAAATGGGCCACCATATTACTAGTGAATTACAGAGTGAGAGACTCTCCAGTGTCTCAGATTCCTTCTACTTCTTTACATTTATAACTGAAGAAAGTGTCTTATGAAAGGTGCTCAGAAAGTCAGGTTTCCTGCCCTTTTGACAATATCAGAGTTCTGCCTTGTATGTGAACCCAAGGGAAGGTGAAACAAGACTTCCACTCAGGATTTTACCACAGCTTCTCCTATTTTAAAAGTAAGATTCCCCCCTGCCCCCCTCTAAGAGATGTCCCTTTACTAATGAGCAGAGGTTACCACAGGGCCTTGGAAATGAATCACCTAAATGTAAGCAGATACTTGCTCAAAATGATATTATTAACTAGCCCTCCAGTAGCTTTAAGGTCCTCCTAAACTCTGAGCTTTTTTATGCATAAAGACCACTAGTGTTTTGTCTATTTATTCTCAGTGCTAGGGATATTCAACAAATATTTGTTAAATGAATGACTAAATCTTCACAGATGCAAAATACATAGACCCTGTCCAAGGTGAATAATCACATTTGTCTCTTAATTTTAACTGGTTAAAAACTAGTGACCATGTGCTCCTATTAAATTATTCCTATCATGTTTACGTGCTTCCATAGTTTCATATATTTATATCATCATAATAGCTTGGTAAATTTTCCCCATTCAACTTGATCCAATAAAAATACTCTTGTAAGATCCAATACAAATACTCTTTTAATTTAATTCTTAAATAAAATGTTACCTAGAACATTTAATTGGTCATGTTCTAGGTAACAAATTACAGACAATAGGATTTTTCAACATAATTCAACTATTTTATTTTTCCTTTATTTTCTTCATTAGAACAATGTAAATACACACAAACACACATACACATCTGCCCCCATGCACACATACACACACATACAAAGAGACACACATTTAGAAGAAATATTTAAGATTAATTCTACCCTGCATTCAGGGAAACAGAAACAATGAGTGTGAATATTTGCATACACATTGATTTGAGGTTTTCTAATAAATATGAAGTCTCTTACAGTAATTTCAGCAACCCAGAGAAGATTGAGGAGATCTACCACTGGCTAAAGAGAGAGATGAAAAGACTTCAAACTGTTCTCTAAAGAAGAAGTAGAAAGAAGCATTGGAAATTTCACTTTGGGGGTCTTTAAAGAAGGGCTTATATAGTCAGTGAAAACAAGACCGAGAGCTGACTGTGGCTCAGATCATGAACTCCTTATTGACAAATTCAGACTTAAACTGAAGAAAGAAGGGAAAACCACTAGACCATTCAGGTATGACATAAATCAAATCCCTTGCAATTATACAGTTGAAGTATCAAATAGATTCAAGGGATTAGGTCTGACACACAGAGTGCCTGAAGAACTACGGATGGAGGTTCATGACATTGTACAGGAGGTGGTGATCAAAACCATCCCTCAGAAAAAAAATGCAAAAAGGCAACATGGTTGTCTGAGGAGGCCTTACAAATAGCGGAGAAAAGAAGAGAAACTAAAGGCAAAGGAGAAAAGAAAAGATATGTCCATTTGAATGCAGAGTTCCAAAGAATATCAAGGAGAGATAAGAAAGCCTTCCTCAGCAATCAGTGCAAGAAATACAGGAAAACAAGTGAATGGGAAAGACTAGAGATCTCTTCAAAACAGTTAGAAATACCAAGGGAACACTTCATGCAAAGATGGGCACAATAAAGGATAGAAATGGTATAGACCTAACTGAAGCCGAAGATATTAAGAAGAGGTGGCAAGAATACACAGGACTACACAAAAAAAGATCTTAATAAACCAGATAAACATGATGTGATCACTCACCTAGAGCTAGACATCATGGAGTATGAAGTCAAGAGGGCCTTAGGAAGCACTACTATGAATGAAGCTAGTAGAGGTGATGGAATTCCAGTTGAGCTATTTCAAATCCTAAAAGATGATGCTGTGAAAGTGCTGCACTCAATATGCCAACAAATTTGCAAAACTCAGCAGTGGCCCCAGGATTGGAAAAAGTCAGTTTTCATTCCAATCCCAAAGAAGTGAAGTGAAATGAAAGTCACTCAGTTGTGTCCGATTCTTTGCAACCCCATGGACTATACAGTCCAAGGATTCTCCAGGCCAGAAAACTGGAGTGAGTAGCCATTCCCTACTCCAAAGGATCTTCCCAACCAAGAGGATTGAACCCAGGCCTCCTACATTGCAGGCAGATTCTTTACCAGCTGAGGCAGCAGGGAAGCCCCAATTTCAAGGAAACGCAATGCCAAAGAATGTTCAAACTACCTCACAACTGCACTTATTTCACACACTAGAGAAGTGATGTTTAAAATTCTTGAAGCTAGGCTTCAATGATATGTGAACAGAGAACTTCCAGATGTTCTAGCTGGATTTAGAAAATGCACAGGAAACAGAGATCAAATTGCCAACATCTACTGGATCATAGAAAAAGCAAGAAAATTCCAGAAAAACATTTACTTCTGCTTCATTGACTATGCTAAAGCCTTTGGTTTTGTGAATCACAACAAACTATGGATAATTCTTAAAGAGATGGGAATACCAGACCACCTTACCTGCATCCAGAGAAATCTGTAAGAAGCTCAAGAAGCAACAGTAGAACCAAACATGGACCAATGGACTGGTTCCAAATTGGAAAGGAGTATTCAAGGCTGTATATTGTCACCCTGCTAACTTAACTTGTATGTAGAGTAAAACATGCAAAATGCTGGGCAGAATGAAGCACAAGTTGGAATCAAGATTGCTGGGAGAAATATCAATCACCTCAGATATGCAGATGACACCAGCCTTATGGCAGAAAGCAAAAAGGAACTAAAGAGCCTCATGATGAAAGAGAAAGAGGAGAGTGAAAAAGCCGGCTTAAAACTCAACATTCAGAAAACTAAGATCATGGCATCTGGACCCATCACTTCATGGCAAATAGATGGAGAAACAATGGAAACTGACAGAGTTTATTTTCTTGGGATCCAAAACCACTGCAGATGGTGACTTCAGCCATGAAATTAAAAGACTCTTTCTTCTTGGAAAAAAAGCTATGACAAACCTAGACAGCTTATTAAAAAGCAGAGACATTACTTTGGTGACAAAGGTCTCTCTACTCAAAGCTATGGTTTTTCCAGTAGTCATGTATGGCTGTGAGAGTTGGACCATAAAGGAGGCTGAGTGCCGAAGAATTGACGCTCTTGAACTGTGGTGTTGAAGAAGACTCTTGAGAGTCCCTTGGACTGCAAGGAGATCAAACTCATCAATACTAAAGGAAATCAATCCTGAATATTCATTTGAAGGACTGGTGCTGATGCTGAAACTCCAATATTTTGACCACCTGATGTGAAGAGCAGATGCATTGGAAAAGACTCTGATGCTGGGAAAGATTGAATGGAGAAGGCGAACAGGACGACATAGGATGAGATGGTTGGAGGGCATCACCGACTCGACGGACATGAGTCTGAACAAGCTCCTGGAGTTGGTGATGGACATGGAAGCCTGGCATGTGGCATTTCATGGGGCTGAAAGAATCACAACTGATTGACTGAACTGAACTGAAGGAAGGGCCAATATTCATACTCAGACAGTTCTTGCCTTTGCATTTTATCGCATGGTGAAGCATAAGTAAATAGGATTAGGGTACATTATCTTCACAAATTAAAACTCGTGATTACTGGGATGGAATTGGGCAAGGCTTGGAACATAAGTACTAAGCCACATTTACTTAAAGAATGTAAATTATTACATGCTTCCATAACACTAGTTACAATTTAAATAATTATCAGTCTTTCCTTCTGTTGTAGAAAAAATTAAATATAAAATCGAGAGTTTTCAATTGCTAAGAAATTTGTATGGTTTTTCACAGTTAGAAATTGAATATTTAAAAATATAAAACCTCCTTTAATTCTACATGTAAACATATATGAAGCATTCCAATTCAGATACTATTTTCAGATATCCAAACTTATTTTCCATATTTGAAAAAAAACATTGTGTATGTGGAAGATTTTCAATTGCTAAGTGATTTGCAAGGTCTTTCAGGCTTAGAATTATAGCAGAATATTTAAAAATATAAAACCTCCTTTAATTCAACATGTAAACATATATGAAGCATTCCAATTCGGATATTGATTTCAGAGATGAAAAATTATTTTCCATATTTGAAAAAAACATTGTGTATACAGTTTATCAGATCAATCATGGTTGTATGTCAGGGTTATTTAAAATTTATTATTATTATTTAAAACAAATTTTTATTTACTATTTAAATTTTTAAATTTATTTTTTAAATAATTTATTATTTAAACAAAATGTTTTCTAGTTGTAGATGTCAGAGATATTTTATTTTCTGTAGAGAGGCCAGACCTACAGTTTTATTGAAATAATCTTGAGTTTCATTTTATTCTCCCATCATTATTATCCAAAATCACCATGAAGTCCTCATAATGTACTTCTACACATTTCAACAAGAATTAACCCCAGTAAAGAGGTTTCTTTTCTTTGGAGATTTAATCATTGTATAGCTAAGAAAAGTGCACGTTCTTATACAAGTCATTCTAAGAGTCTCCAAATTATGATTTCCCCTCACCCCCCAAGTTAGACTGCTTTTCTCAGTCTTTAAATTAACATCTTTAAAAAGTTATTCTATATTCAGACAAAGATTAAATACATTTTTTATATCTCATAAATCTCTTTTTTAAAGATATTTTTGCTTATTTTTTAAGAGTCATTTTAGATTCACAACAAAATTTTAAAAGTACAGTGATTTTCCAAATACTCCCTTCCTCCATGAATGTATAATTCCCCCATTACCAATATTCCTCACAAAACTGGTATACTTGTTACAACTGATGAACATACGTGAATACGTCATAGTCATCCAAAGTCCATACATTACTTTAGGGTTAACTTTTGATGATGAACATTCTATGGGTTTGATCAAATGTATAGTGACATGTATCCACCATTGTAGCATCATACAGAATACTTTCACTGAACTAAAAACCCTCTCTACTCTGCTTATTCATCCCTTTCCTCTACCAATTCCTACGTGTGTCAACTACTGAATTTTTTACTGTCTCCATGGTTTTGCCTTTTACAGAATGTCATATAGTTGGAATCATACAACATGTAGCCTTCCAGATTGGCTTCTTTCACTTATTAATATGCATTTAAATTTCCTCCATGTCTTTCCATGGTTTGATAGCTCATTTATATTTAGCAATGAATAATATTCCATTCAGTTTATTTATCCATTCACCTACTGTAGGGCATGTTTGTTGCTTCCAAGTTTTGGCAATGAATGAATAAAGTTACTATAAACATCTGTGTACAGATTCTGGGTTTTGTTTTGTTTTAAACAGAAATATTTGTACTTATCCTTAAGAATATAACAAATTAATATATATTAACAATAGATTCAACCAATCTTTTAAGTATAAAGGGCCAAATATGAGAGTCTTTCCACCCTCCATCTGTCCCCTATCCTTAGTTTCACAGCACTAAAGTTAACTACTCAACATTTGCATTATATATGAGCCAAATATGAGTAAAGATATTTTTAGAGAAGCAGGGCAGTTCAAGAACAAGTGAGAAAAAAAATACTGAGATCTTAAGAATTGTTTTCAATGTGTAAAAAAAAAAAAAATATTTAAACAGTTTGAATTAAAGAACAATACATAAAATGTCCAGGTATATTGTATACTACTCTATAAGTACTCTAGTTTACACAGGTATATCCTAGAAAATATGTGAGTTTTAAAGATTTATTGTCTGGACATATGTAGTTTGCCTAATGTAGTTTCTCTATATATGTTCTAAAAGAATACTTAATGAGAAAATAAGATGATAAATAGATTTTTCTTAGCAAAACCTAACTGGGGTGAGCTTCATTTTTTAAATAACTAACTTACAAGTTTAAAATAGCTAGACACGAACATATTTCTTTTTTTTTAAACGATTCTCATTCTTCTTAACTTTTTAAAAACTAAAACTAGTGTTATAACTCAAGATAATGTTTTTAGGAAACCAAGGGTCATCAACAAAATATATATATATTTTAATCACCTTCTATAATTTGGTAATACTGAGGATTAAAGCTCATTTTTAAAGTTAAGTATTAAACATTTGAGTAATGTTTTAAAAGAAGAAGAGATGAAAATATATGTTTTTGATAGTTCATGATGGAATAGATTCACAAGTTTCCTTTTCTCTTGGAATCTATTTATTTTGCTTTAACTGAAACATTCCCTCCCTGACTTATCAGTTCATGGGTTCTTAATAACTCCAACAACTTTCCAGGCCTGAAGAGAATTCTTAGTTCTTATTCTACAGTTCACCTCATCATTTGCCAACCATATTTCAACAAGCTACTGTATGACTTTTCATCTCCTGCTTCAAAATTTTCTGTGGTTTCCCTTCTTTCCTTGTAGAAGTTTTACAAATAAATCTTCAGGGTATTAAAGCATAATGTCTTCTTTTGAAACCTCAGAAAAATAGTTATATACAGTAAAGGACTGACTTTCTTGCTACATTTGGGAAGAAAATATCAAATAAAGGAGAACATTTTAGCCACAGAAAAGTAAATTTAGCTTAAGAAAAAATATTTAAGGTGGAGAGTCTGTTTAATTTCAGAAGTTAAGAAAAACATGTCAAAAATAAAAGTCTAACAAGAAAACATTAATTATATCTGTTTCATAATGACTCCAAGTATATTATTGAACATATATAGTTGTCCAAATAAAGTGATTCAAGCTATTCTTTTTCATAAATGCGGGAAAAAAATGATTTTCCAAAAGTAATGAGATGTCTACAGTGATCTTCATAACCCCAGCTCTTTTACCTCTTGACCTCACAACATGCTTCACTCTCATCCACAGGCATTCTGTTTGTACCTCAAATATGCCAGCTACTCTCAGGAGCTTTAGGCACTGCTGTATCCTTCTTCTGTGACTTTCCTTCCCCAAGTATCTGAATATCTACACTGGTGACATCTCACTATTCAGGATTTAGCTCAAATTTCATTTCCTGACCACATTCTCTAATTAGCTTCATTGATTTGCTTTCTATAATTTTACTCTGTTTTACTGTTTTAATAGCAATTGATATTTTCTAAATAGCTATTTCTAAATAGCAATCGAAATTTCCTAAAACTTTCATGATCATTTGATTATCTTTTGTCTGTATTCTCCCTAGAGTTAACCTTTATGGTAGTGGGATCTTGTAGTGGGATCTTTTTATCGTGTTCCCTTTCTATAGGCCAATTCCAGAAAACCACATGTCACATAATAGATATTGAATAAATATTTTGATAATTATTTAATTTCATTAATGGTTCTATCAACTCCCCTTGACTGGGCATGGATGATTGAGCATTTTACAAACAGAAGGGCTTTATTTTATTGGAGTGCAATTATCTTTTCAATGTTAGCATCCCCAGTAAGTCAAGTATTTAATTTGAATAAAGTGTCTAGGTTGAATTTCCTATTATAGGAAATCAGTGCCTTCTACTGATTGTCTTTTCAATATTATTGTAAAGTCATTTCACAAAGTAAACCTAAATTAATTCACTAATTCAATAAATATATATTTATCTCATACCTATTATATGCCTACAAAGCTCTAGGGACTGGGATATATCATTAGACATAATAACAACAATACAATATTCTTGTTCTCATGGACCTACTATTTTAGAAGGAATAGATAAATAATTAAATTAAAGATAATACTTTTATAAATGTTAAGAGTGTATAGAAAGGTGACATGTAGAAGCAGATGAGTGTGATAAATAGTTTCAGTGTCAGAACAGGTTGAAATTTTAAAGAGAATGTTCAGACCAGGTCTTATACAGGCGAGAGACATATGTAGAGATTCCAGACAGAAAGAATTGTCAATATATAGGTCTTAAAGTAGGGGGAAATGCCTGGACGTGTGGAGAAACAGCAAAGAAGGTTAGTTTGACTAGAGTTGCATCAGTGAGGTAAAGAGATGAGTTAGAGGCAAGGTGTGTGTGTGTGTGAGAGAGAGAGACTAGATGATATAGGACGCTGTTAGCTACTGTAAGAACTCTAACAGATCTTATTGTGAAATGGGATGTCCCAGTCACCACCATGGGATAACAAGCCCAGGAAACTAGAAGGCAATCAGTGCACCATACATAAACAAGAGGAATGGAAGAGCAAATGACCTAGCCACACCTGAAGGGGGATGGAAATGGCAGATCCTGGACACTACACTCAAAGGCAGATGGTCCAAACAGATACAAAAAACAATGGGGCTAGTCAGTGCCATTTAACCCTTAGTTGGCACTCCAATTGACCCTTGAGAATCCCCAGCTGACACTGGATATAGGGGGGAAGCCTATAGAATTCCTAGTTGATACTGATGCCAGTAATCAGTTCAGTACTGATTACTCAGTACTGAACACCAGTTCAGGCAAACTTGATCACAAGAGTTGTAAAGCTATGGGTATATCAGGGAAAGCCCAGAATGGGCATTCATAGATCCATTAGGCCTAACTGACCAGGGTGTTTTTAGACTGTCAATCAGCCTATAACCTCACTTTTTTGGTAAAGAAATCCACTGGGGAGTACCCAAACACACAACAAAAACAACACTTCTAGACAGTCCTGCTCTAAGGATTTAAAAATTCTCCCACCATATTCTGAGAAACTTTAGCTAAAGACCTAATCCCCCTCCAGTATGTAGACAACATTCTGATAGTCAGACCTACTAAGAAGGCCTCTGACAAAAATAATGTAACCACCCTTAATCACTTAACTAATAAAGGATATAAGGTGTCCAAGTAAAAGGCCCAAATATCATAAACTAGGATGACCTATCTAGGCTTCATTCTCACATAAAGCCAGAGAGGCTTATACCAGGAAAGGAAAGAAGCCACTTGCAGCCTTGCCTTTCTAAAACTAGAAGACAGCTTAGGAGATTCCTGGGACTGGCTGAGTTTTGCTGCATCTGAATTCCTGATGCCTAATAGCTAGATCTCTACATGAAAAGTTGAAAGGAAAGAATGATGATCCTTGTGAATGAAATTTATATATTAAGCAGCCTTTAAACCATTGAAAAAGCAATGTCTTCAGGCTCCTACCCTGGTCCTCCCAGATTTAGCTAAATCCTTTGACCTTTACATTCATGAGAGAAGGGAAATCAGCCTCAAAAACTGGGACCATTTTTCTTGGTTGTTGCTTCTTTCTCTATAAACAATTAGATCAAACTGCTAAGGGATGGCCTCCTTGCCTACAGGCAGAAGCAGCTATTACAACCCTGCTGAAGGAAGATGAAAAGTCAATGATTGGTCAGTCAATTACTATATGGACTCCACAGTAGGTTCAGGTGTAAAAAGTTCTAAATGAATGGCTATCCCCCAGAAGGTCCATTCAAGGTCACGTTATGCTTTTAGACAAGCCAGTGGCTACCATAAAAACCTGTCACACACTAAATCAGGCCACCTACTACCCAGAGAAACAGGGACCCTGAAGTATGACTTTCTAGGAACCATAGGCACATCTATTACAGATGTCCTGACTTGACCAAAGAAGTGAGTCTTGCCTAAATGCTGAAGAGGAATGGTTCACAGAGGGGAGGAGTTTTATGAGAGCGGGGGAAAAGCCTGGTGCAATACACAGTGACCTCCCAGATACAAGTCATGAAAGCAAGAACCCTATTCTCAGGGACTTCTGCATAGAAAGTGGGGCTGACAGCCATCACCTGAGCCTTAGTGCTTGCGATAGAGAGTATCTTAAATGCTTATACAGATTCCCCAAATGTGTATGACGTCATACATGTGTGTAAGTGCATGCTAAGTCACTTCAGTCGTGTCTGATTCTGTGTGACTCCATGGACTATAAGCCCGCCAGGCTCCTCTGTCCATGGGATTCTCCAAGCAAGAATACCAGAATGGGTTGCCATGCTCTCTTCCAGGTGATCTTCCCGACCCATGAATGCATCTCCTGCATTGAAGGTAGATTCTTTCCTGCTGAGCCACTGGGGAAGCCCATAGTTACTTTGAAGAATTAACAGATGAAACATGACTTAAAGCATATTGAAGCTCTTAGAAGCAGTTCAGCTTCCAAAAAAGGTGGCAGTGATTCCTTGTAGGATTCACCAAAAAGGAGGGTGCAGAGATAACAAAAGAAAACAACAGACAGATGCAACTGCTAAAAGGGCCACCTTGAGCCAGTGACCTGGCAGCTAGTCCTCCTCACACCTTAAAGGCAAGATCCATTCAGTTACTCTCCAATCTGTTCAAAGGGATGATTAGATAAAAACAAAAAATTGGGCTTCAATCTAGGAAGCCATGGGTGTCTAGTTAATGAACATGGGCCATACTTCTTCCCCCAAACTGCAGCTTGTCAAGCCATCAGGGAGGCCCAATAAGCGAGGAGAGTTCTCAAGGAATATGATGACCAGGTACTGCCCATGCCCATCAACCCAGCCCTCCACCCTTTCCAGCCAGGAGATGGGGTGTACCTAAAAACCTGGAAAACAAGCAACCCACAAAGTCAGCTCACCTAAGTGGAACAGATTCCATTTAGTGATCCTAACCATCAATTCTTCTCCAAAGTTGCAGGAGAGAGTTCACACTGGATTTAAGAGGGCCCCCAGTCCCCAACCTCCCAAGAGACAACCTTTGGCAATGGATTTCCTTGACTACTCATGTGACTCTCTCTCTTCTTCAAGCTTCTCTTCTGAAAGACAACCAAAGTGTAACCAGGGATATTCAAGCCACAGCAATGACCTCAACCTCAGGGAACACTTGCCTACAAACAACAAACCTAGATACCTTCATTTTTAGAAATTTGACATGTGACCATTATTTCCTTGCTAATATTTGGGCATCTTAAATTGGCGTCCTTTGTCTCAAAAAGGTTAGACAAATTGTGGTTGCTGAGGGGTACAGTTAGGGCTGAGTCCTGGTGACCATCAAACCCATCTAAGAACAGCTGGAAAAAGTTCTCCTCTACTTGGGTTATGATGAGGCTGACACTTAGCCAGAAGATGTCACAGACATCCGAACTGTGCCCCTTGGCGCCCCTCAAGAATGAAGAGTTGCGTGTCCATTCTCTGTGTCTGCATCTCTATTCCAGCCCTGCAAATAGGTTCATTGGGAGGGGTGGGTTCAGAGGAAGGGGTGGGTATATGTATACCTACAGCTGATTCACATTGTTGTACAGCACAAAGGAATACAATGTTGTAAAGCAATTATACTCCAATTAAAAAAAAAAAAAGAAATATGACACTCTAGAGCCCAAGAGCGGAAACTACTGAAGCCCGAGCTCTGCAACAAGAGAAGCCACTGCAATAAGCAGCCCGTGCACCCTGCTCACCACAACTAGAGAAAAGTTTGCACAGCAACGAAGACCCAGGGCAGCCAAAATAAATAAATAAATATTAAAAAAAAAAAATCCAGGGGAACAAAACTAGAATCTGGGGAATAGAATAAAGTCTAACCTTTTTTCCTTTGTGCTTAGTCTAGTTTGACTTGCTCACAGAGTGCCCCACATAGAGAACTGCAATTTGGCACTTCAGACCCGAGTTCCTGGAGAGAAACGCTGTGGTAACTACACCCCAGCTCTTCCAGCTGTATGAATAAGCTCCGTGGAGGACCCTCAATTCAAGATGTGCGGGCCGGTCATGTGCAGAGACGCTGCAGTGGGCACTGCGATCTAGAGCCTCAGCCTACACCAGAGATGCGCCTGCCCCGCCCCCGTGGGAACTCTGGTCCCTCCTGCTGACCCGATTCCTTTAAAGCAGCCCTGCCCAGGACTAGTGTTGGTTGCTCAGTCATGTCTGATTCTTTGCCAATTCATGGACTGAACCCCATAGTCTCCTCTCTCCATGGGATTCTCCAGGCAGGAATACTGGAATAGGTTGCCATTCCCTTCTCCAGAAGATCTTCCTGACCCAGGGATCAAACCTGTCTCTCCCGCATTGCAGGCAGATTCTTTATCATCTGAGCCACCAGGGAAGCCCCTGCCCAGGACTAGAGATGCAGATGTAGAGACACTTGTGGGCACAGTGGGGAAGGAGAAGGTGGACAAATTGAGAGAGTAGCATTGAAACATACACATTACCATATGTAAAACAGCTAGTGGGAAGTTGCTTGTATAACACATGGAGCTCAACCTGGTGCTCTGTAACATCCTATAGAAGTGGGATGGGGTGGAGGGGGGGAAGGAGGTTCAAGAGGGAGGGGACAATTGTATACTTATCAGTGATTCACATTGTTGTATGGCAGAAATCAACACATTGTAAAGCAATCACTTTCCAATTAAAAATTTAAAAAATAAAATAAAAGCAGCTTTGCCCCCAGTCTCTCTGGATAGCATGTGCTCTAGATCTTACATTTCTCAAAGAAAAAAGCTTCCCTTTGCTTCTGAGCTGATCTGGGTCATGATCTATTGGCTTGAAAGACACAGGGAAGAAGGTCCCTTCCTGGGGAATGACTCAGGAGGGTTAGTAATGGAAACAGGGAGACCAATTAGGAGCATGTTTACAGTAATTCTGGAGAAAGATAGCTATGGCTCAGATCACAATATTTTGATCAATCCTAACAAACTTAATGTAAGCAAGGTACTATTTGAGGCACTTTGTTCTTAAGAAGAAATGCCAAGAATTGGTAACTAATTTGGTGGGTATAGTAGGAGACGGAGGTGGTGTATTGACTGATGAACAGCATTCATTCCCATGAAGAAAATTTTGGAGTAGCAATATGTTGGAAATAAAAGAGAGAGAAAGTAAGTGCAAGCAGGACAGAAAGTTATATAAGCTCCTTCCACACGATTCTACTCGTCTCATTTGCCACTATCAGATAAATTTTCCTCAAGTACAATTCTGGTTATGTCTACTTTCTCCTCAAGAAATATATAGGGCCTTTTATAATCCATAAAACAAAGGCCAACCTTGTTAAACTAGAACCCACAGCTTTGGGTTAAACAATCTTTCTATATTATTTCTTCTCCTTTTTTTTTCTCATATCTCATGCTTCTGTGAAAAGCAATAATCTCTTTCCTTTTACAAATCCCAAGACTTTCTATTTCAATATATTTTTGTCTCAATAGAAACCTCCCTTCTTGTGACCTTTCTCCTTATTGTTTATCCTGTTTCAGGCCCATCTTAAGTGGCACCTCCTTCTTAAAGCCCTCTATGATTACCTTCATGATTTTTATCTACCACTCTATTTTAAGTAAAATTGTTTAATGGCTCCTTATTATTTTTCAGATTGTATTATCAATATTCACTCAGTGTGCTCACTTTAACTATATGTGGGAATTTTAAACAAGCAAAAGGATGCAATTTTATTCTACCCAAAAGAAATCTTATAAATTTGAACATATGATAAAAATGAAATTCTATGAAGTTAAACTAAGATGAAATATGTTACATGTTTAAGATCACAGAGCTAGTACATGATTGAAGTGGGGATTTTATTATTATATTACCATATCACTATACTATATTATAACATTACTTGGTGATCTGAAAGTAGTTTCTCAAGACTGAAATTTTCTTTGTATATAGGAGTAGAAGGGGATAAGGCTGGGGATATAGGACCCAAAGCAACAAGTAACTTAGTGAAGTTACTCAGTTGTGTCTGACTCTTTGTGACCCCATGGACTATAGCCTACCACGCTCCTCTGCCCATGGGATTTTCCAGGCAAGAGTACTGGGGTGGGCTGCCATTTCCTTCTCCAGGGGATCTTCCCAACCCAGGGATTGAACCTGGGTCTCCCGCATTGCAGACAGATGGACGTTTCACCATCTGAGCCACCAGGGAAGCCCAGACAAGTAACTTAAATGCCACAGATTGTTTAGATTTTATCCTGAAGTAAGATGGGTAGAAATGGAAGGGTAACATAAAAGCTCTTCCTGTGTCTGTTTGGGTTGTGCCCTGCACAAGGGCTTCATGACTTCATGGATGTCATTTTATTAGGCATGTTCACACCCTAGACATGTGAGAGCTTAGGAGTAAGCAGGAATAGTGCCAGCTCTCACACGAGAGATAACCCTATACTCTATAACCCTATGGTGTACATGTCATCAGGCACACACTCAGAAAAGCACAGACACAGAGACTCATTGGCACAGTCAGTGATATCAGATATTCCGTGTCTGGGCCATCCTTTGGATATTCCCACCGTTACTTTTATTTCTTCCTGCTGTAAATATGATATTATGTGGGATGGAAGTAGGATATGGAGTGTGCTTGTTGCTGATAGTATCTGTGATCCTTCAAGTGAGAGGCATTGTGAGTAGGCAAGTCTGGGCACACGTGGAAATATGGGCTCTGAAAAGCTCCCCAGCAGCAGGATATTACACTGTGCAATAATATTCTAAGTTTAATTAATATATGCATATATATATATATTTGCATTTATTTGTCTATACTTGAGAAAGGAGAGCTTTCTTTAATTCTCGCGAAGGCACCAAATGGACTAGAAGTTTTTTTCAGGTAACATAATCAGAGGCTAACTCTATTTTGGTCTTTTAACACCTTCCACAAATATGTGTTAAGTGCCTGCTTTGAGTTCAAACAATAAACTTAGAGATGCTGTGAAAGACGGAGTATGTGGAGTTTACAACATGCAGCAAGAGAAGTTAAAAGGATATCACAGAGTATAGGTGACAAAACATGGGAATAAAGAAGAGGGTCAGATTCCCTAGATATGTCAGAGCTAAACTTGACAGACTCCGATCGTTATATTGATTGAACATGTGGTTAGGAAGGGGTACAGAGAAACTGCAGATATGCAGATGACACCATCCTTATGGCAGAAAATGAAGAACTAAAGAGCCTCTTGATGAAAGTGGAAGAGGAGAGTGAAAAGTTGGCTTAAAGCTCAACATTCAGAAAACTAACATCATGGCATCCGGTCCTATCACTTCATGGCAAATAGACGGGGAAACAGTGGAAACAGTGTCAGACTTTATTTTTCTGGGCTCCAAAATCACTGCAGATGGTGACTGCAGCCATGAAATTAAAGGACGCTACCCTTTGGAAGGAAAGTTATGACCAACTTAGATAGCATATTCAAAAGCAGAGATATTACTTTGCCAACAAAAGTCTGTCTAGTCAAGGCTATGGTTTTTCCTGTGGTCATGTATGGATGTGAGAGTTGGACTATAAAGAAAGCTGAGCACTGAAGAATTGATGCTTTCGAACTGTGGTGTTGGAGAAGACTCTTGAGAGTCCCTTGGACTGCAAGGAGATCCAACCAGTCCATCCTAAAGGAGATCAGTCCTGGGTGTTCATTGGAAGGACTAATGTTGAATCTGAAACTCCAATACTTTGGCCACCTGATGCGAAGAGCTGACTCATTGGAAAAGACCCTGATGCTGGGAAAGATTGAGGGCAGGAAGAGAAGGGGATGACAGAGGATGAGATGGTTGGATGGCATCACCAACTCAGTGGACATGGGTTTGGGTAAACTCCAGGAGTTGGTGATGGACAGGGAGGCCTGGCGTGCTGTGGTTCATGGGGTTGGAAAGAGTTGGACATGACCGAGCGACTGAACTGAACTGAACAGAGAAAGCAGGGGATTAAAAAGAGAGAAGTTAAGGATCTCTAAAATTCTAATTTCCTGTCTGCAGTCTTTGGGAAGATGACAGCAAAATCAAAAAAAGCAGGTTTGATGGGCAAATAGATACCATGATTCACTTTTCATATACTGCACTTATATGTATGGATTATGTATGTACAGGAGAATATGTGCGCATCTGTGTACAAAGAGAGAGCTCTGTCTGAATTAACCATTATACTTTGTATATAAAAACTACTAAGTACTGCCAGATTAATGAAATACCATGATGTTTTATATTATATGTTGCTATGAGTATTTTCTGAACACCTGTTTAAGCAAGGGACTATATTTCACTTTAGGGGCTACAAAAGTCATCAAATTTCATTTGAGAAAAAATGAAATGTTAAAAATCACAAAATAGTGGTAGTAACAGCAACAAGAAATACTTCTAAGACATACTGAGCATTTGTCATGTTCAAGATACCTGGCAAGCAATACATAAAATTATATAAATTTTCTTTGATTTTCACAAATCATTTTACAGATGAAGACATTAAGGTACAAAGAAGTTTGAAAAACTTACCAAAGTCACTAAGTTTAAATAAAACTGAGTTTTAAATGGAAATTAACTTCTGAACCCTGGCTCTTAAACTTTAACATATATCATTGTACATATAATAAAAATAAACATTGGAATGTTTGCCAAATCAATGATAAATAGCATAAATGTTATTTTTTACTTTTAACTTTTTAATGTTTCTAATTTTTTCTAAAAAAACTGTATTTTATATCAAAATAGAGTTGATTAACAATGTTGTGTTAGTTTCAGGTGTACAGTAAATTGATTCAGTTATACATACACATGTACCTATTCTTTTTTAAATTATTTTCGCATTTAGATTATTTCAACCTATTGAGCAGAGTTCCCTGTGCTATATATAGTAGGTGCTTGTTGGTTATCAATCCCAAACTTCTCATCTATCCCTCCCCCTCACCTTTCTCTCCTGGTAACCATCAATTCATTCTATAAGTCTGTGAATCTGTTTCTATATTGTAAATAAGTTCATTTGTATCATTTTTTTAATTCCTCATATAAGCAATATCACATGATATTTGTCTTTCTCTGACTTATTTCACTAAGTATGATCATCTCCAGGTTCATCCATGTTGCTGCAAAAGGAATTATTTCATTATTTTTAATGGCTGAATAATATTCCATTGCATATATACACCTCATCTTTATCTATTTGTCTGTTGATGGATATCTAGGTAACTTCCATGTCTTGGCTATTGTAAACAGTGCTACACTGGGGCACATGAATCCTTTCAAACCATGTTTTTCTCCTAATATACACCCAGGAGTAGGATTGCTGGATCATAGGGAATCTTTTAGTTTTTTAAGGAATCCTCATATTGTTCTCCATAGTGACTAGACTAATGTACAGTCCCATTAATAGTGTAGGAGGGTTCCCTTTTCCCCAAACCCTCTTCAGCATCTATTGTTTGTAGAAGTTTTGATGACAGCCATTCTGACTGGTGTGAGATGATATGACATTGCAGTTTTGATTCTCATTTCTCTAATAATTATAAAATAATATTGATCATCTTTTCAGGTGCTTCTTGGTCATCTGTACATATTAATATAAATGTTATTTAAGTTAGAGGAAGGAGATGAATGGGAGATAGTCTAGATAGATTTCTTAGGATACAAGGTACATAAAAGGTCAGTTTTTTATAGAACTGGTCATATTGAGGCTGCATTCCAAACTAAGGAATATGACAAAAACAGTGCTATGAATTCTCAAGTTAGATATGGATAAAAGAATAGAGCTTTTGTCATTGTCAGAGTTGCCAATTTGGTTGGCTTTAGTTGAACATAAATTGTTACAAGTAGTTTGAGGCCCATAATAAAGAGCTTTGTATTTCATGATAAAAGACTGGATTTTATTCTGTCAGCACAGTGGAAATAATGAAAGTTGTAGTAAGCAAATGACAAATAGATGCAGTGTTTTAGAAATCTGCCAACAATGCAGGAGATGATGGGAAAAGAAGAAGAGCCGCTAAGGCCAGAAAAGCTATACCAATGACACAGGAATTTACTGATTATAGATGTAATACCACTATGGTTAAAGAGAAATGGACAATGAAATGCAAGACTAGGAAAAAGAAACTATGAGACTGGTGACTTCATGGAGGTGTTAAAAGTATATAGGAAATGGAAACAAAGCAGGAGAAAGGAGTCTAAAAATGCTATAAAGTCTGTAGAATTGAATATTATAGAAAGAGTAAAAAAAAAGACTTGAAATAAAGGATGATTTTGAAAGAATTAATTTTACATTTTTACATGATGGAAAGATATCTGAGGAAATATATGTATATATATTATATATATACACATATATACATTTACATATTACATTTATATATATACATTTATACACACACACACACATACATAGAGCTCTAACTTCTCATCTCAATAATCGCTCACCCCATTCTTAGAAAATCGCCATACCTCTTTATTTGCAGACCTAATCGTCAAAAGGAAGCCTCCGAATTGCTTGGAACCTATCTCACAAACTGATATGCAAGCATAACTCTCCTTTTCTCCTTGTCTGGAAAAACTTTCCTACCTTATCTATGGCCTGTGTTTTGGGTTGTACTTTCCAGAGGCTTCACTAAATAGATTTTCTTTTCTTTCTGGGATTTTCAATCTCTCCCTTTCCTTTTTCTACCTCCCGTTTACATTTCAACAGACACAAACTATTTCCATATTAGGATAAACAGCATGAAATAAGTCCAAATACCTAACCTTGATTTACCACGCCCTCATGAAACCCCTCCTCTTTCAGTACAAGTCTGTTGGGTTCTTTTATTTAAAACAGCTTTTGATGATGCAATTGCAGAAGTGGACACACTGAGTGAAGAAAGCTATAAGGACTCTACACTTACCATGCAGTTGTTATGTGATAATCTGACACTAAGGACTTCAGACATGCAGGGTGATGGTGAAGAGCAGAATAAAGAAGCACTGCAGGATGTGGAAGATGAAAATCAGTGAGATATAAAAGCCACAACCCTAGACCTTTCCATCTCACCCCTCTTGGAAATTCCCCTATTGTCACTGAGAACCAGCAAATCTGACTTTCACATTTGGTCTCAGTATTTAAGTTCCTTCCCTGTTGGGTTTTTTTCCTTTTTTTTTTTTTTTTAACAGTTTTCAAAAGTTCTTAAAGGCAAGAGTAAATTTCTGTGGATTTTACTGGTTCCAGCTTTTAGGTTCTTTAAGAACACTAACAGGACTGCATAGAGGCTTTTTTCAGCATTACTGTACAGTGGCAAATCACCATTAGAAATGGAAATTACATTTGAAAATCATTAGAATTTTACATTATGCAAGCATCTCGGAGAGAGGTTAATCACACTATAGAGGTGTATACGGTATTATTTTCCCTTTTTCTAATTGTTTAAATTGAATTTTATACCAATGTTTAAAATTAATTGGATGTTAGCTTGAGGTGGTAAAAGGTTGTTTGGGGAGTTTGTTGTAATGGCTTGGCTGTAAAAAAAAAGTGTTTCAAACTCTGCTGAAATGTTGCTGAAAAGCATGGTGCAGGTAACAGCTCAACAATCTGTGGCTGTTCATTCTTGTCTGCTTTTCCTCTCCCTCTGAAACAGGTTAGCATTGAAGGTGGAATGGAAAAGCCTGCATGCGTGTTCAATTCCTTGTTTCTTCTCCTTCCCTCTCCCCCTGGGCCCTGCCTGTCCCCTCCTTCACTGATGTAACCTCTTTTGTTCAGTATGTGTAACTTGAAACTAATTTGTACTACTGGATATCTGACTGGAGCCACAGATACAGAATCTGTATTGTTCTTACTGAAACACAGCATGTATTAACATTAAATAAAACAAACCTAAATTAAAAATGACCAAAAAAAAATCTAAACACTTACTGTTCAAGGTGAACACATTTCACCTACCTTTAGTTTACTTATATTTATATTACCATTTATATTGCCCTGTCATACACCACTGAAACTGTCCTCCACAAAGTTGATGTGATCATTATTGCCTTACTCCTAAACGTGTTCAGTTCAGTTCAATTGTTCAATCATGTCAGACTCTTTGCAACCCCATGGACTGCAGAATGCCAGGCTTCCCTATCCATCATCACTCCGGGAGTTTGATCAAACTCATGTCCATCAAATCAGTGACACCATCAAACCATCTCATCCTCTGTCATCCCCTTCTCCTCCTGCCTTCAGTCTTTCCCAGCATCTGGGTCTTTTCTAATGAGTCAGTTCTTCACATACGGTGGCCAAAGTATCGGCGCTTCAGCTTCAGCATCAGTCCTTCCAATGCATATGCAGGACTGATCTCCTTTAGGATTGACTGGTTGGATCTCCTTGCAGTCCAAGGGACTCTCAAGAATCTGCTCCAACACCACAGTTCAAATGCATCAATTCTTCAGTGCTCAGCTTTCTTTATGGTCCAACTCACACTCATACATGACCAATGGAAAAATAATAGTTTTGACTAGACAGACCTTTGTTGGTAAAGTAATGTCTCTGCTTTTTAATATGCTATCTAGGTTGGTCATAGCTTTTGTCCTAAAAGTATAGAAGACTTTCAGACCATATTTCATTTGCTTTCTTAGTAAGATTTGATACTATTGACTTACTTTTCTTTTGTGAAGGAGTTTCTTTTTAATCTTGTAAAAACACAATTGCCTGCATCCTATTCTATGTTTTTTACCCCTTGGTCTCTTTATAAATTTGTGCCTTAAAAGTTTGTGATACTGAGGGCATAGTCCTTGCACCCATCATTTCTAAATCTGCCTACTCTCCCCTTATTATCTTGTCTACTCCTTTGGCCTTGCTTACCATCTATATGTTGAGGAATCCAATAGTATTTTTTTCTATCCCCTTTCCTTCACCTAAATTCCAGAATCACATATACTCACTAATTTCATGAAAACAAGTTCTGGGTTTTCTAATAGGCATCATATTCCAACTTGTTTCATAGAAATAAGTTCTGGATTACCTTATAGATATCACATTTGTCCAAGCCAAAAATGTTTAACCCCTGTGGCTCAGCTGGTAAAGAATCTGTCTGCAACCTGGGAGACTTGGGTTCGATCCCTGGGTTGGGAAGATCCCCTGGAGAAGGGAAAGGCTACTCACTCCAGTATTCTGGCCTGGAGAATTCCATGGACTGTCCATAGGGTCACAAAGAGTCAGACATTACTGAGTGACTTTCACTTCACTTCACACTATATCAATTAATCATTGAGTCTTGCTTTAAGAATATTATATATCCAGGTAATTTGGAATATAAATAATTTCTATGAAGCTTCAAAATGTAATTTTAAAACTGCTGGCAATTTTTTTGGACACAGCAATTGTCCAAAATTTGTCCAAAATTTAGAGTTTCAATTTGTTTTGGAAAAATCCCTAGAATTATTCTTTTATTATATAAATACAAAGTGATTTCTCATTCATTGTTCTTGGGAAAAAACTGTGAATTTTCTACTGATCTCTTAAGTAGTGACTATGACTTAAAACACTGGAGTGTAGAACTGCTTTCTTGAAGAGTGAGAGAAATATGTATTATTTTGGGTTTATGGGATTTCCCCCCTTTTATTCTAAATATATATGTTGATACTACTATCTCTGAAGAGTATTATTCATGGAAGCAGTGAGGGGTGGGTGACGGTGTATGTGTGTTTGTTTGCATGTGTGGTTGGGGTAAATGCACACATACATGCCTATAAGTGTGTATCAGGGTAAAGAGTTACCTACAGGAGATAGGAAGCAGAGATGAAAGACAGTAGGAAAAAGGTAGAGAAATATCTTCACCCCATGTAGTTGACATGATCCTAAACAAAAGGGCCATATTCCCTTTCTAGACTGAAACTCCTCATGTCCCTTTATTCTACATGGAGTAGAGCTAAAGTTCTTTGCTTAAGAGGTCCCACATCCTTGTGATTTTACCAATAAATATTTTCTCTTCCTAACTCAGTCAGTTTAAAGTACTTTAACAGAATAATATAGACTGAGTGGTTTAGATAAGAAAAATTAATTTTTCACAGTATCAAAGCCTGGAAGACTGAGATCAGGGTGTCAATAAGGACCTGTTCTTGGTGAGGGCCCACCTTCTGATTCACAGGCAACTACCTTCTCCCTGTATCCTGACATGACAGAGAGAAAAAGTTCTGGTTTCTTCATTTCTTCATAAGCGCACTAATCCCATCATGGGGTCTCTATCCTTATGACCTAAACTAACCCTAATTATTCCTCAAAGGCCCTACCTCCAAATACTAACACATTGGGGATTAAGGTTTTAGCATATACATTTGGGGAAGACACAAACATTCAGTCTATAGCAGCTACTATTTTTAATGGCTACACTACAGCCAGAAAAAAAGCAAAACAAAAAACTTTTGTTGATAAGGACATCTTTCCCTTAAACATTTTAATTATTGATGAAGTTTTATTGAGATTTTCACTCAATTGTCCTGGAAATGCAATCAATGCAGTTACAGACAGGAGAGCTCAGTTCCAGTACAGGCTCTGTTACTAAGCAGACTAATCCCAGACTAAGAGCCACTGCATAAGTCATTTAGTTTTTTGATGCTTTAGTTTCCTCTTTTAAAAATAAGAATATTTAGCTGGATGACTTCTAAAAAATTCTTCATTTATAAAGTTCTGATTATATGACTGAAAAATGTAGCATGTACCATGCAATGGTTGGTAAAATATTTTATCAGTGAATTTACTTCACTTTAAAGCTCTCTAAAATAGGCACTTTTAGCAATAAGTATTTCAAAAATCATTTTTAAGACAATATTTTTAGAATATTTTTTAAAAGGATCTTAAAGAGTAAGGAGAAAGCTTTTTTTTTTTTTTTTTAACTTATACTAATTGCTGGAAACTCTCCTTACACCAAAAAAGCCAGGAGTCCTGCAGGCTATACTATTAGTCCAACCTGTGCTGTTAAATAATCCCATAAGCACAGTGCTGGTAGGGGGCCTGTATGCCTCTTGGTGATGTGGCACTGGAAATCTCATAGGATTCTAAGAATGGGAAATAATTGCCTTTTAATGCCGGTGCAGTCTTTAGCAGGAATGCCAAGGAGAGAAAACACACACAGCAATTTGGTAAGGATGAATATCCTCTCAGACAGGGGCGTATGATCACTTGAGCTTTTCTTCCACCAAGATGACTTCCAGCCAAAGCATAAAGTTCCCTCTAAATATTACTGAATGATGGTAAGTCAACAATTCAGACTTACATCAGGAATATATGAGATCTAAATTAGTAATAAATTTTTCTACTGCATGTATTCTCATATTGTGCTTCAAAGACAGTTTCCTGACTGAAAGGCTATATGTGGTAGGCTTACAGACTATAAACTGAACAATAAGCAAATCCATACATTTTCTTCTCATAAGCCACCTTTCTCCCCCTAAGATACCCCAGTCATGTTTTCCAAAACATATTTTACAAACATTTTACAATCAAAACTGACAAAGATATTAACATGCCTTAGTGGCTATGCTCAAGGCTTTCACGTGAATAAGTAGACTACACAAAAGTCAAGTGAAAGCTGAGATGTTAGCATTAATCTAAACCGTCCATTTTGTCAGTAAAAGTCTTCTTTGCTCTAAGTTGGTGGGGTATAGTAGCTCATAAAAGGCAGGGAACATTTTTTTAAAAAATACAAAAATTTAAATTTAAAAAATTTAAAAAATTACATATGCATTTTTTTTAAAAACTAGGAAATCTCTGATGATATACAAGGTATACAAGACGAAGGAGTATTTAGCATAAGTATGCAGGGCTGGGAATAGGATAAGCATAGTAAAGTACTCAACTTGGGTGCAAAATTTAAGAGAATAGCAAAACCTTCAATAATCAGCATATATCTAATGTGATATTTTTAAAATAACAACGCCAAAATTCCATAATACACTCTAAAAAATTAAAGAAAAACAATGTGTTACAGATTTTTTCACTTTCAGTTCAGTCTCTAGTATGGCTTGGCTTTTTATCCTGATAGACTTTGAAGCTTAGAAAAAATTCTGAATTTAACATAAAAGCTTTAGTGTAACATTCTACTATTGCTCTATGTTGGCACTAAACACATTTTGCAGATGTAGATTAGAGTCTGCCTCACATTCTAAACGTATTCCTTATGTCTCTTCAAGTATATGCTAAGATCTTCAAGGCAAGAATCATGTCTTCTATTTCATATGCTGTATTATACATGCAATGATTGCTTGATTAATCCTTATTAATAAACTGGTTGGATTAAATGTTTGCTGATAATATAGCTTTCCTACTAATTCTTAAGCTCTCTTTTCAATATACCAAAATAAATACAGAACAAAATAGATGTACTTTGAGGGATAAGAATTTATATTTTGATATATGTTTTGAATGTTTTGAAATGTATTTGTTTCATCTTCTTTTCAAAAGAACATGAGTTGGCTGTCAAATTATATAAAAGTAGATCAAAGCTGTATATTGGCACCTTGCTTATTTAACTTATATGCAGAGTATATCATGTGAAATGTTGGGCTGGATGAAGCATAAGCTGGAATCAAAATTGCCAGGAGAAATATCAATAACCTCAGATATGTAGATGACACCACCCTTAAGGCAGAAAGCAAAGAACTATAGAGCCTCGTGATGAAAGTGTAGAGGAGAGTGAAAAAGTTGGCTTAAAGCTCAACATTCAGAAAATGAAGATCATGGCATCTGGTCCCATCACTTCATGGCCAATAAATGGGGAAACAATGGAAACTGAGAGACTTTACTTTTTAGGGCTCCAAAATCACTGCAGATGGTGACTGCAGCCATGAAATTAAAAGACACTTGCTCCTTGGAAGGAAAGTTATGATCATCTTAGCACATTAAAAAGCAGAGACATTACTTTACCAACAAAGGTCCATCTAGTCAAAGCTATGGTTTTCCCAGTATCATTTTGCATGTGAGAGTTGGACTATAAAGAAAGCTGAGCGCCAAAAAATTGATGCTTTTGAACTGTGGTGTTGGAGCAGACTCTTGACAGTCTCTTGGACTGCAAGGAGATCCAACTAGTCAATCCTAAAGGAAATCAGTCCTGAATATTCATTGGAAGGACTGATGTTGAAGCTGAAACTCCAATATTTGGCCACCTGATGCGAAGAACTGACTCATCAGAAAAGACCCTGATGTTGGGAAAGATTGAAGGCAGGAAGAGAAGGGGATAACAGAGGATGAGATGGTTGGATCGCATCACTGACTCGATGGATATGAGTTTGAGGAAGCTCTGGGAATTGTGGTGGTCAGGGAAGTCTGGCATGCTACAGTCCACGGGGTCCAAATAGTCAGACACGACTGAGCGATTGAACTTACTGACTGTACTTTTGTGGAAATAACAAGGAAAAGATTCTATTTCCAATTTATGAATGTAACCAAGAGAGATTATTTTTTGAAAAAGTAGTTCACTGGGAAGTATAAGAAAAGCGGATAGTGAGATAACAGAAAAATAAGCTATGAAGTGTTTAACTTACATATTTCTAATGGTAATTTCTTTTTAATAGAAAATAAAAATATGGTTAGCCTAAAAAATAGGTTAAGTATGTTTTAATTTTTATCAAATGCAAATCAATTTAAGAGAAAAATGAAACTTCTAAAAACCAGATATGTACCATGTCAGTCAATTTGACTATCCTTTCATTTCCTTTTGCCCATTAATTTTTCTCATGCTTTACTTACATGTAATTGTAACTATTACAGAATCAGTAAAACTTTTTTTACAAAGAAACATCTGTTGTTTTTGCAACATGCAGGAGAAATTTCCTACTTACAGTTTTCTATCATTGGAGATACCTTATATACCTAGCCTCTGCCAAACAGGTACTCTGCCTTTACATTGATGTTCATAAATTGCCTTAAGTCCTTTTATTTTTTGTGGTATATAGTTTTCCACACCACATATTCTAGTTTTTCCATATGATGGCTTAATTCTGATTTGAATGTGTCCCCAAAATTTGTATGTTGAAGAGCTAAGCCCAAGTATCTCAAAATGTGGTCTTAGTTGGCAACAGTGTTTTTACAGAGGGGATTCAGCTAAAATAAGGTCATTGTTCAGTTCAGTTCAGTCACTCAGTCATGTCCGACTTTTTGCAGCCTCATGGACTGCAGCACACCAGGCTCCCCGTTCCATCATCAACTCCCAGAGCTTGCTCAAAGTCATATCCATTGAGTCGGTGATGCCATCCAACCATTTCACCTTCTGTTGTCTCCTTCTCCTCCTGCCTTCAATCTTTCCCAGTATCAGGGTCTTTTCCAGTGAGTCAGCTCTTCTCATTAGGTGGCCAAAGTATTGGAGCTTCAGCTTTAGCATCTGTCCTTCCAAGGAATATTCAGGACTGATTTCCTTTAGGATGGACTGGTTTGATCTCCTTGAAGTCCAAGGCACTCTCAAGAGTCTTCTCCAACACCACAGTTCAAAGCATCAGTTCTTCAGTGCTCAGCTTTCTTTATGGTCCAACTCTCACATCCATACATGACTACTGGAAAAACCATAGCTTTGACTAAACGGACCTTTGTTAGCAAGGTAACGTCTCTGCTCTTTAATATGCTGTCTAGGTCATTGGGATGGACCCTAATCCAGTACAACAAGTCCTCATAAAAAAAGGGAAATTTGGAGACAGACTCACACAGGGAGAATGTCATGTGGAGATGAAGGCAGAGATAAGAGTAATGCTTCTACAAGCCCATCTACAAGCCAAGGAATGCCAAAGATAGCCAGCAAACCAGCAGGAACCAGAGAGGCAGGGAGTAGGTTCTTTCCTCACAGTCCTCATAAGGAGTCAACTCTGCTGACACTTTGATCCTTGGACTTCTAGCCTCCAGAACTGTGAGGCAATATGTAACTGTTGTTTAAGCCACCCAGTTTGTGCTGCTTAACTACCACACCATAGCAAACTAAACAGTGACAAAATCAACATTTAATTTAGATTTCAAACAACTGAAATTTTAAGAAATGCATAATCAATTGGCTTGAAAAAAATTACAATTTTTAAAAGAGATTATCTTGTATGTTGGCTTTATCTCTTACCTTTTCATACAACAGATAAATACCTATATGTCATTGATTTAATAGGCAGGTGCATGAGTGCTAAGTTGCTTCAGTCGTGTCTGACTCTTTGTGACCCTATGGACTATAGCTGCCAGGTTCTTCTGTCCATGGAATTTTCCAGGAAAGACTACTGGAGTGGGTTGCCATTTCCTCCTCCAGGGGATCTTCCGAACCCAAGGATTGAAACTGCATCTCAGGTACCTCCTGCATTGGCAGGTGAATTTTTTTTTTTAACCACTAATGCCACACGGGAAGCCCCCAGATTAAGCATAGAAGAAAGAATGATGATTATATTTAGTATGGAATCAGAAAAGTAAAGTTGTATGAGGACAGAGACTGAATAAAGTTGAAGGATGAATTGTGTTTTTTGCTACGACAAGTGTGCAACTGACATTTCAGACCAGGTAACATGGCCTAATAGAGGCAATAAACATATTTAGAGAACTCAAAGTAGTTTGGTAAGGCCATGGCAAAACCTGCATTCATGGAGGAAATGGGTGGAATCATAGGTGGTGATGAGAATCATTCTGTATAAGAAGTAACTGGGCTTCTCAGCTGGCACAGTGGTAAAGAATCTGCCTGCCAATACAGGAGATGCAAGAGATGCAGGTTTGATTCCTGGGTCAGGAAGATCCCTTGGAGGAAGAAATGGCAACCCGTTCCCGTTGCCATTTGACTTGAAAATTCCATGGACAGAGGAGGAGTAGTCTGGCAGGCTACAGTCCAGGGGATCACAAACAGTGGGACACAACTGAGTGAGTGAGCACACAAGAAGTCACTAAAAGAAAGATACTAAGGATGTTATAAATACAATTTTCACTTAAAAAAAAAAAAAACAAAACTCTAACGGAGGGCTAGAGGACAGTTGCATAGAGTGGCTGCTGCTGCTGCTTAGTCACATCATTTGTGTCAGACTCTGTGCGACCCCACCCCATGGACTGTATAGCCTGCCAGGCTCCTCTGTCCATGGGGTTCTCCAGGCAAGAACACTGGAGTGGGTTGCCATTCTCTTCTCCATGCATAGTATGGAGGTACCAGTAATTATTTTTGCAATTATGATCACCTCATATGCCCACTAGGTTGTGCCCTATACAGCTCTAGGGACACCATTCTCAAACTCTACTGGTAGTGCTGTATCCTACAAGCAATATTTATGAGGCCCTAAACTGATATACTAAGGATGCATGGTGAAATGTTAAGAAATAAAATTGAAATAAAACAGAGAACTATTTGACACTGAAGTAAAGGTAGAAGAAGGAGTCTAAGTGATTTTTAATATTTTGTCTTTAATTGCTAACAGTACTCCAATAAGACAGCAAATGTGTCTGCAAATTTGACTGGAGTCTGCAGAAGACAAAATATTCTGTTAGTTTCTTTTCCCCCCAATAATCACAGGTTAATATTTAAATGGATATGCTTAAAAAACAACATTGTGTTCAAACTGATTTTGAATTTAAATAGTATTCCATTTGTAAAAGGATCCTGGCATATGGCATACAACTGTCAGCTCTAAAATGTTTTTACCATTGGCCCTCATCTCTTCCCCAAATGTTGGACTATTTAACTGTTTAGAACAAAGGAAAATGAAGTTCAGTGGCCTAGTAAACAAATTTCTGATTTCAAACATTGCATAAATCAAAGCTAATACATTTTACTATAAAGGTCCATTCCATAGCTTACTGACTGTACTCCCAGTGAAAATTTAGCTGCTGACATGTTTTTAAAACATTTTATTCAATTAATCCATTCTACATACTCTTTTATTGAAAGAATAAATAAAAGGGATAATGAGATAGTTGGATATAGGGCAACACTATTTATAAATAAATGTCAGTACAATAGCCAAGAGCTTCTATATACACTAAGTCAGTGAAATAGCAATGTATGGCCACATTTTAAAAATGCATTGTCAAAATGTATTCAGATTAGAATTTAACTTCCTGTGTGTAAAGTATTTAAATAATTTTGCAGAGAAAAAAAGCGTAAGAAATGCAAGGAGACAGAAGTAAGTTTAAACAACACTGAAGATTGTAAGTAGATACAAATAAGAACACGAAGATGTCCTGATGGTCAACATATTGATAGAATGTCTGGTTCTTCTCTCATTCATGAGAACTATTTAGAAAGTGTGGTTTTCAAAAAGTTGGTGGGCCAGTGGGATTGAGTGCTACACTTGGAACAGATTTCTGACCACAGTGCCAGACAGGAAAAATGGCCCAGAATTTCAGGAACCTATCCAGTTTGGTGGTAATATTTTCCAAAATTAACATGAAATACTTTATTCAGTCTTATTTTTACTGGATCAAATCTGAATGATTTTACTTTGTTGTCTCATTGGGTTGGTTCAAGCCTTGTTGATATGGCATGTAAACAAAACACTTCTTCTCCTTGTATAGGAAAAGAGGTTAAAAGCATAGAAATTTAATTTGAAAAGCAGCTCAACTGCTGTTACTTTTTATTTACTTCTCCTTCATGACAATATGATAATAATAAAAGTATACATACCTTTCTGTGGGGTCAAAATTTAGCCCAAGATTATAATTATTTACATCAAAATAACAGCCATAAATGTGATCTGGACTCTCCATTAGTTTCTTAGTTTATCAGTTCAGTTCAGTCTCTCAGTCCTGTCCGACTCTTTCCTACTCCACGAACCACAGCATGCCAGGCCTCCCTGACCATCACCCTCTCCTGGAGTCCAGCCAAACCCATGTCCATTGAGTCGGTGATGCCATCCAACCATCTCATCCTCTGTCGTCCTGTCCCCTTCTCCTCCTGCCCTCAATCCTTCCCAGCATCAGGGTCTTTTCCAATGAGTCAGCTCTTCGCATCAAGTGGGCAAAGCACTGGAGTTTCAGCTTCAGTATCAGTCCTTCCAATGAACACCCAGGGCTGATCTCCTTCAGAATGGACTGGTTGGATCTCCTTGCAGACCAAGGGACTCTCAAGAGTCTGCTCCAACACTACAGTTCAGAAGTACCAATTCTACTGTGCTCAGCTTTCTTTATAGTCCAACTCTCACATCCATACATGACTACTGGAAAAACCATAACCTTGACCTGACAGACCTTTTTTGACAAAGTAATGTATCTGCTTTTTAACATGCTGGCTAGGCGGGTCATAACTTTCCTTCCAAGGAGCAAGCATCTTTTTACTTCATGGCTGCAATCACCATCTGCAGTGATTTTGGAGCCTCCAAAAAATAAAGTCTGACATGGTTTCCACTGTTTCCCCATTTATTTCTCATGAAGTGATGGGACCAGATGCCATGATCTTCGTTTTCTGAATGTTGAGCTTTAAGCCAACTTTTTCAGTCTCCTCTTTCACTTTCATCAAGAGGCTTTTTAGTTCCTCTTCACTTTCTGCCGTAAGGATGGTGTCATCTGCATATCTGAGGTTATTGATATTTCTCCCGGCAATCTTGATTCCAGCTTGTGCTTCTTCCAGCCCAGCATTTCTCATGATGTACTCTGCATATAAGTTAAATAACCAAGATGACATTATACAGCCTTGAAGTACTCCTTTCCCTATTGGGAACCAGTCTGTTCTTCCATGTCCAGTTCTAAGTGTTGCTTCCTGACCTGCATACAAATTTCTCAAGAGGCAGATCAGGTGGTCTGGTATTCCTATCTCTTTCAGAATTTTCCACAGTTTATTGTGATCCACACAGTCAAGGCTTTGGCATAGTCAATAAAGTAGAAATAGATGTTTTTCTGGAACTCTCTTGCT
>NW_011494832.1:5356389-5368365 GCF_000754665.1 Bison bison bison | reverse complement strand
TGTTGCTTCCTGACCTGCATACAAATTTCTCAAGAGGCAGATCAGGTGGTCTGGTATTCCTATCTCTTTCAGAATTTTCCACAGTTTATTGTGATCCACACAGTCAAGGCTTTGTCATAGTCAATAAAGTAGAAATAGATGTTTTTCTGGAACTCTCTTGCTTTTTTGATGATCCAGCAGATGTTGGCAATTTGATCTCTGGTTCCTCTGCCTTTTCTAAAACCTGCTGGAACATCTGGAAGTTCATGGTTCACGTATTGCTGAAGCCTGGCTTGGAGAATTTAGTGTCAAAGAAAACTCAGATCCACGGTAGGTTTTGTATTTAAATATCAGTTGAAACCAAAGAATTGAAACATCAGATATGATTTCTTTAAAGATTTAACTTGAATCTAATTCCACATTTTTGACTTTCTAAATCTCTTTAAAGTTTATATCATCATACAGATTATTTTCATAGCCACTTGACCCACACAGGATGGAAAATTTTAAATGCTGGTGAAATATTTTTTAAAAGGCCTAGATTCATAAAAGTCAAATATTCTACATATGTGAAGATTAATCCTTTTAGCTTGTTTTTCTTTAATAGCATTTTTTAAAACTGTATATGATACTGAACCAACTATCTGAGCAGTATCTGTATTACCCTTACCACCCCCATGGATGAGAGACTGAATGTACAATATTTTCATATGTTTTTTTTAACAATTCATGACAAAACAAATGATGAAAAATGATTCACCTCATGCCTCTCTTTTACTGTCTTACTACAATAAGACATTATTTACTTTTAACTCCAGGAAGATTCCAAAAATAACTTAATTAAAAACTCATTATACAATCAAAAATATGTGATCAGTAATTTTGTTTTCACTGATGAGTTTAAAGCTGTGTGTGTATGTTTTTGTTTTTGTTTTTGTTTTTCCCTGTCAGGCCCAGAAATCAGATATATTTACTAAATTTAAAGTTTTGCAGATATCTTATCAGTTCTACTACTCTGTGGCTTGAAGACATATTGCAACTCTAGAAGCATGTGTTTGACAATGTTGTAAAGCAGCTGGTACAGACGAAAGCTGGCAGAATACATGGCAGAGAATAAAATAAGACTTTGCTAGTGGCCATTGGTAATTTTTTTTGTCTTGAATATAAATTGTTACTAGAGCGGTCTTGTTAGCAACTGTCTTTATTATAGTATTTCGAATGTCTATATTTTTTAAATAAAAAAATAAAGTTTCTATCAGTTCAGTTCAGGCACTCAGTCGTGTCTGGCTCTTTGCAACCCTATGGAATGCAGCACACCAATCTTCCCTGTCCATCACCAACTCCCAAAGCTTGCTCAAACTCATCGGTGATGACTTTGCTCAATGAGTCGCTGATGCCATCCAATCATCTCATCCTCTGTCATCCCCTTCCCCTGCCTTCAATCTTTCCCAGCATCAGGGTCTTTTACAATGAGTCAGTTCTTTGCATCAGGTGGCCTAAGATAAGTTAGTTGGTTCAATATCATATACGTTTTTTAAAAATGCTATTAAAGAAAAGCAAGACTAAAAGGATTAAGCTTCACATATGTGGAATATTTGACTTTTATGAATCTAGGCACAAAGTATTTGAGCTTCAGCTTCAGCATCAGACCTTTCCAGTGAATATTCAGGACTGATTTCCTTTAGGATGGACTGGTTGCATTTCCTTGCAGTCCAAGGGACTGTCAAGAGTCTTCTCCAATATCACTGTTCAAAAGCATCAATTCTTCAGTGATCAGCTTTCTTTACAGTCCTACTCTCATATCCATACATGACTACTAGAAAAACCATAGCTTTGACTAGATAGACCTTTGTTGGCAAATACCTCATTTGAATAAATGGTCCTTCTTTTTGGCCCAGTCTGCAGAGAAAGGAAAGATAGCCATTTGAATGCAGAGTTCCAAAGAATAGCAAGGAGAGGTAAGAACCTCCCTCAGTGATCAGTGAAAAGGAATAGGGGGAAACAACAGAATGAGAAAGACTAGAGATTACTTCAAGAAAATTAGAGATATCAAGGGAACATTTCATGCAAAGATGGGCTCAATAAAGGACAGTAATGGTATGGACCTAACAGAAGCAGAAGATATTAAGAAGAGGTGGCAAGAATACACAGAAGAACTATACAAAAAAGATCTTCACGACCCAGATAATCATGATGGTGTGATCACTGACCTAGAGCCAGACATCCTGGAAGGTGAAGTCAAGTGGGCCTAGGAAGCATCACTATGAACAAAGCTAGTAGAGGTGATGGAATTTCAGTTGAGCTATTTCAAATCCTAAAAGATGATGCTTTGAAACTGCTGCACTCAATATGTCAGCAAATTTGGAAAACTCAGCAGTGGCCACAGGACTGGAAAAGGTCAGTTTTCATTCCAATCCCAAAGAAAGGCAATGCCAAAGAATGCTCAAACTATAGCACAATTGCACTCATTTCACACACTAGTAAAGTAATGCTCAAAATTCTCCAAGCCAGGCTTCAGCAATACATGAACTGTGAACTTCCAGATGTTCCAGGGGTTTTAGAAAAGGCAGAGGAACCAGAGATCAAATTGCCAACATCTGCTGGATCATGGAAAAAGCAAGAGAGTTCCAGAAAAACTATCTATTTCTGCTTTATTGACTATGCCAAAGCCTTTGACTGTGTGGATCACAATAAACTGTGGAAAATACTGAAAGAGATGGGAATACCAGACCACCTGACCTGTCTCTTGAAAAATCTGTATGCAGGTCAGGAACAACAGTTAGAAACAGACATGGAACAACAGACTGGTTCCAAATAGGGAAAGGAGTACATCAAGGCTGTATATTGTCATCCTGCTTATTTAACTTATATGAAGAGTACATCATGAGAAATGCTGGGCTGGAGGAAGCATAAGCTGGAATCAAGATTGCCAGGAGAAATATCAATAACCTTGGATATGCAGATGACCCTACCCTTGTGGCAGAAAGTGAAGAAGAACTAAAGAGCCTCTTGAATAAAGTGAAAGAGGAGAGTGAAAATGTTGGCTTAAAGCTCAACATTCAGAAAACTAAGATCATGGCATCTGGTCCCATCTCTTCATGGCAAATAGATGGAGAAACAGTGGAAATAGTGGCTGGCTTTATTTTTGGGGGCTCCAAAATCACTGTAGACAGTGACTGCAGCCATGAAATTGAAAGATGCTCACTCCTTGGAAGAAAAGTTATGACCAACATACACAGCATATTAAAAAGCAGATACATTAGTTTGCCAACAAAGGTCTGTCTAGTCAAGGTTATGCTTTATCCAGTAGTCATGTATGGATGTGAGCGTTGGAGTATAAGGAAAGCTGAGTGCTGAAAAATTGATGTTTTTGAACTTCAGTGTTGGAGAAGACTCTTGAGAGTCCCTTGGACTGCAAGGAGATCTAACCAGCCCTTCCTAAAAGAAATCAGTCCTGAATGTTCATTGAAAGGACTGATGTTGAAACTGAAACTCTAATACTTTGGCCACCTGATGCGAAGAGCTGACTCATTTGAAAAAGACCCTGATGCTGGGAAACATTGAAGGTGAGAGCAGAAGGGGATGACAGAGGATGAGCTGGTTGGATGGCATCACCGACTCAATGGACATGAGTTTGAGTAAACACCGGGAGTTGGTGATGGACAGGGAGGCCTGGCGTGCTGCAGTCCATGGGGTTGCAAAGAGTCGGACACGACTGAGCGACTGAACTGAACTAAACTGCCATCTAACCACATGTACTTTTATGGGAAGTGCTACCAAACCAAACCATTTTAGGCATGGTGTTGTTACATCTAGAAATAATAAATCAATTAAAAAATATTATTAGCCATCCAACATATAACTTAATGCTGACAGATTAATTTTCAATAAATTCATATTTAAATTTAACTTAGTTGGTTTTAGTTATTCAGAGATATATGCAAAAATTAATTTGTTGAGTTGAAAATTCAGGTATCTTGGAATAATGCTTGCTATCAAAGGAGGATTTTAACTATTACCAAAACGATCTTCCTATTTCACAGAATCTGTATATTGCATTGTGAATAGCAAAGAAATAAGATAGTTCATACTCTTTGTGATTAACTTTATCAAGCATTGAATAATCTCTAAGTTTTTAAAATTTTAAGTTGATTCCCTATTAATTCTATTAAAATTCTTTGCCCTTGATTAGTCTGCTTTGAAGAGACTTACTATAAAAGAAGTTTTCCTTTTCTTGAGACTGTGCTTCCTTTTACCAGTTTAATGAACTGGTTATATCCTGAGCAATGTATTCTTTATTCTTTTACAGGTTGTGTTTTATTACATTTTAATTATATGCATATTTATCCCATCACTTATTAAATACAAAATTATTTCATAGGGAATACCATGTCTTTTTTTTTCAAATTTATTTACCAGTTCCTGGTAGGGATTAAAGACCATTCTTTTCTTTTCATAGACTTCTCTAATGGCCATGCAGCAACAGATATTGCTCTGCATGTGAAATCACAAATCCAAACACCTCTTAGACTTCTTATTCTTGTTCTATAGGTCATTACTAAATGCCTATTATCTGACTTTACCAGGACTCCTATTAACCCTTAAACTTATTATTTATTTTTTCTTTTTTTCAAACTCATTATTTCAAATATAACTCTTCCTGTTTTTACAATTCTTCCTACCCTGTTTGGAGGCTTGCTATTAGCATTTTCGTTACAATTTTCCAAATATTATTTACAACTAGGTCATCAATACCAATCATACACTTACCACAGTTACTGTTGGAACTATTGCCTATTTTCTTTAAATCTTATACCAACCAATCACTTGGTCTCTTCTCTCACCTCACAGACAAAATTCTACAATTTTCTGCCTCTAAAGTCAAACCTTACCTATGTCCTCTCCTTGTGGTAGAAAAAGACTGAAAGAAGCAAGGGCAGAAGCAGGGGAATAGGTCTAGCAGCTAGGGTCATCCATGTCAGATGAACAATGGCTTGGACTAGGAGAGCATGGTGGATGGAAACAGTGAGACACTGCTGAGATCTGGAAATATAAAGATATAACCACCACTGATGCGCAGTAGAAAGGAAAGAGGATTCAAGAATGATCCTAAGATATTTATCACATTTGTTGTTGATGTTCAGTTGCTAAGTCACGTCTGATTCTTTGCAATCTCATGGACTGCAGCACGCCATGTTTCCCTGTCCTTCACCATCTCCCAGAATCTGCTCAAACTCACTGAGTCAGAGATGCATCCAACCAGCTCATTCTCTGCCTCCTCCTTCGCCTCCTCCCCTCAGTCTCTCCCAGCATTGAAGACCTTTTCCAATGAGTCAGCTTTACAGCCTTCTTTATGGTCTAACTCTCACATCTGAACATGACTACATGAAAAACTACTGGAAAAACATTTAACACACAGACTTTCCAATTACTTTGTGGAGAAAACTGTGAGAAGCATGTTCTGAGAAAAGTTTAGTTTTGGAGTTGTTAATTATAAGATTACCCAAGGGAATGTATCAAACAGGAAGTAGAAAATATGACACTGGAGTTCAGAGGACTATCCTGAAGTCCAACTGCAGTATGAAAAAAGAGCATGAAGCTGATGAATGAGATTTTTGTGGATAATTAGGGTAGTTTTCCTAGAGGAAATGGTTTTAAAGATAAAACTTAAATAATAAGTGAGGATTAATTAAATGAAGAGCAACTTGGGGATGGATGAGATTAATTCTAGGCAGAAGGAATTACTGGGAACATGTGATAACCTGAAGTAAAAAAGAGATTGGAACAATTAAGAAATAAAGCATGGCTGAAGAATTGAGAACTAACTTTAGAGAGTTACAATACTATCTAAGAAGTTTATTAACTTAAAAACCCTAATAGGAATTTTGTTCTTCATCTTAAGGCTAATGAGAATCCTTGAAGTGTTTTACATATGCCTGTCAGATTTGTATGTCATAAAGCAAACCTGCTTGCATTTTTTCAGATGGAATGGAGGAAAATAAAATTAGAAAGTGTTTAAACATCAAACAACAATAATGAAAAAGAATAGAAGAAAAGAGGTTACTTAGAAGGCTCATGAAAGAGTTTAAGAGGTAATAGGGAAAATATAATAATATATTGCTAATATAGAGAAATTGATGAATCTGATAAATTTTTGTAGAGTTTTACTGTTGCTATAAAACCAATAAATTTTTGAATTGGTTTGGTGGTGAAGAAAAGAAGAAAGAAAGTTTATGCCAAGACATTCAACCTGAACAACTATTTAAATGTTGGTTCTGTTTATTCAGCTGGCACATAATTTGTTGTTGGAAAGATGAGTTCAGTGTTGGACAGACTGCCTTCTAAGAGTATTGTAAACAACTTGTATTCCTATCTAGAGATCAAAAGGATTGTTTAAGAAATTGTCCAGGGGAAACTTATAAACAGTTGGGTCTATAAATGAGATTTTAAAGAATAAAATAATATTTAAAGTGAGGAAAGAAGAGGACCTAAAGTAGAAGACTGAGAAAACTCAATATTAAATAGCACATGCAGGAGACAGTGTGCAAGGTGGTTATGAATAGAACCCCGCTAGATAGAAAGAAAAGCAAAGAACCACGGTGGCAGAGAAGCCAGGGGAAAAGAACATCTCAAGAGAGAAGCGGGGGATAATCAGTCTCCAAGCTGCTGAGTGGCCAGGTTACATAAATCCTGAAAGGAAACTTGGCACTTAAGTACAAACAAGTCACAGGTTATTTTGGCAAGTATAGTTCTCAGTGGAATGATGAACATGGCAGGTAGTTAGTCTTAGGTTGAAAAAGAAAGAGTAGGTGAGGACATGGAGAAATTGAATACAGTTGTCTGTCAACAAATTTGTCTGACTAATTATGGATAGGAGCTACAGGATGGTAGCTAGAAGACATGAGGTGAAGAGGTTGTCCAGTAAATTTTAGTATGAAAAAAACAAAATTAAATGCTGTTTATAAGACAGTATGAGGAAAGAGAAAACAAAGGAGACATATAGGAGACAAAGCTCATCTTTGTAGAAAAATGTTTATGAAAAGAAAGGAAGATAGGGACCTTTGTTAGGAGAAATCTTGTTTTAACAGGTTATCATTATAACACTAGTGATACTAGCAGATTTTTAGATTTTGTAATGGAAAGCAATGAATACTAGTTTCTCTGTAAGGAAAGAGGTGATATCTATAGCTAAGAAAGATGAAATTATTGGAAGGTTGTTAGACTTGAGAATGGAGAACTTCTTAAATAGTATTTAATTGAGGAGAAAGGGAGCAACAGAGCTTACATACATATTACAGGATTCTTGGATATGTTAAGGACCCAGATGCGGTTGGTAAACACGGATTTATCAATCTGCCTGAAGGCTAGTTTGGGAATTGCATTATCTTTTCATTCTATGTTTAGAGAACCATCTAAACATAAAAATTACTATAAAATATCAGCAACTTAATTTGTTTGCTAGAAAGTACAAAAATGTGTTCTTAAGTCTCTTAGTCGTTTCCAACTCTTGCGGTTCAATCCCTGGGTCAGGAAGATCCCCTAGAGAAGGAAATGGCAACCCCCTCCAGTATTCTTGCCTGGAGAATCCCATGGACAGATGAGCCTGGCAGCCTACAGTCCATAGGGTTGCAAAGAGTCAGACATGGCTGAAGCAATTTACCAGGCAGGCAGTGATAATATATCTCTCTAATGAAATAAAAAATATCTCCTAAATATTGAAAGTTACATACTAACATTACATCGATGGTTATCTTCTTAACACACCATGGATAAGCTATGCAACTTGAAAACATATACAACTTGGCAATGAATCAATTTACACTTTTTTGTCCTTTGTATTTTGGTTAACAATGGAAAATATTCATAAATATTTGGGAGTTTATTATTTGAAGTCAGCTAACTTTAGAATTATGCTCTTTAGGCTAAAGTATAAGAAATTAGAAAAATATTTTTAGGCTGACTAAGCTGGGACCTGGACTCTGTGATATTTAAATTGTAGGAAGAAATAATGATTTGAATAAAAACCTAGACCCATACTGAGAGAGTGCAGAACAATCATGGAAATGAAAGGGATTTTGTACATATTAATATTTTTACAAGATATGAAATAATCACATTGTTGTTCAGCTGCCAAGTCATGTCCAACTCTTTGTTACTCCATGAACTGCAGCATGCCAGGCTTCTCTATAGCCCTTAACTATCTCCCAGAGTTTTCTCAAACTCATATCCATTGAGTCAGTGATACTATCTAACCATCTGATCCTCTGCCATCACTTCTGCTCTTGCCCTCAAACTTTCTCAGCATCAGGGTCTTTCCATTGAGTCAGCTCTTCCCAGGAGGTGGCCAAAGTACTGGAGTTTCAGCTTCATTGTCTGTCCTTCCAATTAATATTTAGGGTTGATTTCTTTAAGGACTGACTGGTTCGATCTCTTTGCTGTCCTAGGGACTCTTAAGAGTCTTCTCCAGCACCACAATCTGAAAGGTGCTCAGCCTTCTTTGGTCCCTAAAGAAGGCTGAGTGCCTTCTTTACAGTCCAGCTCTCACATCATATATGACTACTGAAAGAACCATAGCTTTGACTATATAGACCTTTGTCAGCAAAGTGCTGGCTCTGCTTTTTAATATGCTGTCTAGGTTTGTCAAAGCTCTACTTTCAAGCAGCAAATGTCCTTTACTTGTGTAACTTCAGTCACTGTTCATAGTTATTTTGGAGCCCCCCAAAAGAAAATCTGTCATTATTTCCACTTTTTCCCCACCTATTTGCTGTAAAGTGATTCTTGCCTTGAGAACCCCATGAACAATATGATTCTTGCCTTGAAAACCCCAAAACAATATGAAAATAACCACATTATTGGAAGTTAATAATTGAACAAAAGGAGCAATATCATGATTTCAGTAAATTATAAAATTTTGTCTAAGGCCAATAAATTTTATTTTTCTCAGATGATGTAATATAAAATATAGTATATTTTTAAAGGGCCCAAATCTTCTTACTCAATATAAGCCTAAGCTCCATCATATGCTTTATATTTTGACATCAAAGTTCTAGTTTTTTACATTTCAGTGCTGAGATTGTGATAAGTCTGTGCCTTTAGAGAACAAGTCTTCCTTTGCTTGTAGTTTTTATCTAAAAAATAATAACCATGAAGTTACTTCGTTCCTGTCTTAACATCTTTTATTGTCGTTCAGTTCAGTTCAGTTCAGTTCAGTTGCTCAGTCATGTCTGACTCTTTGTGACCCCACGGACTGCAGCATGCCAGGCTTCCCTGTCCATCACCAACTCCTGGAGCTTACTCAGACTCATGTTCATTGAGTTGGTGATGCCTTCCAACCATTGATTGTCATTAAAAGGGCTCATTTGGTTAATAAACATATGCTTACTATGTACCCACCACATCTTCATTACTCTATTGGTCCTATGAACTGTGTTCAAGAGAAATAAAAACTAATAAAAATTAAAAAAAAAAAAACCAGCTAGTATCAAATTTTGTTGAATGGATTTCATGGGACATCAGGGTTCAGTGAAAGAGATACCTGTATTTTCTAGAAACATAGCAAACTTTATGGAAAAGATAGACAAACATTATAGGAACACAGATTTGAGGGTAATTGCAAATATCACTGTGAAGAACAACATAAAGTAGGGTAAAAGTTGTTTTAAACTTGACCAAATAAAGCAAACATAAAGTCAACATTTATATGTCCCCCTGAGAGATGGAGGATAGAGTTTTTCCTTTGTACATTATATATACTATGAAATATATGCAGCACATACGCATATACATAACTCATGTGTATATACATGTATATATATACATATAGTTATGTATATGCGTATGTGCTACATATATTTCATAGTATATATAATGTACAAAGGAAAAACTCTATACTACATCTCTCAGGGGGACATATAAATGTTGACTTTATGTTTGATTTATTTATGTATACATATATACATATACATATATATATACATATACATGTATATACACACACATACACACATATATAGACAAATGTAACACAAACACACATTGATCCAGAGAGTCCTGAAAACATAAACAACTGTTTAGACCAACACATTGAGACCTTTCAAACTATTTAAGAGGACAGATGATTCCCTTTAGAGAAACTCTTGCTCCTATACTATACCCATGCCCCACTTTGCCTTGTATACCCTTTCATATTTGCCATGGGGGGAAAAAAAGAACTGAAAAATGTGATGTTAGGATTGTATTTAAAATAATGCCCTATCCTTCCTGGTGCTTCATTGAAATTGCCATGAAATAATTTATTTCAAGGGGTACTGAAAGATTACAATAGGCAATATTTCCAGGGGTCTATAAATCCATATTATGAGTATCATGGTATATTAAATAATCCTTTCCAATGTTCATTCTGAAATATTTACGTATGTGTTATCTTGGAAGTAGATACAGATCTGCTTTCACTGCTTTTCAGTTTGATCCCTTCATATTAAAAACTGCAATATGAATAATCAGGTAAATGTAGGTTTAAATTTGGGGCTTCCCTGGATGTTAAATGGACAGATAGAATTTACATGCCCCAAAACTCAGACACATTGAATATCAAACATAATACTGAGATGTTTGAGGTAAATGAAAAAGGTAGCATCATTCTCAGTTTCAGAAGACATGAGAAAGAGAGAGGGAGATGGATTTCATAGGACAATAGTTTGAATAGTTATCTTCATATTCAAATGTTTTCAAATTATTGCAAGTGATGTGAAACTCCCTCATCAGCAGACCAGTGTTTTGTGTTTCCTGAAACAATTGGAACCGCAGTCATAAACAGTATTTCACCTCTTGCCTGGCTTGTTTCCATTTGGAGACACAGACAGGTATTCATAAGGCTCTGAAATCTGGAAAAGCTGAGCAGCAAATCTGCTTGGCAGAACCTCAAATTCTCTTTTTATTGCATTTTGAATAACTGAACCTTGATTTTAAAGCCATATTTGTAGTAAAGAGAGTTTAATCCATACCATACAGAATTGTTTATTCTAATCTAATCCAAATATCATTTCATAGTAAAATTTTTGTCTAAAATGTCAAACATTTCATTTTCATAATAGTGATATGATTTTGTGAATGGCAAAATGATTTCTTTAAAAACATTTTTGTAAGAAGGCCTGACATTTGGTCTTCTGTAAACAAGCCTATATTTCTGAAACATATAGTTTAAAATGCTTATCCTAGACATTCAATTTAATACATCTTGTGAAAGGCATGACATATGTAAACAAGAACATATAAATATCACATAGTAACTATTAATGTAGTAAATATATACACACACACACACACACATATATATATGTACATATGTATATATATGTTGTTCAGCAATGGCAATTGTACCCAAGTTACTTCTTTCTTTGCAGAAAAAAAAAAAAAAAAACTGTAATTTTCTCCCATTTTCCCCTGTGTTCATAAAATTAAAACACACTGAGTATTTTGGGGAAAAACAGTTCAGAAATCCCATTCAGAAGATATAAATGAATTTGAAATTCTAGTTTCCTGTAGTTTATTATTTCTTTATTTGGGGGAAACAGGGATCACAATTATTCTGTACTTTAACAATAAAGACACAAATTATCTCAACTTTAATTATTTTGATTTAAACTCTAAGATAGCTATTCTTTTCTCAGTTCAAGATTTTGAAGCTACTAAAACTATTAGTTCTTATTTTAATACTGTTACTTTCCTTTGTGCCACTTTCTTAGAAAATGCTTTTGAGACTCACTCAAACTTTTTTGGCATTTGACTTTTTCATTCTCCTCTAATTCTTTTATTTTATAAGTGTCAGCTGGATTTTCCACCTGGAAAAGAACTAGTAAAATCCTGGAAGCTTTTAAAGCCACATTCATCTCAGTCATTCATTAGCACTGCTGCTGCTGCTGCTGCTGCTGCTAAGTCGCTTCAGTCGTGTCTGACTCCGTGCGACCCCATAGACGGCAGCCCACCAGGCTCCCCCGT
>NW_011494832.1:5342826-5356289 GCF_000754665.1 Bison bison bison | reverse complement strand
GTCTGACTCCGTGCGACCCCATAGACGGCAGCCCACCAGGCTCCCCCGTCCCTGGGATTCTCCAGGCAAGAACACTGGAGTGGGTTGCCATTTCCTTCTCCAATGCAGGAAAGTGAAAAGTGAAAGTGAACTCGCTCAGTCGTGTCTGACTCTTCGCGACCCCATGGACTGCAGCCTACCAGGCTCCTCTGTCCATGGGATTTTCCAGGCAAGAGTACTGGAGTGGGGTGCCATTGCCTTCTCCGTCATTAGCACTAGGAAATGTTTAGGCATAAAAATAAAATTAGTAGGAAAATGTCTCTAATGTTACAGGTTTTAAACATCTGATCAAAAACAAATAGTTGCTAATACTTGAGTCAGATAATGAGAAAGAAAATCTGATAAATGCATAGAAACATCAAGTTTTTGTATTGCACTGCTATTCAATTTATATTTGTGTAAACTTTTGACCTCCATGGAATTAACTTTTTTAAATATTGGAATATATAGACTGGCCCAAGTTTTCAACACAAAAAGGTCTTTGCATGCCATTTCCCCTTTAGCAGAACCATTTGAATATGCTTTCCATAGCTAAACTTCAAATATGTCCTTATTGTGATATATATTTCTTCTCTCCATTTTATTTCTGTTTATTACGCAATCCTTTGACTGACCTTACTTAGACCCTTTGCTTGCTGTCTTTCTTAGGGCCATAACGAATGTTAACCTTAACCTTTCTTAGCCTATTTTTTCCCTGTATGCCCTTTTCCTAAACTACATAGTCCACACACTTGGTTCCCTCGATATACTATAGCATTGAAACATGAATATTACTATATGTAAAATAGATGACCAGTACAAGTTTGATGCATGAAGCAGGGCACTCAAAGCTGGTGCTCTGGGACAACCCAGAGGGATGGAGTGGGGAGAGAGTTGGGAGGGGGATTTAGGATGCGGGGACACATGTACACCCATGGCTGATTCATGTCAATGTATGGCAAAAACCACCACAATATTGTAAAGTAATTAGCCTCCAATTAAAATAAATTAATTAATTAAAAATAAAGGAAAAAAGAGAAAATCCATGATCCCAACTTCCAGCATAAACCAGAGACCCCATAAGCTCATATTATGTGGTACTACATTAAGCACCATAATAATTTCTAACTGGAGTTCTTCCTCAAATTTATTTCTCTCACTACTTCTGCTTGGTTCCGAAAACTTTCTCTCCTCTGGATTATCTAAAAAATAACGGGTGCTTGTTCATCACAGGGCAGGACCTCTCCCTCAAAAAACACAGTTGTAACAAAATATTCACATCACAACTTTACACAAACCAGAGCAGAAATTCAGGCTTACTTGTTTCTCAATAGAATTCAACTTGAGGAGAGGCGTTTTATCTGTTCCTTTCTGCATTTGGAACTCCTAAATTGTAGCACATATCAAGTAAAAATTAGTATCTGTGCAACAGCAGATAAAAGTATGTCTACTTATCATCCTTTGGATTTCTCAGTTGTTCAGTCACCCAGTCAGGTCTGACTCTTTGCCACCCCATGGATGGCAGCATGTCAGGCCCCCCTGTCCCTCACCATCTCCCAAAGTTCGCCCAGGTTCATGTTCATTGCATTGGTTATGATATCCAGTCATCTCATCCTCTGACGCTTCCGTCCCCTTCTGCAGTCAATCTTTCCCAGCATTATGGACTTTTCCAATGAGTCATCTGTTCACATCGGGTGACCAAAATACCTGGAGCTTCAGTATCAGTGCTTCCAATGAGTATTCAGGGTTGATTTCCCTTACGATTGATGGTTTGAACTCCTTGCTGTCCAAGGCAATTTCAGGAGTCTTCTCTAGCACCTCAGTTTGAAGGTACCAATTCTTTGGCATTCTGCTGCCTTTATGGTCCAGCTCTCACAATTGTATATGACCACTGGGAAGATCATAGTGCTGACTATACAGACCTTCGTCAGCAGAATAATGTCTCTGCTTTTCAATACACTGTCTAGGTTTGTCATCACTTTCCTGACAAGAAGCAATCATCTTCTGATTTCGAGGCTGCAATCAACATCCACAGTGATCTTAGAGCCCAAGAAGAGAAATCTATTACTTCTACCTTTTCCCCCTCTATTTGCCTTGAAGTAATGGGGCTGGATGCCATGATCTAAGTTTTTTTTTTTTTAATATTTAGTTTTAATCCAGCTCTTGAACTCTCCTCCTTCACCCTCATCAAGAGTTTCTTTAGTTCCTCTTTGCTTTCTGCTATTAGAATGGTATAATATGCATATCTGAGGTTGTTGTTTCTCCTGTCTTTCTTGATTCCAGCTTGAAACTCCTCCAACCCGGCATTTTTCATGATGTGCTCAGTATATAGGTTAAAAAAACAGGGTGACAGCAGACAGCCTTGTCATACTCCTTTTTCGATCTTGAACCTATCAGTTGTTCCATACAGGGTTCGAACTGTTGTTTCTTGACTCACATACAGGTTTCTCAGGAGACAGGTAAGATGGTCTGGTATTCCCATCACTTTAAGAGCTTTCTACAGTTTGTTATGTTCCACACATTCAAAGGCTTTAGAATAGTCTATGAAACAGAGGTAGATGTTTCATCAGAAGATCCCCTTCATGGATCACTGCCTTGTTGTGGTGAAGGGGCTTGTGCAACTCAGTGAGGCTATGTGCCATGCCATGTACAGCCAGCCAAGACGGTTGGGTCATAGTGGAGAGTTCTGACAAAACGTGATCCACTGGAGGAGGGAATGGCAAAACACCCCAGTATACCTGCTGTGAGCACCTCATGAACTATGTAAATGGACTTCTCAAACCCATACTAATTCCTTATTCAGCTAATGAGATGCATCATTTACTTCCAAGTAGATAGGAAGCTAACCAAAATTTTAGAACACTAGAGATGAATGTTTCAGTTTATTTACTCTTTCCATGATTATAATTACTAATGGGAAGCAAATTACTTTTTTAAATTATTAAGGAAAATATTTTAACACATTATTGAAGTATAATTGTTATACAAAAACTGCATGTACTCAAAATACTCATTTGATAAGCTTTGACACATCATGCATCTGCAGAACCATAACTACATCAAGATATCAAATGAATCCATCACCCTCAAGTTTCCTCAAATCTTTATGCAATCCCTCTCTCCTTTAACTATTTGCTCCCACTTTCCCAGACAACCACTGCTTTATACTCTTTCCCATGTAATACTTAATATTTTTCAAAAAGAAACAAAAATGAATAAAACAGTACATACTCTTTTTTGACTTCTTTTATTAAGTATAATTATGTTGAAATTCTTTGTTACTTTACATAAAAATCATGCATTCCTTTTGAATTTTGAATGTAATAAAGTAATATTCCATTGTAGGGGCATACCACAATTTTTAAATCTGTTCACTTGTTGATGTACATTTGGGTTGTTTCTAGTTTGGGACTCTCAACAGTAAATCTGGTATCATCAATCTTGTGATATGCCTTCTTAAGGGCAAATACTTTCAGTGTTCTTGGGTAAATTCCTAAGATTGGAATGGCTGAATTGTACAGTAAGTTATACTAATCATACAGTAAGTTCTTAAGAAAAATGAACTTTTTCCAGAGTATTTGTTCCACTTTAAACTATAGCAATGTATGCAAGTTCAAGTTGTTCCATAGCTACACCAACACTTGGTAGAGTTAAAATCTTTATAATTTTAACATTTTAATAGATGTGTGCACACATGCTAAGTTGCTTCAGTCATGTCTGACTCTATGTGATCCCATAGACTGTAACATTCCGGCTCCTCTGTCCATGGGAGTCTCCAGGCAAGAATACTGGAGTGAGTTGCCATTTTCTTCTCCAGGGAATCTTCCCAATCCAGAGATCAAATCCCCATCTCTTACATCTCCTGAGTTGGCAGGCAGGTTATTTACCACTAGCACCACCTGGGAAGCCCAATAGATGTATAGTTGTATCTTATTATGCTTTTAACTTGCATTTCCCTAATGACTAAGAATTTGTGCATCTTTTTAATGTTCTTTTAATAATTGCAAAGAAATTAAAACACATGAATCACTGACACACATGGAAAATCTCAGTGTTGAACAATATAAACCAAACACAAATGAGAGTAAATTGCATAATTCCATTTATCTCAAGTTCAAAAACAAGAAATCTAGTCTATATTGATTAAAAAATCAGGTAATCATTAACTTTAGGACTGTTTACCAATCAGGAGTATGACTAAGGTTCTTGGGCTACTGCTATGTTCTATTTCTCTATTTGGGTGAAAGTTACAAGGGGTTTCTTTTGTTTCTGAAAGTTTATCAAACTGTTCACTTATGATCTGCTAACTTTTATGTGTGTGTTATATGCAATGAAAAGTTTAATTTAAAATAACAGATGCAAAAATAGTTTATCTTATCCAACAATAAGAAGAGCAACAACAATAGCAACTAGGGACTTTTCTAAATATTTATTATGTGCTAGATCTTGTCAAGGCTATGGTTTTTCCAGTAGTCATGTATGGATGTGAGAGTTGGACTATAAAGAAAGTTGAGCGCAGAAGAATTGATGCTTTTGAACTGTGGTGTTGGAGAAGACTCTTGAGAGTCCCTTGGACTACAAGGAGATCCAACCTGTCCATCCTAAAGGAGATCAGTCCTGGGTGTTCACTGGAAGGACTGATGTTGAAGCTGAAATTCCAATACTTTTTCCACCTGATGTGAAGAACTGACTCATTTGAAAAGTTCCTGATGCTGGGAAAGATTAAGGGCAGGAGGAGAAGGGGACAACAGAGGATGAGATGGTTGGATAGCATCACTGACTCAGTGGACATGAGTTTGGGTAAACTCTCAGAATTGGTGCTGGACAGGGAGGCCTGGTGTGATGTGGTTCATGGGGTTGCAAAGAGTCGGACACGACTGAGCGACTGAACTGAACTGAACTGAGATTCTATACTAATCAAAAGCTCAGAAAAATTTTGAAGGGTAAGAAACAGTAGTCATTCTCCCAAATCATCCCCTGGGATGACCCAGAGGGATGGTACGGGGAGGGAGGTGGGAGGGGGGTTCAGGATGGGGAATACATGTACACCCGTGGCAGATTCATGTTGATGTATGGCAAAAACAATACACTATTGTAAAGTGATTAGCCTCCAATTAAAATAAATAAATTTATATTAAGAAAAAAGAAACAGTAGTCAATACCCTATACACATAAATGTGTTTAGATCTAGTGTTCATAACTTGGACAAATACTTAGTATTTGCTCTCACAAGATATCTTGCATTAAAAATATTAATTTGAAACCCACTATACAATGTAATCATGATAATTATGATGGTGAAACATGATAATTAACTCTATTATGGTGTGCAAGTAGGAATACAAATAAAGTTAGGAAAATAAACTTGAAATATCAAGACATTTGCTTTTAAGAAATTAGTTGGTCTTAGAAATCAAAGATGACACAAACAGATGGAAAGATATACAATGTTCTTGGACTGGAAGAATCACTATTGTTAAAATGACTAAACTACCCAAAGTAATCCACAAATTCGATGTAACCGCTACCAACAGCATTTTTCAGACTTAGAACAACAAAACAACAAAAATACAACTTGTATGGAAACACAAAAGACCCCAAATAACCAAAGCAATCTTGAGAAAGAAAATAGAGCTGGAAGAACCAGGCTCACTGCCTTCAGACTATACTACAAAGCTACAGTAATCAAAACAGTAGGTTCTTGCACAAAAACAGAAATATAGATCAACAGATCAGAATAGACAGTTTACCAATGAGTGCATGCACTTATGATCACCTAATATATGACAAAGGGGCCAAGAACATAAAATGGGAAAAAAAGACAGTCTTTTCAATAAGTGGTGCTAGGAAAACTAGACAGCTCCATGTAAAAGAATGGAATTAGGGCATTCTTCAACACCATACATAAAAATAAAGTTAAAATGGGTTAGAGACCTAAGTGTTAGATGAGAAACTATAAAACTCTTAGAAGAAAACATAGGCAGAACACTCTATGGCATAAATCACAGCAAGGTCTTTTTTGATCCATTTCCTAGAGTAATGAAAACAAAAATAAAAATAAACAAATGAGACCTAATTAAGCTTAATACCTTTTGCACAGCAAAGGAAATCATAAACAAAACAAAACAGCAATCCACAGAATGAAAGAAAATCTTGGCAAATGAACTGATCTACAAGAGATTAATCTGCAACATATAAAACCTACTCATGCAAGTCAATCTTAAAAAAAAATCAAAAAATGGGCAGAAGATCTAAATAGATATTTGTCCAAAGAAGACATACAATGGCAAAAACACACATGTAAAGGTGCTCAGCATCACTAATTATTAGCAAAATTCAAGTCAAAATTGCAATGAAGGCACATCACACCAGTCAGAATGGCTATCACCAAAAAAATAACAGACAATAAATGCTTGAGAGGATGTGGAGGGAACGCTCTTACACTGTTGGTGGAAATGTAAATTGATACAGTCAATATGAAGAACAGTATGGAGGTTCCTTAGAAAAACTAAAAATAGAGCTACCATATGATGCACCAGTCTGTTGTTCCATGTCCAGTTCTAACTGTTGCTTCCTGACCTGCATACAAATTTCTCAAGAGGCAGATCAGGTGGTCTGGTATTCCCATCTCTTTCAGAATTTTCCACAGTTTATTGTGATCCACACAGTCAAAGGCTTTGGCATAGTCAATAAAGCAGAAATAGATGTTTTTCTGGAACTCTCTTGCCTTTTCGATGATCCAGCGGATGTTGGCAATTTGATCTCTGGTTCCTCTGCCTTTTCTAAAACCAGCTTGAACATCAGGAAGTTCACGGTTCACGTATTGCTGAAGCCTGGCTTGGAGAATTTTGAGCATTACTTTACTAGCGTGTGAAATAGATGGGGAAACAGTGGAAATAGTGTGAGACTTTATTTTTCTGGGCTCCAAAATCACTACAGATGGTGACTGCAGCCATGAAATTAGAAGACGCTTGCTCCTTGGAAGTAAAGTTATGACCAACCTAGATAGAATATTCAAAAGCAGAGACATTACTTTGCCAACAAAGGTCCATCTAGTCAAGGCTCTGGTTTTTCCTGTGGTCATGTATGGATGTGAGAGTTGGACTGTGAAGAAGGCTGAGCGCTGAAGAGTTGATGCTTTTGAACTGTGATGTTGGAGAAGACTCTTGAGAGTCCCTTGGACTGCAAGGAGATCCAACCAGTCCATTCTGAAGGAGATCAGCCCTGGGATTTCTTTGGAAGGAATGATGCTAAAGCTGAAACTCCAGTACTTTGGCCACCTCATGCGAAGAGTTGACTCATTGGAAAAGACTCTGATGCTGGGAGGGATTGGGGGCAGGAGGAGAAGGGGACAACAGAGGATGAGATGGCTGGATGGCATCACCGACTGGATGGAGGTGAGTCTGAGTGAACTCTGGGAGTTGGTGATGGACAGGGAGGCCTGGCGTGCTGCGATTCACGGGGTTGCAAAGAGTCGGACACGACTGAGCGACTGATCTGATCTGATGATGCACCAATCTCACTCTTGGACATCTGTCTAGAGAAAACTATAATTTGAAAAGATGTATGAACCCCACTGTTCATTGCAGCACTATTTACAATAGCCAGGACATGGAAGCAACTTAAATGTTCATCAATGAGGAATGGATAAAAAACAAATGGTACATACATACAATGGGATATTATTCAGCCATAAAAAGAACTAAATACTGCCATCTGCAGCCACATGGATGGGTCTAGAGATTGTCATACTGAATGAAGTAAGTCCACAGAGAGAGACAGACATCATGATATTGCTTATATGTGGAATCTTACAAAATAATGGTACATATGAATCTATTTACAAAACAGAAATAGAGTCTCAGATGTAAGAAACATACATATGGTTATGGGGGACAAGGATGAATTAGGAGATTGGGATTGACATATATGCTGCTATATATAAAATAAACTATGGGAACTACTGTGTAGCACGGGAAACTATGCTCAATCCTCTCTAATGACCTATATGGGAAACACATCTAAAAAAAGAGTGGGTAAAACTGATTCACTTTACTGCACAGCAGAAACTAACACAACATTTTGACTAAACTGTACTCCAATAAAAATTATATAAAAAAGAAATCACTTGGCTCTTACTGAAGGTAAAGTTTTTGGTTTATTTATTTATTTATTTTTGGTCTCATATTTTTCTTTGAATGTTGTCAGAAATTTTATATTACATTGATATCCAAGGCACAAAGATCACTTTAATAAGCATTCACTCTACATTTCTAATATCCTTTTAAAAATCTAACAAACATATTTTCAATAAGTAAAGGATAAATGACAAGTAATTTCCATATTTTTTTTTGAAAAGTGAATTCAGACTGGATCTGTTCTCTGAAATAGTCAATCATACATAAAATTGTCAGATTAAAACTAAGCATTTGAAATGAATATTAATACATTTCCAATTAATCTATTTCTTTACATTAAACAAAAAAAACCTTAGATATGATTTATCTTTAGAAGCAGGCAAAACTATTTTGGTGAGATGTCATAAGATTTTGAAATAGTATTCAAATTCTATACTTTAACATTTTTGTTTGTACATTGTCATAAATAAAACACATCAGTGCATTAGGTCACACAATAAGTATTTAATGAACACCATCTAGTTGAGAATATTCATGTGCCAACCTGTTGATACATACCTGTATGCCATTGTGTTGAATATATACCAAGGAATAAAAGTTCTGAGTCGGAGAACATGTATACTTAGCTTTAGCAGATTCTGTCAAGCATTTTTACCAAAATGAAACACTGGACAATAAATACAGTCCCTATATATCCTTGTCTAGAATCCACAGAGGAAACAGAAAAGCAAACAACAAATGAAAAGTATGTTGATAAACACAGTAATAGAGGTTCACAACAGAGTGCTAAATACTACAATGTGCTTTTGTGTACACATACATACACATAAACATATGCTTGCAAAATAATATATTATTATTACTATCATCTTAGAATATCAATGCTTCTGTATTGTAAAATAATTGACATTGGAAACTTAAACAATTGACTCCCATGAGAAAAAGTAATATTTTAATTTTATTTAGGAATTTGCTGAACAATGCCCTGCATGCCATTTTCTTGAAGTCTAGAATAGTAATGTTCAGTTCAAGTTGATTCCAGATGCTCAGCTCTATTGAATTATTTTCAGGATTCATTAAGTGCTAAACTTTTTCCTTCCTTTCTGTCTGATTTAGATACCAATTCTCTGGCCATCGCTGACTATAGAAATTATCACACTTTACTTTCCAGAAGAATAGACTGCATCAAGAGTCACCATGTGCTAATTAAGAAAAATTCTCCTGATACAGCCATCTGTCTGTCCCTGACACACTTTGGGAATATGCTATTGCATATGAACATTCAAAGGTGGATTACTAAAACTACAATTTTGGGGACAAAGGGAGTTTTTTACTGTATTATAAACCTTAACGAAAGTTACATTTACAAAATCACCATAGTCAAGCCACCAAGACTTGGAAAATAAGCACTACTTGGGGGTGATGACACTGTAGACAGCAAGGAACAGCCACAGTGGTTACAAACCATATTTCTCTGAGCTGCCTCAACTATCTGGATCCCAGCCAAGGACCTCAGGTCTCTAGTTTAGCACCTGTTACAAGGAGAGACTAGATGCATCCCAGTCTTAAAAGAGGGGTTGCTCAGAGGTCAGCAGTTTCAAAGGTTTGCTGTGGGGGACACATCTGAGTATCACCAGCAAGAAGTCATAAGCAAACTGAAGATTACTGCTCCAAGGAACCATGTAAGTAGTCTTAGTTGGGAAGGCAGGATCCGTGTTTCACTTACCATCATATCCCTGACACTTTTCAATGAAAGACACAATTGTAGTTACTTGACACATATTTGATGTATAGTAGAAAAAATGAAATTCCAAGTGAAATAAAAATTTTAAAAACTATGATAGAATAAACATCAAGTTGAATGAGCTATTTAGGGGTCAAGATAAATACACTGGGCTATGTGTAGGAGTCGTGTGTGGGTGTAGATATGTATACACTCACTTTGCAAAAAAACTCATAATGCATTAGGCCTGGAAGGCCCTTTAGAAGCCATCTAATGTAGCTCATGTCATTCAAAGAGGAACATTCCTGGCTGTACTTACACTTCTAACAAGTAATATACACTGGCATGGTGAGTTGAGTTCAGAATTCTGTCTTTTGGTTTAGTTATTTTTTTCAACTAGACAATGATGCTTCCTTGGGGGTTATAAAAGCAAGTATTGGGGAATATAAAATCCTGTTATTTTCATATTATGTGTACATCTGGATACGTTATAATAGAACTTTGGAGGGGGGGGATAAAATACTTATAGATAAAAGTAAAGATTCATTAAGACAGCAAGAATTCAGTTATGACAGCAATTAAAAGATGGTTCAACTATTGGGCCTAAAAGTGAAGACACTGAATATGAATATATTCACTTTATGAATAGACTAAGAATAATTTGTAAGTTATTACATATGGATTACCAATGATATCTTATGCCTAAATAAAGTATATTTTCTATCCCATACCATATGTTTGGGCTTCTCTGGTAGCTCAGCTGATAAAAGAATCCACCTGCAAAGCAGGAGATCCCAGTTCGATTCTTGGGCTGGGAAGATCCCCTGGAGAAGGGTTAGGCTACCCACTCCAGTATTCTTGGGGTTCTCTGGTAGTTCAGATGGTAAAGAATTTGCCTGCAATGTCAGAGACCTGGGTTTGATCCCCGGTTTGGGAAGATCCCCTGGAGGAAGGCATGGCAACCCACTCCAGTACTCTTGCTTAGAGAATCCCCATGGATAGAGGAGCCTGGTGGGCTACATTCCATAGGATGGTAAAGAATTGGACATGGCTGAACAACTAAGCACACACACAAACCACTTATTTATATATACCATTAAAATATAATTTGCAACAAATTTTTTAAGTACAGGTATTTTTCTAGTACTAGTTCTCACATTAACTCTGAGTAATAGAAACAAATTGATCTGTGGACACCTCCTGTGTCTTATTTCTCACTGGTCAAATTTCTCTCCATAGGTTATTAAATCCCCAGCTCTTTAAGATGAGCTCATACCACAAGGCAGCTCTTCACCTGAGTCTGAAAGTGGTAGGAGAATCCCAAATGTTTTCCACTGCTCTGTCATGGAGGATTCTGGGGAAGCTATTCTAATGCAACTGGAATAAGGGGGTGGGGGTGCTGGTTCTATAGTTACTTTGGTTACCCAGGGGAAGAAGAGACAGCCAGAAGTGTTGAGAGAGATGAGGTGTTTCTAAGACAATAAGGGAAAATAAAAATAGAGAAGGGAAAAACTAATAATCGGCACCATTTTGTGGTGAGCATGAGGACACGGCAGTACCCATAAGTTAAGTAACTTGCCCAAGATGATATATTAGCTAGAAAATGGCAAGTCCTGGGCCTGAACCCAAATGCTTCTGGCCAAAGCTAATGCTCTTAATTTTACAGTGAACTGACTCTAGCTCAGTTTAAATGGCATGCAGCATAAAACAATAAATATTTATGGAGCACTTACCATATGTCCAACAAATTATGAGGAGTCATAAAGTCATGAGGGGAATAAATAAGAAAATAATTCTAAAGTAATTGTTATCTAGACCATAGTGTATAGGAGATCAAAGAAACATTAAGGTCATTTCACATTATTTGGTATGGGAGATGTGGTCTGGGTAAAGTGGATTGAACTTTTAATGATTTGAGTCATTAAGGAATGGGCGAACGTATATGCATGCATGCACATGAAAAAAATAGGATCTCTGGGCTTTCAAACTGAGAAATGTAAGTTGTATAACAATATATTTAGTAATACCAGCTATTAAGGAACAAATATTGTGTGGTACAAAAACCAGTCAGACCGAACTGTACAAGGGGGTTAGAAGTGGTTACTTCTGTATGGAGAAGAATGAGGGAAGAGCTTCACTTTTTATATTATACATCTATATTGTTCACTTTTTGATAAATATTTCAAATGGTTTAAAATATTTAAACCATAAATATTTAAAAATTTTAAACCATAATTAAAATGACTTAAAAATTTCTTCTCAAATTCCTCTAGGCTCCTGAAGAAGTTCAGTTTCCTGAAATTTCTCAAACAAGCTTGCACACCTGATGCTTTTGGAGACTATAAGTGTACCCCTCCCTTACTGTAAGAGCTGGCTGCCCAGGTCTTAGTTGGCTTTAATGAGACCTATGTAGTTGTAGCAACTGTGCCAGCTGGACTTCAGAAGTGCTACTGACTGACTCATTATGTGCCTCCCTCCTTCCTTTAGATCAGGACTGTTCTGTATAGTTTCACTCTGCTGGTACCACTATCCTATGCTGAGTATATGGAACACATAACTAGGCCCTTTTTGTTCACAGGCCTTCAGATCAGGAGGAAACGGTTCCAAGGAAGCAAGGGAATACCTGGAACTATTATAGAAGATAAGATCCTTGCATTTGAGTTCATGATTTGTAGGGTGGAAACTTTGGGGCCTTTGGATGGCGTTGAATCTATTGTTTCTACAAAAGTCACATGAATATTTGAAGGAAAGAGGGTGGACTGTGGCAGTTAGCCTCATGGTCAGAGGTCGGCTGGGGATGTTGTTTAACTCCAGTCAAGCTTTTTGACAATGGCATCCTCAGCCAACATCTGATTTTAAACTTCATAAGAAACCATAAAGCAGAACTATTGAATTGGCTGTTTGAATCCTTATGAACAGAAATCACAAGCATTTATAAATGGTCATCATCATTTTAAGAGGGGCTCTACGTGAACCGTGAACTTCCTGATGTTCAAGCTGGTTTTAGAAAAGGCAGAGGAACCAGAGATCAAATTGCCAACATCTGCTGGATCATCAAAAAAGCAAGAGAGTTCCAGAAAAACATCTATTTCTGCTTTATTGACTATGCCAAAGCCTTTGACTGTGTGGATCACAATAAACTGGAAAATTCTGAAAGAGATGGGAATACCAAACCACCTGACCTGCCTTTTGAGAAATCTGTATGCAGGTCAGGAAGCAACAGTTAGAACTGGACATGGAACAACAGACTGGTTCCAAATAGGAAAAGGAGTATGTCAAGACTGTATATTGTCACCCTGCTTATTTAACTTATATGAAGAGTATATCATGAGAAATGCTGGGCTGGAAGAAGCACAAGCTGGAATCAAGATTGCCGGGAGAAATATCAATAACCTCAGATATGCAGATGACACCACCCTTATGGCAGAAAGTGAAGAGGAACTCAAAAGCCTCTTGATGAAAGTGAAAGTGGAGAGTGAAAAAGTTGGCTTAAAGCTCAACATTCAGAAAACGAAGATCATGGCATCCGGTCCCATCACTTCATGGGAAATAGATGGGGAAACAGTGGAAACAGTGTCAGACCT
>NW_011494832.1:5341730-5342726 GCF_000754665.1 Bison bison bison | reverse complement strand
TCACTGCAGATGGTGACTGCAGCCATGAAATTAAAAGACGCTTACTCCTTGGAAGGAAAGTTATGACCAACGTAGACAGCATATTCAAAAGCAGAGACATTACTTTGCCAACAAAGGTCCGTCTAGTCAAGGCTATGGTTTTTCCAGTGGTCATGTAGGGATGTGAGAGTTGGACTGTGAAGAAAGCTGAGTGCCAAAGAATTGATGCTTTTGAACTGTGGTATTGGAGAAGACTCTTGAGAGTCCCTTGGACTGCAAGGAGATCCAACCGTTCCATTCTGAAGGAGATCAGTCTGGGATTTCTTTGGAAGGAATGATGCTAAAGCTGAAACTCCAGTACTTTGGCCACCTCATGGGAAGAGTTGACTCATTGGAAAAGACTCTGATGCTGGGAAGGATTGGGGGCAGGAGGAGAAGAGGATGACAGAGGATGAGATGGCTGGATGGCATCACTGACTCGATGGACGTGAGTCTGAGTGAACTCCGGGAGTTGGTGATGGACAGGGAGGCCTGGCGTGCTGCGACTCATGGGGTCACAAAGAGTCGGACATGACTGAGTGACTGAACTGAACTTAACTGAACAGCAAAACTTTTCTGTAAATGGCCAGATAGATTAAACTTTAGCCTTTGCAGAACATACGGTGTCTTTTGCAAATATTCAATTCTGTTCTTTTAGCATAAAAGTAGCCTTCAGTTCAGTTCAGTTCACATCAGTGGCTCAGTGGTGTCTGACTGTTTGCGACCCCATGAATCACAGCACGCCAGGCCTCCCTGTCCATCACCAACTCCCGGAGTTCACTCAGACTCACGTCCATCGAGTCAGTGATGCCATCCAGCCATCTCATCCTCTGTCGTCCCCTTCTCCTCCTGCCCCCAATCCCTCCCAGCATCAGAGTCTTTTCCAATGAGTCAACTCTTTGCATGAGGTGGCCAAAGTACTGGAGTTTCAGCCTTAGCGTCATTCCTTCCAAAGAAATCCCAGACTGATCTCCTTCA
>NW_011494832.1:5339277-5341485 GCF_000754665.1 Bison bison bison | reverse complement strand
CATGGGCATATTCCAGCAAAAATGTCTTTATGGACATTGAAATTTGAACTTTATATAAATTTTACATATCAGAACATATTACACTTAGTTTTATTTTGTCAACCACATATAAATATAAGTACCACTACTGGCTCACAAACTATACAAAAGGCCAGGTTGCTGATTCTTGTTTGTTTGTTTTTTTAATTTTATTTTATTTTTAAACTTTACATAATTGTATTAGTTTTGCCAAATATCATAATGAATCTGATTCTTGTTTAAAGGCATTATATTTTAGAGTAATTTGTTATGCAGCAATAGATGACTACAGAGAGTGGGATCATCAGATACTCTAAATAAGAAAACCTCCAGACATGCATAGGAGAAAAGACAAAGTCCTTGAAATGAGATCAGTATCTGTGAGGGCTTGAATGTAAGAGTACAAGAACAAAACAAAAGAAACTATTACCCCAAATAGTCCCTCTCCTCTACTATTAATTGGATCAACCTTTACCACTAAAATTCTTGGACATAGCAGCCCCTTTAAGAAATGCCTAGAACTGAAAAAGTCTATTCCGCATTCCTCATTTTAAGAAACTTCACACTGCTTCCTCATTAACTTATTGCATTCAAATTCTAAATCTGAATGACTATATTTATAACTTGTGTTTCTTAATTCATCAGTTGTGAATACAAAACTCTGGAGTCTAGGGTCTGATTTTTTTCTGTGAAGGAATCAAAGGGGTAATGAAGGTACACTAAGACCAGCAAACCAAGAGGTTCAATAGTTTGGGCAGAAGAGGGACAGATAAAGTTTTTAATCAGTGCTACAATCATCAATAAAGTGAGAGAGTTCCAGAGAAACATATACTTCTGCTTTATTGACTATGCCAAAGCCTTTGACTGTGTGGATCACAACAAACTGTGGAAAATTCTTCAAGAGATGGGAATACCAGACCACCTGACCTGCTTCCTGAGAAATCTGTATGCAGGTCAAGAAGCAACAGTTAGAACTGGACATGGAATAACAGACTGGTTTTAAATTGGGAAAGGAGTACATCAAGGCTGTATATTGTCACCATGCTTATTTAACTTATATGTAGAGTACATCACGAGAAACACTGGAATGAATAAAGCACAGCTGGAATCAAGATTGCTGGAAGAAATATATTAACTTCAGATATCCAGATGACACCACCCTTATGGCAGAAAGTGAAGAAGAACTACAGAGCCTCTTGAAGAAAGTGAAAGAAGAGAGTGAAAAAGCTGGCTTAAAACTCAACATCGCAGCACTGTTTATAATAGCCAGGACATGGAAGCAACCTAGATGCCCATCAGCAGATGAATGGATAAGAAAGCTGTGGTACATATACACAATGGAGTATTACTCAGCCATTAAAAAGAATACATTTGAATCAGTTCTAATGAGGTGGATGAAACTGGAGCCTATTATATAGAGTGAAGCAAGCCAGAAGGAAAAACACCAATACAGTATACTAACGCATATATATGGAATTTAGAAAGATGGTAACAATAACCCTGTATACGAGACAGCAAAAGAGACACTGATGTATAGAACAGTCTTTTGGACTCTGTGGGAGAGGGAGAGGGTGAGATGATTTGGGAGAATGGCATTGAAATATGTATAATATCATAAATGAAAAGAGTCGCCAGTCCAGGTTCGATGCACGATACTGGATACTTGGGGCTGGTGCACAAGGACAACTCAGGGGGATGGTATGGGGAGGGAGGAGGGAGGTGGGTTCAGGATGGGGAACATGTGTATGCCTGTGGCGGATTCACTTCGAAATATATGGCAGAACCAATACAATATTGCAAAGTTTAAAAATAAAATAAAATTTAAAAAAAAAACAAAACTCAACAGTTGGAAAACTAAGATCATGGCATTCGGTCCCATCACTTCATGGCGGATAGATTGGGCAACAATGGAAAGTGACAGACTTTATTTTTGGGGGCTCCAAAATCACTGCAGATGGTGACTGCAGCCATGAAATTAAAAGACGCTTACTCCTTGGAAGGAAAGTTATGACCAACGTAGACAGCATATTCAAAAGCAGAGACATTACTTTGCCAACAAAGGTCCGTCTAGTCAAGGCTATGTTTTTTCCAGTGGTCATGTAGGGATGTGAGAGTTGGACTATAAAGAAAGCTGAGAGCTGAAGAATTGATGCTTTCGAACTGTGGTGTTGGAGAAGACTCTTGAGAGTC
>NW_011494832.1:5332401-5339177 GCF_000754665.1 Bison bison bison | reverse complement strand
CCTTGGACTGCAAGGAGATCCAACCAGTCAATCCCAAAGGAAATCAGTCCTGAATATTCATTGGAAGGATGGATGCTGAAGCTGAAACTCCACTACTTTGGCCACCTGATGTGAAGAACTGACTCATTGGAAAAGACCCTAAATCTGGGAATAATTGAAGGCAGGAAGAAGAAGGGAATGACAGAGGATGAGGTGGTTGGATGGCATCACTGACTCAATGGACTTGAGTTTGAATAAGCCCTGGGAGTTGGTGATGGACAGGGAAGCCTGGCGTACTGCAGTCCATGGGGTCTCAAAGTGTCGGACATGACTGAGCGACTGAACTAACTAACTAACAATCAGCTAGGGTGTTCTCAGACCCAAGTGCACTTGGGCTCCTAATGTCCTCACTGTTTCTGATTATACAAACAGCTTTTCCTTCACAGCATAGTTATGTGATCAGGGCCCTGTAGCATGATCAGAAGATATTCCAGTATTGGCTCCTTTGAGTCATCAAACCTATGTCTCCCTTACTTCCACCTAGGCTCTGATCTAAACAGTCATGACAATTGGTTTAGACATCTTCTAAGAGAGTAAAAATCTCCCTGGGGTCTTACTTTCCTTCCTGTGTGATTAGCCAGGATAATTAAGATAGAAATAGACTAATGAAGTAGAAACTCAAAGGGGAAAGGTAGAGATCCTTGCTGTTATTTTTCAGTCGCTCAGTCATGTCTGAGTATTTGCGGCCCCATGGACTTCAGGTTGCCAAGCTTTCCTGTCCTTAATTATCTCCTGGAGTGTGTTCAAACTCATGTCCATTGAGACAGTGATGCCATCCAATCATCTCATCCTCTGTTGCCCCCTTTTCCTGCCCTCAGTATTTCCCAGCATCAGGGTCCTTTCCAATGAGTCGGCTCTTCACCTCAGATGCCAAAGAATTGGAGCTTCAGCATCAGTCCTCCTAGTGAATATTCAGGGTCGATTTCCTTTAGGATCGACTGGTTTTATCTACTTGCAGTCCAAGAGATTCTCAAGAGTCTTCTTCAACACCACAATTTGAAAGCATCAATTCTTTTGTCCTCAGCCTTCTTTATGGTCCAACTCTCATACCCATACATGACTACTGGAAAAACCATAGCTTTGACTATGCTTTGCCCCTTTTTACTGAGGTCCTCTTGGCCTCTATATAAAAATTCTCATCATTTTTCCAGAATTCTTAAAAATTTCCTAAACTAGTGTCTGTGAGAAATTGGTACGAAGACTATTTTCTACCTAGCTTGAGATCTGATTGTTATCCTTGCCAAAACAAAATACAGCAATAATACAAGGTGTCTTGTAAGTTGTATCATAAAGGATAGTGGACCAGTTTTCAAGCTTAAAATTGCACAAGTAAGGGGTCTCTAAAGTTTTCTACTCAGAAAATAACTTCTGTACCAAGGTAATTTCTAAAAATTCCTCTGGAAGTGTATCCAACTAAGGACTATTAAATGTCTATTTGCCTAGCTGAAATCAATTTAATAATTCAAGTATTAATCATTAACTCAACAAATATTTATGGGACATCTATATTTGACAGATATTACACATGATATTAAAAAGAATATACTATTAAATATTCAAGTGTATTAAAGAGTACACTATTAAAGAATATGACACAATTTAAATGTGACATAAAATGATGTTTGTTTTCTGACACTAAGGTAGTATGATTAAACTTTTCACTTGAAATTTTGTCAAAAAGGGTAGGAATGTTCACTTCGAACACTAATTTTACTAAGAATAGGAGACAAATTAGGTTAAAGTAATTAGAAATCTGTAAAATAAGAAGCTTTCTAGATTGATCAAAATCTGTCTCTACTTCTGTGCTTTCATGACTTATTTCTAGAAAGAAAAAGAATAAAATGAGTGTTGTCAAGTTAATTCACAACTCAGCTTCTCTCTCACTCAGTGCTTATCTGAAAGAGGTGCCTTTGAAAATAGCAGCATATCATTAAGGAACTAAAGAATATATTCCAAAATATCTTTTTAACTACACATAAATAATTTAAACAATGCTTTTAACTATCTTTCTTGGCTAATTTACCATCCATTAATGTAAGCATCCAAATCAAGAATCAAAAGCCTTTTTATACTGACATAAATGATTCCACACAGGAGACAGAAAGAAGTTGATAAATTTACTAATTCAATGTAGAAGTATTTCTGTGAATTTGGAAATTCTCAGTATGAATATGGTCATCATCTTGGTGTTCAAAACAACTTTAAAGTATCTTTGATGTTTTCAATTCTTACCATTCTGTGTATTTTGGCAAAACCTTACAAGTTTCTGTAAGGAAACAGACAAAAAAGTCTTCAGAGGTAAAAGCATGAATTAGAGTGAAACCTATTAAATGACTCAAATTAAATCTTAGTCAATTCTCCACTGGTGCAAAAAAAAAAAAAAAATCTTACAAGGAAATTAGTAAATCTGTTTCTACGGCCCTTTCTTGGGCAAATCATGAAAACACTCTTTGCACATATTCTTGTTAGTGAGATGTGCATGTTAACCAAAGCAGCCTCTGATCACTTTGGTCAGGCTTGGATTCTTTGTATGGGGGTGCCAAGTAAATTTTTGTCAGGGAGTTGGTTGCTCTTATGTGGCAACCAACATGAGATGTATTTTAAACTTTGCAAAAGTCAAGGCATTCATTATGATTTTTTTTTTTTTGCAAAATAAGTGACAATGTTAAATATATGACAGTATATTAAATTCAACACTGAAAATTTCTGTCTGTATTTATCTCTACCTCAAAATCTTTCTCTCTCATACATATATAAATATTGCACTATTGCATATTTCCATATATGTATATACATATGTCCTGTATATATAAAATACTATCTCTCATCTCTCTCTCTCTCTCTTTCTCTCTCTCTCTATATATATTTATACACACACACACACACACACACACACACACACACACACGCACATGGGGCTTCTCTGGTAGCTTAGTGGTAAAGAATCTGCTTGCTAATACAGGAGATACAGGTTTGATTCCTGGGTCGAGAAGATCCCCTGGAGAGGGAAATGGCAACCCATTCTAGTACTCTTGTCTGGGAAATCCCACGGACCGAGGATTTCAGGCTACAGTCCAGGAGGGTACAGTCCATGGAGTTGCAAAAGAGTTGGACATGACTTGTCAACTAAAACAACACAAAAACATCACACACTCACACATATATAAATATATATATATATATACACACATATAAGAGAAATCTAGTGAAAAGAAGTTGTATAAATAAAACACTTATACTGAGACCTCAAATATTTTCCGTTTTTGATTCCTATCCTTACCTCTCCAAAGCAATCAAGATTAATAATTGTGTTTATACTCTTCCATATTTTTTTATGTTCATAAGACTATAGAGCATGTATTTGTGTTCAGAGCTGTTTTTCTTCCTTTCTTCTTTTCTTCTCTCCCTCCTCTTCTTTCTCTTTCTTCCATTATTTATTATTTTCATATCAATTATATAATGTACACTAATATTTTACTAATTGTGAGTTACAACCCATTAGCAATTTATAAGATCAATTCAGTGATTATTAGCAGCCTTAAAAATTCAAAAATTAAAAATGTACAAACAAAAAGAGTGGAAAGAAAAAGAAAATATTACAGTATCATAAATAACAAATTGTAGTAAGGTTATTTCATTTCATAAACCTTTTATTTCCATTTAAATATTTTAAAAATATGTGAATGAAGGTGTTTGAGTTTATATAAACATGCAGAAGTATATGTGCATGAAACAAATGTGTACGTAAATAAGTACTAAGTCTGAACCACTATAAGATGAATTTTTCATGGTGTGTAATAATAGAAAAAAGTGGTTACAAACTTTCCTTGGTAAATGTTCTTTTCTTCCGGTTTGTACACTAATTGAAATAAAGCTGTTTAGAATGTTAAGCATTTATTTTTTTAATTCATAAAGTGTAGATAAATGAGCTATATAGAGCTCAGCAATAGATGTATTCCTTGCACAGAAGTGCATCATATTAATTAAATTATTTGTAAAGCAGCTTTCATCCCTGGAATGTAGATGTTTCTAGTATGTGCTACATCTTTTTGTTGAGAATATTATTATCCTCAGACCTAATGAACATTAGATCATAAAAAAGAGAGAGGGGCAGAAGAAATAGCAGAGTAATGGAGGAGAAGTAATATTATTCATGTAGTATCAATATGATTTCTAATTTTGCTTTGTTATTATCAGAGTCCAATCATATTGGATGATTTTATGTCTTTAGTTTTAGGAGGAATTCGGGTTGAAAGAAGCACAACTTCTAACACTTAAAGTAATTCACTGATGAACTTCAAATAAGATGAAATATAGGAATTTTCATGAAAGTTACTTATGCTGTGCTCTGCTGTACTAGGTAGCTTCAGTTGTGTCCAACTCTTTGCGACACCATGGACTGTAGCCCACCAGGCTCCTCTATCCATTGGATTCTCCAGGCAAGAGTATTGGAATGGGTTGTCATGCCCTCCTCCAGGGGATCTTCCTGACACAGGGATCAAACCCAGGTCTCTTATGTCAGTCTCCTGCATTGGCAGGTGGGTTTTTTACTACTAGAGCCACTGTGAAGCCCAAGCTACTTCGTGACAATGAAAGATATGAATTCGTCTATCCATGTGATTCCATCTATAATTCATATACATATCTAGATAATATAGTGTATGTACATATGCATATATTAGTAAAACACACATATATATGTACTATACATGTCTTCTAACCCCATCAATAACAACATGAACACAAACTTAAATTTAGCTGTAACTGTTCTTTATTCTCTTTAAATCACTGAATGGGTAGCAGGGACAAACATATTACAACCAAGGTTTTTTTTTGTTTGTTTTCATTCACAGCCAGAACCATGTGAAAATTTCAGAGCTTTGACAAGATGTTTTAAAAAATCTGAACAAACCTCTAGAGGAGGAAACTAGCAGTGTGCTTGTGATCTTAATGTAAGACTAAGTTAAGCTCATACCTGTATGGTGGTGATTGGGAGAGATGAGAAATGATTAATACCCTGATTCCTTATTTTAGAGATTCGACATTCCTGGAATTCAAGAAATGATTATCCATCTCTGGGGATCATTATTTAAATAAAATGTGTATAGAACAGCATGAAAAGTTTGGAAAAGGAAGTTACCAGCAATACTGTAACAGAAAGCATTAAGACAGCCTGCCAGCTGCACTGGTTTCAAAACTTGGCTTAACAAGTGATGAAAAGTAGCTCCCGAGTTGCATTGTAAAAAAGCAGAAAAAAAAAGAATATATTGGAAATTGGAATTGGAATCTGCCCCGAAGTCCAGATATGGATATAATTAGGCCAAAGGTAATAGAAATACCATTCACTGATATTCTCACTTCTCTCAAGTATTGGCTCAGATGTCATGTTTTCAGTGAGCCATCCTACTTCTTCTCTGAAAACAGCTCTTTCTTATACCCCTTTCTTTTACTTCTGTCTCATTGTCAAACTTTATTTTTGCTTAAAAAGAGCCTTTTTTTTGCTTATTTGATTATAACTATCTCTATAACTAGAATAAAATTTCTATGAAAATAAAGACTTGGCTTATCTACTTCAAACTATCACCAATATCTCGAATAGTTTTGGCACACAGCAGATGCTCAGTAAAATAAAGGTAACCAATCATTTTAATTCCAAAATCAGAAACCTGGGAGTTATTTGGCCCTCTCAACTTCTCCTTCTTCACCTTCCATATCAAATCTATCACTTTTTATTTTCTCAGTTGAACAATGCCTCCTTATCTTTGCATTCTTCTTTCTCCTTACTTTCACTACCTTGATTCTAAATCTGCATCTGAAGCAACACAATATCTCCTGCTAACTTGATGCATCCATTTAGCAGCCAACACAGTAAAATTAAAATATGAGGGTATTGGTTTGTTGTTGTTTTAAAATCACCAAATTGGCTGTACAGAAGATCTCCTTGACCCTACATTTTCTACAAGCCTAAGCTTTCCCTATTTCTCTCTCTACTTCATTGGTGCCTTTCTCTAAACCCACATAAAGCAAAAGCAGATTATATAAAACTAATTAACGGAAACAGTGACAGACTTTATTTTGAGGGGCTCCAATATCACTGCAGATGGTGACTGCAGCCATGAAATAAAATATGCTTGCTCCTTGGAAGAAAAGCTATGAAAAACCTAGACAGCATATTAAAAAGCAGAGACATCACTTTGCTGACAAAGGTCTGTATAGTCAAAGCTATGGTGTTTCCAGTAGTCATGTAAGGATGTGAGAGTTAGACTATAAAGAAGTTGGGCACTGAAGAACTGTGCCTTTGAACTGTGGTGTTAGGAAGACTTTTCAGAATCCCTTGTACTGCAAGGAGATCAAATCAGTCAGTCCTAAAAGAAATCAACCCTGAATATTCATTGGAAGGACTGATGCTGAAGCCAAAGCCCCAGTACTTTTGCCACCTGATACGAAGAGCCAATTCATTAGAAAATATCCTGATTTCGGGAAAGATTGAAAGCGGGAGAAGAAGGGGATGACAGAGGATGAGATAGTTGGATGGCAACACCAACTCAAAGGCATGAGTTTGAGAAAGCTCCGGGAGATGGTGAGGGACAGGGAAACCTGGCGTGCTGCAATCCATGGGGTCACAAAGAGTCAGTCACAACCGAGCGACTGAACAACAACAACAGATAAGCACCAACTTTATCTATGAAAATTCACCATTCTCTTTTAAACAAAGAATTTTTTTCACATATTTGAAA
>NW_011494832.1:5324375-5332301 GCF_000754665.1 Bison bison bison | reverse complement strand
ACAGTTCCACTTTTTCATAGGTTCATATCTTCATCTTCCAGATGAAGATAAACTCATAGAGTCCAATCATTTAATTTTCAAGTATCCCAATAGTTAGAATTCATAATTCTATTAATTTTTATCAAAGACTAACTAAATCACAGTTTGTTTATTTGTGTATTTTTTGGCCAATGTAGACAATGGTACTTTCATAATATAAATATAAGATGGAAATAAAGGGCTTTGGCTATGATCTATGATCTCAATCATTTATTTGAGCCAGCTATACTTAAATGTGTTTCAAGTGTTCATAATTATTTTACTTAAGACCTACAACATGCATGCTATATAGTGTTAAAAATAGGTTTTGTTTTCTTATGTTTTAATATAGAAACATCAACATTAAATGAGGAGGTGAGCTTGAGAGTTGTCACATGTGGTCAAAAAAACCATTTCCAATCAAAGAGATAGAACAAGAAATGAGGAGTGTAAATTAGTTTCTCTCTCTATATCCATCCATCCATATATGTATACGTGTGTATACATACCTAGAAAGATCAAGCAATCAAACCATTAATGTGTCAGTCACCAGCCTAGTCCAAAAGCTCCAGTATTAAAATATACTGTGTCAAGAATGCCTCGTCAGCATCTCACATACATACTCTCAAGCAAATACTCAGAGTAGTTTCTAACTTGCTGCTATTTCTACAAATGTCACCTTTTTAAAATTTATTACTTATTTCCACAAATGTCACCTTTTAAAAACTAATTGCTCCTCTATCAGAATGATATAGCTAAAGGTGAAATCTAAAAATGTTGCTCTCCTGTTGAAAATCTTTCAATAGGTCTGCACTGTCTACTGTGAATAATGTAGGAATGTTTAGCATATATTTCAGAGTAGACCATCACAACGCCCATAATTTGCTTTCTGTCTTTGTCTTCTACTGTTTCCCCACTCATATGGCATAGCCATCAAAACATCCCCTCTATTTCCTGAATGGACCATGCTTTTTTTTTTCTCCTTTCAAATCTGTGGTGAAGTCAGCCCACTTAATGGATACAGAAGGTTGAACAATAAAATTTCAAGCTTCTGCAGAAAGAGAGGGTATTTTATTGGGTAACACAATGGCATCCATATTTCTTTACAGTTAAAGATCTGTTTTCAGTTCAATATCTGGAAATTACTGTTTTATATCAAAAAACCAGGAATAACAGCCTTCCCCTAGCTTTAGCAAAGCATAAAGCAGACAAAAAAGGGAATCAGTTAACAGACACTGTTCAAAGGAAACATAAAGCAACAGGTCCATATAAAAAGACAGAAAGGATTTCAAGGATTGTGAATAAAAGGTGAGAACATTTAATGGAATGTATTTGAAGAAAACAGCATATTTTAAATGTATTATATAATGTTTTTGTACCTAAAATACAAATATTTAATAACATTTCACACACAAAAAAAATGAAACAAGAAGTATAAATTAGGGTATCAATATTAATGGAACTATTGTAGAAAGTGTGAAGAGGTGATAAGATTGACCAAAGCAGGAACATAGGAATGAAAGAGAAGTGAAAGAGAGTATAGAAAAGAGAGGAAAATAAAGAGAGGCACTTGGAAATATTTACTTTTAGAAAACAGGAGTGAAAATAAGAAACAAGAGAAGATGGGATCGGAAATATAATATACATAGATAGCACACAAAATAAGAACCAAAGGGGTTGTTTTATACTGGATTGTGTCCCTCTTAAGTTCATATTTTGGAATTTTAACTCTCAATGTAACTATATTTGGAGATAAGGCCTTTGGAGAGGTGATCAATGTTAAATTAGGTCGTATGGGTAGTTTCTAATCCAGTAAAACCAGTGTCCTGATAATAAGAGGAAATGACAGCAGTGGTATGAAAAAAGGCCTTGTGAGGATACAGCAAGAAGGTAGCCACTTGCAAGTAAGGGAAACAGGCTTTGGGAAAAACCAAACCTAATTAACACCTTGATCTCGGACTTTCAGTCTCCAGAACTATGAATAAATAATTTCTGCTGTTTAAGATACCTAGTGAGTAGATTTTGCTACTATAGTCTTAGCGAACTAACACAAAAAGCCATTCTAGAACGAAAATGCTGCAAAGGAGTAAAAGAAGAAGAAAAATAAAGAAAATTAATTCATTAGAAGGCCATGTCTCATAGTCTGTATAACTAAAGCTGTGGCCTGAGTGGATGGTTATACAACATAGATTGTGAGTGGAAAATGACTTTATAAAAGTTAGGCAGAGCTAACTGGAAAATAAAGGACTTTATTCAAGGAATACATACAGAATATATTTGCATAGATAAATCTGTGATTACTAATAATAGACTAGAATTGACAAATGTTGGCATTTTTGAAGTTTTAATTTATTTCTACAGGAATATGTGCAACCTCGTGTTCTTGTTGCTGCTGCTGCTGCTAAGTCGCTTCAGTCGTGTCCGGTTCTGTGCAACCCCATGGACTGCAGCCCACCAGGCTCCCCCGTCCCTGGGATTTTCTGGGCAAGAACACTGGAGTGGGTTGCCATTTTCTTCTCTAATGCATGAAAGTGAAAAGTGAAAGTGAAGTCGCTCAGTCGTGTCCGACTCCTAGAGACTCCATGGATTGCAGCCCACCAGGCTCCTTCGTCCATGGGATTTTTCCAGGCAAGAGTACTGGAGTCGGGGGCCATTGCCTTCTCCATGTGTTCTTGTTAGTCTCACTCAAATGCAATCTAATCCCCAAACCCTGGTGAAGCAGTTCTTTTAAATAAAATCTAACTCGCAATAAAAAATTAACATAATTATATAAAATACTTTTAATTTCAGTAATTAATGCACTTCTTCTGAAGTAATAAATTTTGTTTCTTTTTGATGTGTTTGGAAATGAATGCAAAAATCTTCATCACTGTGAAAAAAAGCTAAAATAAAAATAATGGACTTATATAGATATAAGTGAATAAAATTTTTCCTTTTTCAGAATCACTAAATGAACATAATCATATTACTGAAAGCAAAATGTAGAATTTTGTAGCCATTAGGCAAAACTATTTAGTTATTATTTTACCCTTACAATTACATTATATAAGCATAAAGTTTATATACTACATTTACTGTCATTCTTGACTTTTTAAGTTTGACTTTTAGTGTAAAAGTTAAGATGAGATAGATTGTAGTTTTTTCTACCCTGCCTCTTGATAAATTACTCAATTTAGTAAACAAAGTCATAAAAAATTGTGAAAGTCTTTGAAATGGGCCAAAAAGTTATTGCTACTGCTGCTGCTAAGTCACTTCAGTCGTGTCCTATTCTGTGCGACCCCATAGACGGCAGCCCGCCAGGCTCCCCCGTCCCTGGGATTCTCCAGGCAAGAACACTGGAGTGGGTTGCCATTTCCTTCTCCAATGCGTGAAAGTGAAGTCACTCAGTCGTGTCCGACTCTTAGTGACCCCATGGACTGCAGCCCACCAGGCTCCTCCGCCCATGGGATTTTCCAGGCAAGAGTACTGGAGTGGGGTGCCATTGCCTTCTCCGAAAAAGTTATTGGCTGTCTTCAAATGGAAAACTGTGAAGGCTTTAAATTATATCCTTCCAATTTATCTGCTATTGGAAAAGACTCTGATGCTGGGAGGGATTGAGAGCAGGAGGAGAAGGGGACGACAAAGGATGAGATGGTTGGATGGCATCACTGACTCGATGGATGTGAGTTTGCGTGAACTCTGGGAGTTGGTGATGGACAGGGAGGCCTGGCGTGCTGCAGTTCATGGGGTCACAAAGAGTTGGACACGACTGAGTGACTGAACTGAACTGAACTGAAGGCATTTACACCATTTTCTTTGAGCTATTTTACAACTGAGTTAGAGAAGCTGGTAGAAATGTAAACTATTCTTATATTCAGACGAAAAAATAATTCCATCCAGTGGAGAGCAATTGATTTTCCTTGATCCTTTATGGAAAAAGCCAGTTTTGTATCTATTTATGAATTAACTTGATCATTCCTAATTGATTTATGTAAGTGTAGTTTGCTTTGAATTCTCTTTTGAAATAGCTATAACATTTTACTGGTTTAATTAATGTACTAACGTACATCTTTGATATATACTTAGTTTATATTTGTACGTCATTATTTTACCTTTGAACATTATCTTTTAATAATGCTTACTATCTTCTTATGAAAGCAATATGCTAAAATTGTGACTAAACATGCAATGACCATAAATGTCCATACTTTATTTAAACAACCTTTTTCAGGTAATAAATACAAATTATTATATGAATATTTGGTAGGTAGAATAGTGGCTCCCTAAAGATGTCCATGTCCTAATTTTGCTATGCCACAAAGAAGCCATGAAGTGTTTCTTTTAAGTGAAAAGGTGAATGTTCTTGACTTGATAAAGAAAAAAAAAATCATAAGCTGAGGTTGCTAAGATCTATGGTAAGAACAAATTTTCTCTGTCAAACTGGGCAGAAGAAAAAGTAAATTTGTACCAGTTTTGCTATCACATATCCTACTACAATACTTATGGCCACAGTGCATGATAAGTGCTTAATAAAGATGGAAAAGGCTTTAGATTTGTACAATAAGATATTTTGAGAAATACCACATTCACATAAGTTTATTACAGTATATTATTATAATTGTTCTATTTTATTGTAAATTTATTAAACTTTATTATAGTTATGTATGCATAGGAAAAATAGTACATATAATATAGGTTTAGTACTATCTATGGTTTTAGGCATCCACTGGGGATCTTGGAAGATATTTCCCCACTGATAAGGAGGGAATTACTGTAATACAAAGCATTAGGGATTCACATAAAAGCCTAAGTCCATTAAGCATTTGTGTGAACACTAACATTATTAAATGAATAAATATACTCAAACATAGCATATGCTTAAGTGCTACAGGTTTAGAAAATATTTAGAAATGACAGCACCAGTTTATTTTATGATCTTCTAGGGTTCTAGAAATCATTATCTGGTCCTTATTTATTCTAATTATTGAAATTTGTCAAAAGTCCTTGCAATGGTTTGTTTTTATGTAAACTTGATCAGGCTATCATATCCAATTATTTAATCAAACAATAATATAGGAGTTCTTGAGGAGATATTTTGTGCATGTAACTTAATATAAAATGCAGTTTAAGAAAAGGAAGCTATTCTTAATAATGTAGATGGAGCCTCAACCAGAGTTGAAGGCCTTAAGAACAAAAACTGAGTTTTCTAGAAGAAATTCTGCATCAAGTCTGCAGCATTCACTGTTGCCTGAGTTGCAGCCTGCTGCCACCTTATGATTTCTGACTTGGTTAGTCCCTTCAAGGATAAAACGAAGATAAAAATCTTGACTCCCAAGAGTATACTTTCCTTATCTGTCAGTGTCATAACATTCCTCCCTGAAGTGTATAAATTATTTTCAATGTAAAATATCAGACTCTCAGACAATGCTAAAGGATCAGATGAGTAGAAATTAAATTAGTATTTAATAGCATGTATCGCTATTATTATGCATATTGCCTAATGTTTCATTTTGAAACTGTGATTTCAGAAAAATGTTTCTACTTGACATGTGATGAAACATCTAATACAAGCCTGATTTTTATTTATGAATTGTCTGACATGATTAGCCACACATTTTTAACTAATAGAATGTATTGCTGTATGTATCAAAGACTTGTAAATTACTTCATCTTTTGATTATTTCTAGAAATCTGTGTAAAGGAAACAATATTAAACATGTGGAAATATTTATCTATAAGGCTATTTATTTATCAAAATACTATGTATATATGTCAATATGCAGCAAAAGGTGATTGCTGTTAATGATGCTGTTGCTGTTAATGATGCAATAATTAATGATGTTCATTAATTATTCAGTTGTTCCGTTGCTCAGTAGTGTTCGACTGTTTGCACCATAAGGACTGCAGCATTCCAGGCTTCCCTTTCCTTCACTATTTCCTGGAGTTTACTCAAACTCACATCCATTGAGTTGGTGATGCTATCCCACCATCTTGTCCTCTGTCTGCCCTTTGCTTCCTGCCTTCAATCTTTCCCAGCATCAAGGTCTTTTCCAACGAGTAGGCTCTTTGCATGAGGTGGACAAAGTATTGGAGCTTCAGCTTCAGAATCAGTCCTTCCACTGAATATTCACCATTGATTTCCTTTAGGACTGATTGCTTTGATCCCCTTGCTATCCAAGAGATTCTCAAGAGTCTAGCATCACAGTTTCAAGGCATCATTTCTTTGGTGCTTGGCCTTTTTTATTTTAAAGCTCTAACATCCATACATGACTACTGGAAAAACCACAGCTTTGACTATATGGACCTTTGTTGGCAAAGTAATGTCTGTTTTTTAATATGTTGTCTAGGTTTGTCACAGCTTTTCTTCCAAGGGCAAGTGTCTTTTTAAGTTCATGGCTGCAGTCACCATCTACAGTGGTTCTGGAGCCCAAGAAAATAAAGTCTATCACTGTTTCCATTGTTTCCCCAAATATTTGCCATGAAATGATGGGATCAGATGCCATGATCTTAGTTTTTTTGAATGTTGAGTTTTGTTTTTTTTTTAATTGCAATATTCCCTTTATTGTGGTGGTCCAGAACTAAACCTGTGTGGTCTCCAAGGTATGCTTGCTTTCTATAGTTTGTTTCTTTTTTTTTGGGGGGGGGAGATTTTTTAAAAATATAAATTTATTTATTTTAATTGAAGGCTAATTACAATATTGTATTGGTTTTGCCATACATCAACATGAATCCACCATGGGTGTACACGTGTTCCCCATCCTGAACCCCCCTCCCACCTCCCTCCCCATACCATCCCTCTGGGTCAACCCAGTGCACCAGCCCTGAGCATCCTGTATCATGCATTGAACCTGGACTGGCGATTTGTTTCACATATGATATTATACATGTTTCAATGCCATTCTCCCAAATCATCCCACCCTCGCCCTCTTCCACAGAGTCCACTGTTATATACATTTGTGTCTCTTTTGCTATTTTGCATACAGGGTTATTGTTACTATCTTTCTAAATTCCATATATATGTGTTAGTATACTGTCTTGGTGTTTTTCTTTCTGGCTTACTTCACTCTGTATAATAGGCTCCAGTTTCATCTACCTCATTAGAACTGATTCAAATGTATTCTTTTTAATGGCTGAGTAATACTCCGTTGTGTATATGTACCACAGCTTTCTTATCCATTTGGAATGTTGAGTTTTAAGTCAGCTTTTTCAACTCCTCTTTCACCTTCAACAAGAGGCTCTTTGGTTCCTCTTCATTTTCTGCCATTAGGGTGGTGACACCTCCATATCTGAGGGTATTGATATTTCTTCTGGCAATCTTGGTTCCAGCTTGTGTTTCATTCAGCCCAGCATTTAGCATGATATATTCTGCAAATAACTTAAATAAGCAAGGTGACAATATACAGCCTTGACGTAGTCCTTCCCCAATTTGGAACTAATCTGTTATTCTATATCCTGTTCTAACTGATGGTTCTTGACCTGCATACAGGTTTCTCAGGAGGCAGGTAATGTGCTCTGATATTCCCATGTCTTTGATAATTTTCCACTATTGCTGTGATCCACATAGTCAAAGACTTTGTTATAGTCAATAAAGGAGAAACAGATTATTTTCTGGAATTCTCTTGCATTTTCTATGATCCACCAGATGTTGGCAATTTGATATCTGGTTCCTCTACCTTTTCTAAACCCAGCTTGTACATCTGGAAGTTCTCCATTCATGTATTGGTGAAGCCTAGCTTGAAGGATTTTGAACATTAACTTTGTATGTGAAATGAGTACAATTTTTATGAGATAATATGCATCCAATAATGGAGAAGGCAATGGCACCCCACTCCAGTACTCTTGCCTGGAAAATCCCATGGTCGGAGGAGCCTGGTGGGCTGCAGTCCATGGGGTCGCTAATAGTCAGACACGACTGAGTGACTTCACTTT
>NW_011494832.1:5316060-5324275 GCF_000754665.1 Bison bison bison | reverse complement strand
AACGACTTCACTTTCACTTTTCACTTTCATGCATTGGAGAAAGAAATGGCAACCCACTCTGGTGTTCTTGCCTGGAGAATCCCGGGGACAGGGGAGCCTGGTGGGCTGCCATCTCTGGGGTCGCACAGAGTCGGACATGACTGAAATGACTTAGCAGCAGTAGCAGCAGCATGCATCCAAAAAACGAATTTGTAGTAAAATACTTAATTATGTGGCCATATGTTTATAATATAAAAGGAAATTTTTATAAATATCAAAATATGTATTTTAGCAAATTTTCAAGGAAGCTAATATTTTATAAAAATAGTAAAAGAATAGTCTGCAAAATATTAACATTTTTTATATTTCTAAATGGAATGAATGATAGGTTTTTTCCTTGTGTTTTTAACTATTAACAACCTTTGTAAAGAAAACATGTAATAAATTTAAATTTAAACTAATTTATCAAACATGACAATGAGCTAACAATATTTTGAGACATAAATTTTTATATTTCAAAATTATTTCCAGAGATCCCCATTTTTTGAATAACAATATCTTATAAGTGCCACATATTTTTCTGGAAAATACATGTCTTAACAAACAATTATTAAGTAAAATAAAATAATACAAATAGTGAAATGTCCCCTAAGCTGTATGTGATATTTTTTTCAGCCCAGGACTACCCTTTACTTTCTTCCTTTCTCTGGCCCTAGCCTAGCCTGCTGTCATGTTGGCCATAGCAGATGGTTCAGGGATTGCACTTGATACAGCCTGAAACAATCAGAGAACTCTCCTAGATAATATTCTATGTGGAGCTAATATATACACATAGGTATTTTTTTCACTTGACACAAATCTTAGGTAATGTTAGTTTAACACCGCCTACCAACACGGTTTTAGGGTGATGAAAGCCTATGTAAACTAGAAGAGAATGAAGACAGCATGAAGCAAAGCAGAAATCAGAGACAGAGAGAAAAATCCAGATGAAATTCAAGCCCACAGTTCCAGTCACTGAGCGGCAAGTGGAGGGTGAAATTCCTGCTCATCTGTCTTAATTTGATGAGGTACTACTACATTACATGTCCAATAAATCTCCTTCTTGCTTATAATATTTGTAATACTGCTAGCAAATTAAAATAGGCATTAAATTAAAAAATAAGGTGTATTTCATAATATTCCTTAACCAAAATAATATGAAAACATTGCAACTTACTTACTAAAGAGAGAAATATGTGTCCACTTGAATATTTGGCAGATAAATATTTTTTCTCCCATGTTTATTCTATAAAATTGTAATATGAAAATAACAAAGAAAATACACTACAAACAATTCATATTTAAGTTTTCAAATTCAGAACTTGCCTGTTCCTTCTTCCCATTCCAATGCCTAACCAAACACCTGGAAAACTTTCTATAGCCAAAAATATGAGTCAATGTTTCTGGTAAGTCATTTAAATCTTGTTTTAAAATGTCTAATTCATACTTCAATTACACTTGAAATATATCAGTTGAAATTCTAGAATAAAATAATGTAATAAAGGAATATGTTTCCCCCTCTAAGATTTCAAAATAAACTCTTATATTGGGTTGGCCAAAAGTTCATTCAGGTTTTTCTAAACGATCATATGGAAAATCCAAAATGAGTCCTTTGGCCAACCCAAATATATAACATACATTGGTTGACACAACTTTCTAGTGAACAAGCAAAAATATGAGGGCTTTTTTGTTTTAATTGGATAACACTTGCATTAAATCTGTGTTCTTCACTAAAACTCAAAAAGAGTTTGTAACAGGGTAGAAAAGAGCACAAAATTGTTTCAAATGATATACAAAAAAGACTATATTACAATATGATAAGTTCCCACTAGAATAGTCCTCAGTTCACTTCAGTTCAGTTGCTCAGTTGTATCTGACTCTGCGACCCCATGAATCAGCACGCCAGGCCTCCCTGTCCATCACCAACTCCCAGAGTTCACTCAAACTCATGTCCATTGAGTTGGTGATGCCATCCAGCCATCTCATCCTCTGTCGTCCCCTTTTCCACCTTCCCCCAATCCCTCCCAGCATCAGAGTCTTTTCCAATGAGTCAACTCTTCGCATGAGGTGGCCAAAGTATTGGAGTTTCAGCTTTAGCATCAGTCCTTCCAAAGAACACCCAGGACTGATCTCCTTCAGAATGGACTGGTTGGATCTCCTCGCAGTCCAAGGGACTCTCAAGAGTCTTCTCCAACACCACAGCTCAAAAGCACCAATTCTTCAGTGCTCAACTTTCTTCACAGTCCAACTCTCACATCCATACATGACCAGAGGAAAAACCTTAGCCTTGACCAGACGGACCTTTGTTGGCAAAGTAATGTCTTGGCTTTTGAATATGCTATATAGGTTGGTCACAACTTTCCTTCCAAGGAGTAAGCGTCTTTATACTTCATGGCTGCAATCACCATCTGCAGTGATTTTGGAGCCCCCCAAAAATAAAGTCTGATACTGTTTCCACTGTTTCCCCATCTATTTCCCATGAAGTGATGGGACTAAATGCCATGATCTTAGTTTTCTGAATGTTGAGCTTTAAGCCAACTTTTTCACTCTCTTCTTTCACTTTCATCAAGAGGCTTTTGAGTTCCTCTTCACTTTCTGCCATAAGGGTGGTGTCATATGCATATCTGAGGTTATTGATATTTCTCTGAGCAATCTTGATTCCAGCTTGTGCTTCTTCCAGCCCAGCATTTCTCATGATGTACTCTGCATATAAGTTAAATAAGCAGGGTGACAATATACAGCCTTGACATACTCCTTTTCCTATTTGGAACCAGTCTGTTGTTCCATGTCCAGTTCTAACTGTTGCTTCCTGACCTGCATACAGGTTTCTCAAGAGGCAGGTCAGGTGGTCTGGTATTCCCATCTCTTTCAGAATTTTCCACAGTTTATTGTGATCCACACAGTCAAAGGCTTTGGCATAGTCAATAAAGCAGAAATAGATGTCTTTCTGGAACTCTCTTGCTTTTTCCATGATCCAGCGGATGTTGGCAATTTGATCTCTGGTTCCTCTGCCTTTTCTAAAACCAGCTTGAACATCTGGAAGTTCACGGTTCATGTATTGCTGAAGCCTGGCTTGGAGAATTTTGAGCATTACTTTACTAGTGTGTGAGATGAGTGCAATTGTGCGGTAGTTTGAGCATTCTTTGGCATTACCTTTCTTTGGGACTGGAATGAAAACTGATGTTTTCCAGTCCTGTGGCCACTGCTGAGTTTTCTGAATAGTCCTAATATACAATAAAATCAGTATCATTGAGTTTCACAATAAAGTGATAAAATTTCACTATAAAGTGACTTTTGAGCTTTTTAAAAGGGTAATTTGAGTTTCATTAGAGTGTAATATTATCAAGGTAGATGGCCTGGAAAGTTTGTGCTATATCCTAAAACAACCAAAAAATCCCCAAACCTCAAAACATAACAAGAAGGTAGGAAATAGGAAATGGAGAGTAAATCAAGTCAAAATCAGTGTGGCATGAAAAAGCAAAATCTCAAGACACATTGCAAGTTGATCTGGGCCAAAACTCACTATAGTGCTTTTTTTCTGGTTGGTCTAAAACCCATAGTCACTTTATAATGAAGCACTATAGTTTACTGAAGGAAAGATTAGCATACACATCCAAGTTGCTGTTGCTGTTGTTCAATCACTGAGTCGTGTCTGACTCTTTGTGACCCCATAGACTGTAGCATGCCAGGCTTCTCTGTCCTCCACTAACTCCTGGAGTTTGCTCAGATCCACATCCATTGAGTCAGTGATGCAATCTAACCGTCTTATCCTCTCCTTCCCCCTTCTCCTTTTGCTTTCAATCTTTCCCAGGATCAGGGTGTTTTCCAATGAGTCAGTTCCTCTTTGAATCAGGTGGCCCAAGTATTGGAGCTTCAGGTTCAGCACCAGTACTTCCAATGAATATTCAGGGTTGATTTTCTTTAAGATTGATTGGTTGGTTCTCTTTGCTGTTCAAGGAACGCTCAAGAATCTTCTCCAGGACTACAATTTGAAAGCATCAATTCTTCAGTGCTCAGCCTTCTTTATGGTCCAACTCTCACATCCATATTTGATTACTGGAAAAACCATAGTTCTGACTATATGGACCCTTTTTCAGCAAAATAATGACTCTTTTTTTAAGTATGCTATCTAGGTTTGTCATAGCTTTTCTTCTAAAGAGTAAGTATATTTTAATTTCATGGCTGCAGTCACCATCCGTAGTCCAAGAAAAGAAAGTCTGTCACTGCTTCTGCTTTTCCCCTTCTATTTGCCATGAAGTGATGGGACCAGATGCCATGATCTAATTTTCTCTAATGTTGAGTTTCAAGCAAGACTTTTCATTCTCCTCTTTCACCTTCATCAAGAGGCTCTTCAGTTCCATTTCACTTTCTGCCGTAAGAGTGGTGTCATCTGCATATCTGAGGTTGTTATTTCTCCTAGCAATCTTTATTCTAGCTTGTAATTTATCCAGTCCAGAATCTTCCATGATGTACTCTTCATATAAATTAAATAAGCAGGGTGTTGTACTTGTTTCCCAATTTTGAACCAGTCAGTGGTACACACTCAAGTACTTTTCTTTTTGATTAATTTAGAAATTATGCCTCACAAATATATCAGTCATTCCTGAAACCATATATATATATATATATATATATATATATATATATCAGCCAAGTCTCTCATTAAATACATGGAAATATGGCTGCCTTGGCACGTGTATATCTACAAAACACTTCAGTGCAGAACTAGATCTGATGCTAAAGAATAGAGAAAAGGTGGGGTGAAGGATGAGATAGCTCGGGAGATATCAGCTGCAAGTTAAGGAGCTGAAAGACAAGAGGTATACAGAGAGTTTAACAAAGCTTAGAAAAAAAAAAGTGTATATGGGACAGGAAAATATGCATATACACAATGATCTGCTGAACCGTGTTAATATGAAACAGAAAAACTTTATATCATGAATCTCCTCTCATGCAAGAAAAGTAACCTCTCATGCAACCTTCTTGTGGCAAGTGCCCTTGATGACCATTCAACCTCGTTACCTTTATCAGTTCTACTCATATTTTACCCTCAAATGCTACCTCACTGTTAAAACTATTTAGGTCTTAAATTTTCCTATTCAATCTTTTGTAGTTTTAGTATAGAGGTTTTGCTACCAAAAATAATATAAAATGTATTTCATTTTTCAATTATTCATTATTCCGAGGCAAGAATACTGGAGTGGAATACCATTTCCGTCTCGAAGGCATCTTCTCTACACAGGGATTGAATCCACATCTCCTGCCTGGCAGGCAGATTCTTTACCAGTGGAGCCATCTGGGAAACCCTCTAAATATTATGTAACTTCATAATCTAAAAATCTTAAAAGAGTATATTTCCATTTTTCTCACTCTTGTCCTTCATGTCAGAAGTTTTAATTATACACATAACCCTAAAATATATTACTATCAAATATTTTAAAATTCATTTGAAAGATTTAAGAAATAAGAAAATTATTTTAATTAAATGAGAATTATTTACACACATATACATAAGTTTACTACTTTGACACTCTTCATTTGTTTGTATAGATCTGAGTTTTGTATCTGATATCATTTTCATTTACTCTCAAAAACTTTATCATTTCTTACAGGGCAGGACTTTAGACAATATATTTATTTGTTGAAAATGTGTTGGCCTTATAATTTGTAGGATATATATTATTTCTTTCCAATGCTTTAGTGATGTGATTGCATTTTCTTCTGGCTTGTATTATTTCTCTGGAAAAATCAGGGAACACTTATCTTTGATACGATAATACATCTGTTTTATCTCTAGTTGCTTTAAGATTTTTATTTATTTATTTTTAATTGATCAATGATTGCTTTACAATATTGGTTTGATTTCTGTCATACATCAACATAAATTTTTACTTTATTTCTGGCTTTCTAAATTTGATTATAATATGTATTGCTGTGGTTTTATTTTTACTTATTTTTCCTTTAATTTGAGGTTATTTTAAAATTTATTTATTTATTGGCTATGCTGGGTCTTTGTTGTTGCATAGACTTTTCCTTAGTTATGACAAGAGAGGAATACTCTCTAGTTGTGGTGTGCAAGCTTCTCACTGCAGTGACTTCTCTTATTGTTGAGCATGGGCTCTAGGGAATGAAGGCTCAGTAGCTGCAGCTCCTGAGCTCTAGAGCACAGGTTCAGTAGTTGTGGTGCTCCTGGGCTTAGTTGCTCCGTGGCATGTGGGATCTTCCTGAACCAGGGATGGAACCCATTATCTACTGCATTGGCAGGTGGAGATTTTACTACTGAGCCACCAGGGAAACCACTCATATTATATCTCTGTTATCATATTTAGAAAGCATTCAACTGATAATTCTCCAAAATTTTCTTCTTTATGAATTTCCTCCGGCATTCCAATTATATATGCATTCATTTACTTGATATTTTCCTGCCAATCTCGTCCTTTTTTTTCTTCAGGTGTTTTTTCTCTACACTTTAGTTTGTATGGTTCCTATTTTATTTTCTCCAAGATTGCTGACCTTTTCTATTGAAGTGCCTAATCGGTTGTTGAGCTCATTCAGTGAATGCTTCATTCAGATGTGATATATTCAGTTCTGGAATTTTAATTTTTGTAAATATATGGTTTCCATTTCTCTACTGATATTTTCCTATTTGCTTTTTATGTTCTTGTTGTGCTTCAAGTTCTTGAGATATATTTATAATAGCTTACATATTTATATAATAGCATTTATCTTTACCTAAAAACATATTTTCCTGGAGAAGGAAATGGCAACCCACTTCAGTATTCTTCCCTGAAAACCCCACAGACAGAGGAGCCAGGTGGGCTACCATCCATGGGGTTGCAAAAGACTCAGACATGACTAAACAATAGCAAGATAAACTTATCTATTTATATCTATAAAAATCTGTGCTTTTCCATTAGATAGTCAATAACATCTATTATTTTTAATTCTAGTAGCAGTAACTGATATTTTTATCTGAGTTATATGTTACATTTTATTACTCCTTTACTACTACTATGTTGATTATACATGGTTGGTTATAGCTATGCTAATTATTAAGTATTTGGATTTTATTATCTTCCTCCAGAATGCTGAGCTTTTTTCTGGAAAGCTGTTACTTTATTTATGAATCAGCTTGAACAGTTTTATGTTTGTTTTTAATTTTGATTTGGGGGGTTCTTAATAGCTTTGTCCCCTGGAGAAGGGCATGGGAACCCACGCTGATATTATTGCCTGAAGAACCCCATGAACAGAGGAGCCTGGTGGGCTACAGTTTATAGGGTCACAGAATCAGACATGACTGAAGCAATTTGACACCCAACAAAATGGTGGAGTAGAAGGATGTGCTCTCATCTTCTCCTATGAGAACTCCAAAATTACAACTCACTGCTGAACAATCAACAACAGGAGAATGTTGGATCCTATCAAAAAAAGATACCCCACGTCCAAGGGCAAAGATGAAGCCCCAGAAAGACTGTAGGAGGGGCGAAATCACATTTAGAATCAAACCCCATTTGCCAGAGATGCTCAGAAGGCTCAAACAAAACCTTATGCACGCCAGGAGACCCCACAGAGATAAGCCAGACCTGCCTTTGAGTGTTTGAGTGTCTCCTGGGGAGGTATGGGTCAGCAGTGTTCAGCCACAGGGGTAGGGGCTTTGGGTGCAGTAGACCTAGAGGTGGCCTAAGCCTTCTTGGAGGAGGTTGCCGTTAACCCCACAAATGAGCCACCAGAACTTACACAGGGCTAGGGAAGCAGGCTCTTTGAGGGCACACACAAAACCATGTGTACACCAGGACCCAGGAGAAACCCATGTGTACACCAGGACACATGGGTTTCTCCTGGGTCCTGGACTTGCCTAGAGTCCACTGACCTAGACTTGCCTGTGAGTGTCCAGGAGTCCCTGGTGGAGGCATGGGTTGGCAGTGGCCAGTGGTGGCCTGCTGCAGGGTTGGGGGCACTGAGTGCAGCAGCGCATGCATGGGACATTTTGAAGGAGGTTCCCATTTTCATCATTACCTCAACCATAGTCTGGTAGCAGGTCAAACAACATGGGAACATAGCCCGGCTCATCTACAGAAAATTGGATTAAAGATCTACCAAGCATGGCCCTGCCATTCAGAACAAGACCCAGTTTCCCCCACAGTCAGTCTCTCCCATCAGGAAGCTTCCATAAGCCTCTTATCATTATTCCTCAGAG
>NW_011494832.1:5279428-5315960 GCF_000754665.1 Bison bison bison | reverse complement strand
ACTAATCAAACTGATCACATGGACAACAGCCTTGTCTAACTCAATGAAACTATGAGCCATGCCATGTAGGGCCACCCAAGACAGACAGGTCATGGTGGGGAGTTCTGACAATACGTGGTCCTTTGGAGAAGGGGATAGCAAACCACTTCAATGTTCTTGCCATCAGAACCCCATGAACAGTACAAAAGGCAAAAGATATGACATTGAAAGATGAACTTCCCAGGTGGGTAGGTGCCTTATATGCTACTGGAGAAGAGTGGAGAAATAACATCAGAGAGAATGAAGAAATGGAGCCAAAGCAAAAATAATGCCCTATTGTGGATATGACTGGTGATGGAAGTAAAGTCCAACGCTGTAAAAAGCAATATTGCATAGGAACCTGGAATGTTAGGTCCATGAAACAAGGCAAATTGGAAGCAGTCAAACAGCAGATGGCAAGAGTTAATGTCGACATTTCAGGAATCAGTAAACTAAAATGGACTGGAATGGGTGAATTTAACTCAGATGGCCATTATATCTACTACTGTGGGCAAGAATCCCTTAGAAGAAATGGAGTAGCCATCATAGTCAACAAAAGAGTCAGAAATGCAGTACTTGGGTGCAATCTTAAAAATGACAAACCATTCAATATCACAGTAATCCAAGTCTATGCCCTGACCAGTAATGCTAAAGAAGCTGAATTGAACACTTCTATGAAGACCCACAAGAACGTCTACAACTAACACCCAAAAAAGATGTCCTTATCCTTATGGGGGACTGGAATGCAAAAGTAGGAAATCAAGAGATACCTGGAGTAACAGGCAAATTTGTTTTGCAAAATGTACAAAAGGAAGCAGGGGCAAATGCTAACAGAGTTTTGCCAAGAGAATACACTGGTCATAGAAAACATTCTCTTCCAAAAACACAAGAGAAGATTCTACACATGGACATCACCGGATGGTCAATACCAAAATCAGATTCATTATATTCTTTGCAGCCAAAGATGGAGAAGCTCAATACAGTCAGAAAAAACAAGACCAGGAGCTGACTGTGGCTTAGGTCATGAAATTCTTATTGTCAGATTCAGACTAAAATTGAATAAAGTAGGGAAAACCACTAGACCATTCAGGTATGCTGCTGCTGCTGCTGCTAAGTGGCTTCAGTCGTGTCTGACTCTGCAACCCCAGAGACGGCAGCCCACCAGGCTCTGCCGTCCCTGGGATTCTCCAGGCAAGAACACTGGAGTGGGTTGCCATTTCCTTCTCCAAAGACCATTCAGGTATAACCTAAATCAAATCCCTTATGATTATACAGTGGAAGTGACAAATAGTTTCAAGGGATTAAATCTGACAGAGTCCCTGAAGAATTATGGGCAGAGGTTCGTGACATTGTACAGGAGGCAGGGATCAAAACCATTCCCAAGAAAAAGAAATACAAAAAGGCAAAATGGTTGTCTGAGGAGGCCTTGCAAATAGCTGGAAAAAGAAGAGAAGCTAAAGACAATAGAGAAAAGGAAAGATATACCCTATTGAATGCAGAGTTCCAAAGAATAGCAAGGAGAGAAAATAAAGCCTTCCTCAGTGATCATTGCAAACAAATACAGGAAAACAATAGAATGGGAAAGACTAGAGATCTCTTCAAGAAAATTAGAGATACCAAGGGAACATTTCATGCAAAGATGGGCTCCATCAAGGACAGACATGGTAGGGACCTAAAAGAAGCAGGAGATATTAAGAAGAGGTGGCAAAAATACACAGAAGAACTATACAAACAATATCTTCATGAGCCAGATAACCACAATGGTGTGATCACTCACCCAGAGCCAGACATCCTGGAATGCGAACTCAAATGGGCCTTAGGAAGCATCACTACAAACAAAGCTAGTGGAGGTGATGAAATTCCAGTTGAGCTATTTCAAATCCTAAAAGATGATGTTGTGAAAGCGCTGCACTCAGTATGTCAGCAAATTTGGAAAATTCAGCAGTGATCACAGGACTGGAAAAGGTCAGTTTTCATTCCAATCCCAAATAAAGGCAATGCCAAAGAATGCTCAACTACCGCACAATTGCACTCATCTCACACACTAGCAAAGTAATGCCCCAAATTCTCCAAGCGAGGCTTCAGCGATATGTGAATCGTGAACTTCCAGATGTCCAAGCTGGATTTAGAAAAGGCAGAGGAACCAGAGATCAAATTGCCAATATCCGTTGGATCATATAACAATCAAGAGAATTCCAGAAAAACATCTACTCTGCTTTATTGACTATGCTAAAGCTTTTGACTATGTTGATCACAAGAAAACTATGGAAAATTATTAAAGAGATGGGAATATCAGTCCACCTTACCTGCCTCCTGAGAAACCTGTATGCAGGTTAAGAACCATCACTTAGAATAGGATATGGAACAATGGACTGGTTTCAAAGTGGGAAAGAGGTACATCAAAGCTGTATATTGCCATCTTGCTTATTTAACTTATATGCAGAGTACATCATGTGAAATGTCGGGCTGGATGAAGCACAAGCTGGATTCAATTAGCCAGGAGAAATATAATAACTTAATAAATACAATAAATACAAATACAATAAATACAATAACTTCAGATACTCAGATGACACCACCCTTACTTAAGGCAGAAAGTGAAGAAGAACTAAAGAGCCTCTTGATGAAAGTGAAAGAGAGTGAAAAAGTTGGCTTAAAACTCAACATTCAGAAAACTAAGATCATGGAATCTGGCCCCATCACTTCATGGGAAATAGACAGTGAAGCAATGGAAACAGTGACAGACTTTATTTTCTTGGGCTCCAAAACCACTGCAGATGGTGACTGCAGCCATGAAATTAAAAGATGCTTGCTCCTTGGAAGAAAAGTTAAGACCAAGCTAGACAGCATATTAAAAAGCAGAGACATTACTTTGCCAGCAAAGTTCTGTCTAGTCAAGGCTATGGTTTTTCCAGTAGTCATGTATGGATGTGAGAGCCGGACTATGAAGAAAGCTGAGCGCAGAATTGATGCTTTTAAACTGTAATGTTGGAGAAGACTCTTGAGAGTCCCTTGGACTGCAAGGAGATCCAACCTGTCAATCCTAAAGGAAATCAGTCCTGAATATTCAATGGAAGGACTGATGTTGAAGCTGAAACTCCAATACTTTGGCCTCGTGATGAGAAGAACTGACTCATTAGAAAAGACCCTGATGCTGGGAAAGATGGAAGGCAAGAGGAGAAGGGGATGACAGGATGAGATGGTTGGATGGCATCACCAATTCAATGGACATGAGTTTGAGCAAGCTCTGGGAGTTGGTGATGGACATGAAAGCCTGGCATGCCACAGTCCATGGGGTCACAAAGAGTTGGATATGACTGAGCAGTTGAACTGAACTGATAGCTTTTACTTTAAAACAGATTAGCTCTTTATTTAGATATGGACTGCCTGAGCTCACTTCTTAGTGATCTGAGTTTTTGATGGTGTCTCTCCACTCTGGAATCTCAGTATTAAACATAGCCAAGGTTTGTATGAGCTCAGGTATTTCTTCAGTTTACAGTTCCATATAGTTTTTTCTTCTTTCTTTCTTTTGATACATTTTCCCCAGTAGTTGTTCTTTGCCTAAATTTGTGAAGTTTCTCCCTGTACATATACAGTCTACTATTCAGTAACAATTCCCAAGGGGACCTTTATGTAAAATTTTGGAGTTTCATTTATACACAGCTCCCTTCTCTGTTATGTTGCCAAGCACATTCTAGCCAGCTCAGTAGTGGTGATCTGTTTCACCCCTCAGCAAGATCACTGTGCACTATTTGGCTACCCTCTCCTAATGTTGTGCTTGGGAAAGTGAGTCCCTTCAGAGAGCAAGGGAAATACTTTGACTTTACTCATTGGCCTTTTTTTATCTCACAGGTTGAAATACTGCACTATCTGTGTTTTTTTTTGTTCTTTTTTTTCTATTTTTCCCAACCTTCATTTCACGCAGAACCCGCCCAACTTAATTTCATAGAACAAATATACAGAAATATTAAAAGGCCTCTTTAATCAATACTTTTTCCAGTTTTTGGAATGATTTCAATTTTAGATTAATAAATTGTAACATTTCAAAATAGACTGTTAAATTATGCCCCCAAGGTGTAATTCCAATAAGATTTTATTTTGTAATATTAACTTTTGTAGCATAATATTAAAGAAAAGCCAAGGAACAGAAATTAAAAAATTTCCAGGCAATGGTTTTATTTGAAGTTTCCTTAAAATGGACAGTGAACCTACAGCTTTTAATTGTATAATAGTTTATACTTTTCACATATTTGATATTCATTGGAATCAATTCATATTCAATAATTAATAAAACAAAAGTGAGAAGAGAGATATAAGATTCATAGGAACTCAAATGAATTTACATGAGTAAATTGATAGTCAATTGTTTCAGGCAGGAATATCAATATATACTGTAAATGGACTGTAGACAGAGAAAAAAATATTTTTTCCACATAGGTATTTCTCAGGTCTGCAGGGCTGCTCTCAAATGTGGTACAATAAAAAGATCTCTAAATTAGGAGGCAGAAAGACTAATACCTAACTTTAATACTTAATCCTAACTGTGGTTAGGTGAGTCTTGTAATTATTCTGAGCTAGGCTTCCCCGATGCCTCACCAGGTGAAGAATCTGCCTGCAATGCAGGAGATGCAGGACACGTGGATTTGATCCCTGGGTCAGGAAGATCCCCTGGAGGAGGAAATGGCAACCCATTTCAGCATTCTTGCCGGAAAAATCCCACGGACACAGGAGTCTGGTGTGTTACAGTCCAAAGGGTTGCAAAGAGTTGAACATGACTGAGCACACAAACACACACACAGACACACACACACACTGACACACACACAAAAACACACACACACACTGACACACGATTTCTGAGCTTTCCACATAGTGCAGTGGTAAATAATCTGTGGCCAATGCAGGAAACGCCAGACACAGGTTCTATCTCTGCATCGGGAAGATCTCCTGGAGTAGGAAATCATACCCACTCCAGTATGCTTGCCTGGAAAGTTCCACGGGCAGAGGAGCCTGGTGGGCTCCATGGGGTCACAAAGAGTCAGACAGGAATGAGCACACAGCACATATGCACAATAATATTTGTAGGTGTTCCTGATCTGAAATAAGAGAAACTAGATCATCCAAGACAGTTTAATTTGTTAAAACAATCACCTTCTAAACTGAGGCAATTGAGAACCAGGGTATATGGTCTGAAGCTTTTTTTTTTTCCATTCCAGCTCAAAGGGATCCTTTATAAATTCACAAGGTTGCTGACATCTACAGGATACAAATTTCAACAGGGGCAGATATTTTACAACTCATGGCATATATATTGGTCATAGTAATTATTAGCAGCTTTCTGCCTGATTATAAAAGTCCTATTTTCTTAGAATCACGTTCTTGGTAAATTGTATCCTGGTATTTCATACCACTAATTATATCTCCTTTTAAGTATCCTGCAGAAGAATCCACTTATCAGACTTTCCTGTATCTCACAGCTTTTCTGATCCGTCAGCAAAGTCATTTTATTCTCAAGCTTATGATTACATCTCTTCTGTCAAGCCTTCCTTTCTCATTTTGAGTGCTTCATGTTATATAATACTTTACTTTAAAAGTCTCTTAGAGATGCAAATATATGTTTTAATACTTGAATACTATCAAACCATATTGAGATGTTGCTGTTCAGTCACTAAGTCATGTCCGACTCTTTGTGACCCCATGAACTGCAGCACACCAGGCTTTCCTGTCCTTCACTATTTCCCAGAGTTTGCTCAAACTCATGTCCATTGAGTCACGGATGCCATCCAACTGTATTATGCTCTGTCGCTCCCTTCTCTTGCCCTCAATCTTTCTCAGCATCAAGGTCTTTTCCAATGATTTGGCTCTTTCCACCAGGTGACCAAAGTACTGGAGCTTCATCTTCAGCATCAGTCCTTCCAAATGAATATTCAAGGTTGATTTCATTTAATGTTGACTGGTTTGATCTGCTTGCTGTTGAAGTGACTCTCAAGAGTCTTCTCCAGCACCACAGTTCAAAAGCATAAATTCTTCTGTGCTCAGTCTTCTCTATGGTCCAACTTTCACATCTGTACATGACTACTGAAAAAACCACAGCTTTGACTAGATGGACCTTTGTCAGCCAAGTGACGTCTCTGCTTTTTAATACACTGTCTAGTTTTATCATAGCTTTTCTTCAAGGAGCAAGCATCTTTTAATTTCCTGGCTGCAGTCACCTGATTTTGGAGCCCGAGAAAATAAAATTTGTCACTGTTTCCATTTTTTCCCCATCTATTTGCCATGAAGTGATGGGACTGGATATATATACAGCATTTATCTTGTGATTAAATACCATCACACACAGACTGATGTCTAATTTAATAATATCTTAAAATAACATGTATGTATATGATAAAATATTAACAGAAAAAAATGAATTTATTTGATCCACTCCATGACAGAAGTAGAATTGTTGTATGTTATTTTTATTTAGTAATTTTATGTGATAACTGTTATATACACTATCTTTTTTTTTTTAATTGTCCTGGAGAATAAATGCTTGTTCTTGGGAGAGATGCGAACATATATACACTATCTTGATATCTCACTTTCATACCCAAACATGCTAAATAGGCACATTCAAAATAGTCAGTCTTAACACATCTGAGTGTCCCAGAACAGAGACACGTATCTTTATCCAGTTGTCCCTGCAATGTCTCTTCAATTCTGAAGTAGATCTTTTCTTTAAATCAAAAAATTTTAGATGCTTATTTTAAAAATCCACTTACAGCCTATTCTATATGCCAGGGGCACTGTGGTTCAAAGTTGGTTTTCTATTTGTTCTATATCTTGTTTGAAGTCAATTGCTCTTGGATTGTTGTAGTTTTACTTTTTAAATTTTTCTTTCATGGTGAGAACATCCTTGAGTAAAATTACAACAATAAAATACAGTCTTATTGAAGGCCTGCTTATTACTTTTCAATTTACTGTTACTAGCCAGTAAGTACTTGATACTGAGAGTGTATTTATGTTATTGAATATGTAAGAATTGTCTATAACTCATTGTAACTTACTTGTAGTGAGCTAATGAAACATACTATGAAACATAAACAGGCTTTCTGACTAATATACATACTTAGAAGTATATTGAAGAGTTTGAAGTCTGATTACTTTTTAACATTCATTTGTTAAGAATGTTAAATGGTTAAAGAAATTAACAGAGTGTGAACTCTTAGGGTTTCCTAACACTGTTACATAAAATATTCCATTGATATAAAAAGAAAAACAATAAATTAAAACACTGAAAATTACATTTTCAACCTCCAGCACAATACTATTGTTATTCACCTTGTCTTACAGGCACACTTGATTCTAATGTAACATTTCAGACCTCCCACATTTTTATTCTACAAAAAGTAGTAAATTCCTGAGTTATATTATCATTGCTTGGATGTTCCTTGGTGTGGACTTCACACTTGGCGGGTGCTCCTGGAATGCAAATTGTTTGGTTTCCAAATTCTGAATCTTCACTGATGTTAACAATGATCATTATATAGACATGCACATTGTAGTCTAGGGGCTAGGCTATAGATATTAATACTATTTGTGTGAAATTTTATTTTTCCAGAAGTCATGTATGGATATGAGTGTTGGACCATAAAGAAGACTGAATATCAAAGAATTGATGCTTTTGAGCTCTTGTGTTGGAGAAGACTCTTCAGAGTCCCTTGGACTGCAAGGAGATCAAACCAGTTAATCCTAAGGGGAATCAATCCTGAATATTCATTAAAAGGACTGATGTTGAAGCTGAAGCTCCAAAACTTTGGCCACCTGATACAAAGAGCTGACTCATTAGAAAAGAACCCAATGCTGGGAAAGACTGAAGGCAGGAGGAGAAGGGGATGATAGAGGACAAGATGGTTGGATGGCATAACTAACTCAATGGACATGAGTTTGAGCAAGTTCCAGGAAATGGTAGACAGGGAAGCCTGGCATGCTGTAGTCCATGGGGTTGCAAAGAGTCAGACATGATGGAGCAACTGGAAGAACAACAACTTGTGTGAAAACTGCATATTAATTTGATCAATCTCACTATTATCCTCCTTGAGACTGCCTGCCAATTCCAGAGATGTGCCAAACTGTAAATTTACCTCTTAAAATCTCTTAAAGTTAGGATGCTAGAGACATAGACTGAAATTAGATGTGTTCTCACAGATTTGGAAGTGAAGTGAAAATATCTCCCGACCTCTTTTAATACATTCTCCTGTCTAACAGTTATCAGAATAGATAATGACGTGTAGGAACTACCTGGTACCCAGCCATGATTTTAGCAACATAGTCTTATAATTAGATTAGGAGTACATTCTTCCAAAATAAAAACATTCCTAAATATTTTAACTTCTCGTCAAAAAGTAACTTTAACAACTTCCTTGTGAGTGTACAGATAATACTACTCCATGGATCATGTTCTTTCTAAGTATTAAAATACAAATTCATTAAACCGTGGTTTTCAATTTTAACTGAGATTGTGGAGTCTGTGTCATACAAGACCTTGAGTGAAGCTGGGCCAGAATGTCACAATCACACTGACCATACTTGATCTTATTACGCCAGGGGTGGCTTTCCAACCCCAATGCCACTAGAAGACATATATCTTCAGGGTTATAGGACATCAAGTTTGGGATAGCACTTGCTAAGGAAGTCAACAGAGTAGCCGTGTAATATTTCAATATTCTGTCCTCTTCAGTTTGTTTGCTACAGCTAGAATAATACAGACTCTGAAAAGGAGAGCTGCCTTTTACTACATCTTTTAACTAAAGATGTAGAGATTTTATGTACTGAGATGTGGTGAGGCAAGATTGGCAGAGGGAAATTGTGGTGTCTCATTAGTTTCTGTATCTTTTAAACCCCTTATAAATGTATACTATATTATTTTAAGGGTAGTTTTAGCTCCCATTGCTATAATTTTACAGTGATAAACTATCTTGTCTTATTTTGTATTTGCTGCTACTAACAACTATAATGCAATCATAGCCATAATAGGATCAGGTTGACTTGATAGATTAATTATCCACTAAAAACTTGGATTATTTTTATTTATGGAAATCTGAGCTGGGGAGATATGTAGAGAGCATCACTGATTATATCGAGCTAAGTAAGTATGATCATGCCCCTTATCAAGAGTTGCCAAGCATTCATGCAAATCATGCTTATACACAAATAATTTGCCATTTTATTATATTACATTGGCAACTAACAACTAAACTCATTGTTTCAACTGAAGTAACAGTTATTTCTATTTAAAAATTTTGCTCTATAAAAATGATAGCATAAGATATATGAGTCAACTTTTGTAGAAAAGAGCCTCAGTGGCCAAAAGAGAAAATAATATAATTTCTATTTTCTCTAAGAAACGAGAGAAAGAGACCTAGTTTTAGAGAAACTAGGTCCTAAAGTAAGGGGATTTATGTAGGCACCTAACCCAACATATGGAGTCAAACCAAATTATAATCAAAAGCTAAGTCTCTTATTGGGACTAAAGTGAATAAATGAATAAATCTGTGGGTGATTCCACTCACTGACTGAAAAGACTTGAGGCAAAGAGACTTCAAATCCTGTCTGTTGTCAAGTAAACAGTGCTGAAAAAACCTGCATGCCTATTTTTAGTTAAGGTTGAACACACAACCAAGGAAAATTTTATGGGTGAGGTCACTTAAAGACAGAAACTCCTGTAAGACAATGAAGTTGATGGGAGAAATTTCTGTTGAGATATCACAAGTCAAAATGCAACTACTTCTAGACTATGTTTCAGAGTAATTGTACTGCCTTTTTTGCTGTGCCATCTTCCCAATTTCCTAAAGTGTTTAAGTACGAACTGCTACCAAACTACTTTAGCTGATTCTTTGGTTAGCATTTCAGTAAGAAGACAACAAAATCCATTTTAACTGGGTTAACTTTGTGCTCAACTATTTTAAGCACAAAAAGATTTATCAGAACATGCTATGTGACTGATAGCAACTTTAAAGTAGTTAGAGGCGGGAGAGTGGCTAGATGCAGCTAGAACAAAGGCAGCCAAGGTAAGCATTCAGCTGCAAGGCTGTTCTGGTGGAAACCGAACAGGCCTTGGCTCATGCCACTTGGCATCTACGACAACAAGAACCAGATGCTAGAATCTCTGCTTGAGCTGTCACATAACAAAATGCCTGCTCTTACATATGCACACATTGTACCTATCTACTCCTGTAGCTCAAGTTGTTCCTTCTCCTAATTCTCTACTAGATTTTCTGCTTGGAAGAGTCTAAAACAGTGGCTGCAAAGGAGTCTCTTACATTTACTTTTTGTGTTTCAAACATTGACCATATTTAGAATGGCATGCTAGAAGGGAGTTGAGTGGATATTGAGCAACCCAACCCACAACGTCTTCTGGAAAAATTTAGTTTCATATCAGCTACTTGTTTACATAGAGTAGTCTAAGGGGGAGAGAATGTAATCAAAATAGTCCAAATGCCTAAATATTGTAAATATTTTTTCAGGGGGGAATAAGAACATAGTGACAAAAGCCAATAAATCATCAAAGCTCAAATAGACATACTTGTGAATGCTGCTGTGCAGTGTTTAGTCATGTCTGACTCTTTGCCACCCCATGGAATGTAGCCCACCAGGTTCTTCCATCCATGGGGTTTCTCCAGGCAAGAATACTGGAGTGGGTTGCTATGCCCTCCTCCAGGTGATCTTCCCAAGCCAGATAGCGAACCCAGGTCTCCCACACTGAGGTGCATTCTTTACCATCTGAGCCACCAGGGAAGTCTAAGAATACTGGAGTGGGTAGCCTATCCCTTTTCTAGGGGAACTTCCCAATCCATGAATTTAACTGGGATCTCCTGAATCGCAGGTGGATTCTTTACCAGCTGAGCTACCTAGGAAGCCCCTACTTGTGAATATTAAAGCTTATTTGTTTTTGCCATGAGGAACCCTGTTGACTAGATCAAACTAGGTAGAAAAGTAGGTACTTTTTAAATTAGGCTGTTAAAAATTTCAGGTTTTTGCATTTAAAAAATGGATGAAAATAAGAATAAGCCAAAACTTAAAGAAAAACGTGAGGTTTGTATTATTTTTAATTGTTTTCTTTAATATTATAAATCACTGAAGAGATTATTTAGATCCAGTACATTGATATTCTTTTATCTTTCATCACTGTACCATCCCCTTAATTTTACAATTTGCAATCTTTTCCCTTTTTGCCTATTTACTCATAAAGTTTGAAAGGTTTATTAAGCAATGTGTATGATCAATATTTCCAAAATCCAAGTTGGGACATTTGATAAATGATGATGGAATGCAGAAAAATACAAGGAATGCAACTCCACCCCAGAAAACTACTTAATACTGTGTAGAAACGCGCTTTGGTTTGTGTAAAGAGAATTTCAAGAAGATGAGTAATGTGCTTTTTCTCTCCTGGAAGTGATTTTCTTTTCCCCTGCTGCATAATTCTAATATGAATCTACTAAAAAACAGTTTATTAGATGTTTATAGTGTGCAACACCATGCTAAATGTTGAATTTCAGAAGAATTCATATTTAATTTTTACAAAATGTTAACAATTTTCTTGTACTGTGTCATAATTTTAAAATATGTATTTATATTTTATGTGTAATAATAAAAAATGACCATGAGACTATACAGCTTTATACAGCCTATTTTTAACAGATTATATTTTATTAGTGATATATAATCATTTTTTCCTTAAATCACAGAATTATTATAAGGAAATAATTTTAAGGAAAGTTTGTTTTTTCCACAAAATGTAATGCCTTTCATCTAAATCAATGTATATATTAGTCCATGCAAAATCAGAATTTCCATTTCTGAAGTTAATTCCAAATCAAGTCTAATCTGTGATCATAAAATATATAGCTCTCATTTGTAATCTAGTGATTAGTATGTAAAAATAAAACCTATATCTCTATATATACTCCATTTTTAATAATCATAGTAAATACTATTCTAGATGAGACCCATGGGTTCAACAGCCTTTATATTTTAAGTTAACGGAGATGTGTCTCCAGAAGGACTGATTTTCATGTGAAGCAAGTGATGCTCAAGCTGGATGTGTATTAGATTAACCCATGGATCTTTAAGCACACAGAAATTCTGACTGAATAAATCAAAGTAGCCTGAATACTGGCATTTTGTTTAAAGTTCTTTAAGTGATTACAGACTTGGCACAGTGGTAAAGAATCCACCTGCCAATGCAGGAGATGCAAAAGACATGGGCTCGATCTAATCTCTGGGTCAGGAATATCCCCTGGAGTAGGAAATGGCAACCCACTCCAGTGTTCTTGCCTGGAAAATTCCATGGACAGAGGAGACTGGCAAGCTACAGTGCATGGTGTTGCAAAGCGTCCGACACGACTGAGAGACTGAGCATGCACTCACACGTGAGTTGAGAGATGCTGTCCTGAACATTAATCTCAAAAGATTATAAACACAAAATCTAAAACATCCTTGCTGCTGCTGCTGCTAAGTCGCTTCAGTCGTGTCCGACTCTGTGGGACCCCATAGATGGCAGCCCACCAGGCTTCCCCATCCCTGGGATTCTTCAGGCAAGAACACTGGAGTGGGTTGCCATTTCCTTCTCCAATGCATGAAAGTGAAAAGCAAAAGGGAAGTCGCTCAGCTGTGTCCAACTCTTAGCGACCCCATGGACTGCAGCCCACCAGGCTCCTCCATCCATGGGATTTTCCAGGCAAGAGTACTGGAGTGGGGTGCCATTGCCTTCTCCAAAACATCCTTAGTTTTCAGTAAAAAACCTATCATTTATCTATGAATGCACCTAAGCAGTTCTTGAAGCTCTAAATTTCCAATCTGCATTTCTTTTCAGCATTTGTCACAACCAATTAAGTTTAATATACCATAACTTAAAATTATTTTATTTAATGTCATCATTTTGTAGTCTGGTGGCTGTTGGATATGACACAAACATATGGTTCAGGTTTAAAAAATATTATGGCACCCTGTATGGATATAGTAGACTGGCATTCAATAAGTACTCTACTTCTAGTATCTTTTCCATTTAGATGGAAAACTACAGACTGCAGTTCCCAGACCTCTGGAACTGGGGTTCCAAATGGGATTTACATTCAGGCAATAAGACTGGGCTTACATGATATTGTTAAATGGATGTGAGCAGAAACCAACTTTTGATGCAAATGCCATTTCTGCTGGCAAGTGCAGATAAGAAGGTGTTTAGTTTTCTGAAGCAAATGAACAGTGGTTTCAGTATCCAGTATTGAGTGTCAAGAGGCATAGTGTGGGACATCCATTTTACCAGTGTGATTTATAAGTGAGATGTAGTTATGTAAATAGCATCTACAGCAACCAGAGCTTCCTCATTATGCAACCTTCCTATGTCAGGTTCCTGATTTTGGCTGTGAGGGTGTGATTCTGGATGTGGCAGCTTCCTAACAGTAGCAGTGGTACTGCCCACCTCTGTGGTGGAATTGAATGGTATGTCTTTGGTAGTCATTCCAAGAAGGTAAACGGATTATATTTGTTCAGTCTTCCCAAAGATTCTATAATTTATTATTTAATTATCTCTAATAAATTGCCTGCTTAAAATAGCATAGACATTATAGGCTGAAATTAAGCTCTGTCTGATAGCTATCATTCCATATATGATCTAGTTTTCATGCATATATGTGTGTGTATTTAAATCTGTTCTCAGATGTCCTAAACAGGAAAAATAAGGTTTTTGTTTCCTTTATCTGAAACTTCTGTCACTCTTAGCACATTTTTTACTGAAGTACTGCAACCAAAAAAAATTATTCAATATTCTTGTTTTAGTTACAGTACATAACTATATTAAACTGTAATATAATACTTCTATACCCCTGAGATTTAAGCTGGCAAGGGCAGGGAACATAGGCAAAATTAGACCAAAGTCATGTCTTCATATAATAGCTTATAATAATTCATATAATCCTATTTTGATCATAATCTATTTTTAAGATAAATTCTTCAAACAACTTTATTATTAATTTTAAAGCTTTATCAATTGCCCATGTTAGAAAGACCATCAGAGTTATTTACTACAGCAATTTAAAGTACTTTTGAAATAAAGTTCTGTCAGGCTAGGAGTGTGGTAGGATAGATAAAGACAGAAGGTCCCAGGAGAAACTTCTAGTTTTCTAGAGATACAGTGTAACACTGATGACAATGTTCAGGGGATATTAGCTGGCTCTAGTTGACTGGCCCACCAAGTGAGTTCTAGTAATAACCTGAGGACTAAACTGGATGCTAATGCCATGAAGGCCTGATAGTAGGTTCAGCAAGTAAAAATACCCAGTTAGATTTGACTTTTAGATAAACAACAAAAAATTTTAGCATAAAAAACATTTGGGACATACTTATACTAAAAAAATAAATTCCATTGTTTATCTGAATTCAAACTTAACTGAGTGTACTGCGTGCTATCTGGCAACTCTATCTTGTAATTGGTAACAATAACCAAAAATCTTAAAGAACAAGGTTCAGAGGCAATGTCCTCATCTCTAAAGAAAGCAAAGCAGGACTGCAATTTTATTTTTAAAAAATTAAGTACTCATTAAAGTTTATAAATGAGGCCAAGTTTCTTGAAGCAAGCCTCAAAATGTCTTGCTTTTGTCAAGAAAGACAGTGAGAAAGTGTATACTCAAGCTTGGCTTTGAGTTATTAGGGGAGCAGGGGAAGCTGGCATGTTGTCATACCACTGGGTTTCTGATTCCTTAGAACCCTCAACTATAAATAATGTTATTTATAGTCAAGGACTAGAATAAGACATGGGAATCAAATTGTACTCAGTGGTGAAGCTTAGACGTTAATGAAAGCAGATTGGTCTTTGCATTGAAAAGAAACTGAATCTTAACAATTCTTGGATTTTATCTGTTACTCTTTATTGAGCTCTGGTCTCTCAGTATATACTTGGGTACCAGCTGGGTATATACTCAGTATATACTTGGGTACCAGTTCCCCTGACTGTATTTTATTTGTTATTTTGACTCATTGCCTTTCTGAGACTCATTTTGAATTTTAACCTTTCAAATAAATTCACTTTGATTTTTTTTCTATTTTTTTGTTTTTGTTTTTTTAATATAAATTTATTTTAATTGGAGGTTAATTACTTTACAATATTGTATTGGTTTTGCCATACATCAACATGAATCTGCCACAGGTATACACGTGTTCCCCATCCTGAACCCCCCTCCCTCTAAAGTTTATATTGTCTTAAAAAGCAGGTTTTGCTTGACCAAAATTATGGCACTAAATCATGTATTTACAATCTCATATTTCTTGAAATGAAGCAGTTTGAATGCTTCATTTAATCTGCTATCTTAAATATCTTAATATTCATTGTATATGAAAAAAGGTCAATCTGAATTTTGTATTTAGATTTGCTTAAGATTTTGGAAACACCTGAGTCTGATTTTATTTGTTCTTCAGTGTCATTTTAAAAGCATTATGCACAACTATTCTAGATTTTGTTCTCTAGATTTAAAATGAAATATTTGTCTTTAAGAAATGTAAATGTTTTATTATCTGAAACTAAATAATTATAACTAAATAAGGACAGGTGCTGACAAATTAGTTATCCTATTAATACTCCTATTAATCTCTGAAATACAATGCTCTTTGTGAAACTGGGGGTAAATAAAGCTATTATTAATCAGTTCATCCTGAAGAATTATGTTGTATTAGCCAAATATAAGTTTCCCTCCTAGCTCAGAGAGTAAGGAATCTGCCTGCAAGACAGGAGACCCAGGTTCGATTCCTGGGTTGGGCAGATCCCCTGGAGAAGGAAATGGCAATCCACTCTAGTATTCTTGCCTGGAGAATCCTACGGACAGAGGAAACTGGCAAGCTAGAGTCCATGGGGTCACAAGAGTTGGACACAACTTAGCAACTAGACTACCAGCCATATATAAATAACTATCTGCTTTTTGTATATAGAAATATACTTCTATGCAATTAATTATGCCAGTTATATAGTTTTGTTTTTAATTCTACATTAAACTTCAGGGGTAATAAGTATAGGACTAAATAACTTAATGTAAGCAAATACACTTTTCATCATACATTTGTTTTACTAGCGTAAGACAAAAGGAGTGATTTTGTTATCTGATTCCTTTAATAATTAACAAAAATCACAAACATATTTTATAATGACATAAGAAAAAATAGATTACTTATGTCCAGAATTTTACCTAGCTAGACTCTAAAACTTATTTTTTATAGTTATATGTATTGATTCTTCATATCAAAATTAAGGTTACAAATGCACAGTATGACATATTTTGGTAGAAAAGTACAGGTATTATTGGTGGAAAACTGAATTATTTAAGTAGCTAGCCAAGAGTCCATAATTTTAGACAAAGTAAAGCACTTTACAGATATTACTCAACAGCTGGTTAACTGATTTTTCAGTCTTTTTAAAGCACCAATAGACCGCACTTCCATCAACAGCAATTACTCTTTAAGAGCATGATTCTTTGTAGGATGGAAGAGAGACACATTGCCTTACATGGGATTGTAGCCAGCTCTCATGAACAAAGCATGGAATGAAAACAACTATCCAACTAATGCTAAGCTTTCCACCTACCTACTCTTCCCATTCCCACCCTGTATTGAGTATGGCCATGTTAATAGTGAGAGTCTCTGGCATATCAAATTTGGGGCTATGATGTGTTAGAGAAGTTGAACCAAATGCAATAATTAACATGGATAGTTTCAGGCAGGTACAAGTGTGCCACATATCTAGGAGGAGGGAGGCACTGAAAAGCAAAATTTAAGATAGAGCCATGCTGGGGTGAGGCATATGATTAACAATGAAACACCTTTGGAAAATCTCCATCATAAAGGAAAGAATTCAGTCTGATGGACTAGCCCTGACAAGATCTAGGGGAGAAAATACTTTCAGGTTCATTGTGGATAACCCCTTGTCACTCTTTGAGAGAAAAGGTATATATATATATGTATGTGTGTGTGTGTGTGTGTGTGTGTGTATGTATGTACATATATATACACACACACATAATTTTTCTAAAGAATAAGAAGTCTAAGCAATTCTTTTGTGGAATACCTTCAAAGAAATTAAGAGAGAGAGTACCATCCTGTTGGTGTGTAGTAATGTTGATTAACCAGAACAATGAAACATACTGCGGGCATGAACAGAGGTCACAAGGAAGCTCTGTGGTCCTGTAAGCAGTGATAGAGACAAAGTAGCTTCTGGCTTATGTGAAATCTTGAAAGAGCAGCTTGCTATATGGGGCTATTTAGGAGAATAAGACTGAAAAGTTAAAGAAAAGTGAGAGGAATCCCAGTAGTGTTTCAGATGGGTATAAGAGAAGATATGAATTAATGCTAAGGTACTCCGTAAGAGAAGATAAGGAGATCTGGCATAAGCTATTAAATCAAAGGCGTTTGTATATAACTGATAAGGTAAGATCATCCTAAGCAGGTAAAGCATGGAGGTTATTCAGTTAACAATTGACTTTTTGAGTTATAGTAAACCAAATGTTCAGTCTCTGTTCCATTCCATGTGGAGAATGAACTAGGCTTACATGCAGAGAGAGATATATATATATATATATATCAATTAGTATATGAAAAGCCTTTTACTCAAAGAGAACTTTAAAAAAATCTAATCTTTATCACAACTTTCCTTAAATAATTTTATCCTAATATTTGTCCTTCAGTCCAAGTGAAATTTTCAGTTTGTAATTTCTTAACCACTCTTATACAAGTTTACCATCCTTTACTTGCCATTCCCAAATCCCAAAATTTCTGAAAACCTATTTTTAATGTATCCTATCAGTAGCGAAAACTGAGGAAACCTTTCACTTGTTAAGAAACAGAGAGAGAGAGGATAGAAGGATAGGAAGAAGGAAGAAATGAAGACAAAGAAAGAAAGTGGATGAGATTTAGATTGTTATGAGGCTATTTACAATATTTTACTTGTTAGTTTAAATATTCATATGCCATTATTTTAATATTTTAATTGTAGTTCTGGGTACACTTCGGTAAGGAAGTATTCCATAAAATAACATAAATAACTTTTTAAAATGTATTTTTAAATTTGAATTTTGAAACTCATCTGTTGCCAAGAGGGAAGAGAAAGGGTCTAAACATTTTTGGATCTATGTGTCTGTGCTTAGTTGCTTCAGTAGTGTCCACATCTTTGCAACCTATGAACTGTAGCCCATCAGGCTCCTCTGTCCATGATACTCTCCAGGCAAGAATACTGGAGTGGGTTGCCATGCCCTTCTCCAGGGTATCTGCCACACCTAGGGATCGAATCTGGTTCTCTCACATCTCCTCCATTGGCAGGCAGGTTCTTTTACCACTAGGGCCACCTGGAAAGCCCCTTGGATCTATAGTGAAATGAATTATAAAGCTTAGAATTAAGTAAATGAAGGCTTGGGTAGTAGCACTTAGATGAATTAATAGCTGGAGTAGTTTGCTGGCCTGCCTTCCTCTCTCTCTTCTCTACTTAAATAGAGCAGTGTTATCTACTTGACATACAACTATAATTAGGACATTCACATTTCATGTCTTAACTGGGTCTTACAGAACGGTAATTAATTAAGCAGCTTCATCAGAGTCTAAGTATTATATCAGGATACAATCAGTATATTTCAGGTACATTTAAGAGAGATAAAAAAAAAACCTAGATGTAAGAGTCTGAGGAGTTTAGTTACTTTGCATAATAGAGAGAGAAGAATCTGGAGTTCCTAGGAACTATCAGAGAAAGAAAATGGAGAAATGGGGTCATAAAATTTACATGGTATTTACCTACAAAACAGACACTGTTCATGACAAGCTTACAAAATAGGTGCTATTAATATTCATGTTTTACTTCTTCACATGAAAAGTAAAGGTAAGATACAATTTGTATGGGTTAACATGCAAGATCTGTTCTGGCAGTAGCTCTTTCCTCTTGCCTGTGTTCTTTTGCAAGGTTAAAAGGTCCTCTCCCACATTAAATTTGATCTACCTAAACTGGATTAGGGGCTAATTTTCTGAAATGCTAACGAAAGGTTGTGCCTATGATTTCTGCCAGGTTGATATTATCTGTTTACAAAATCATATAATCAATTGCTAGAGACATAGAACCATCTGTCTCCAATTGTAATCCTGTACAGAATTATTGGAGCTGAGCTAATGGTATGAAAATTATAACAATTCTACTACCAATTTGAAGCCTAAATAACTTCTTTATTTATTTACAATAAGAAGATCCATCAACTGCAGCATTCATTCTATTTTATAAATTGATTCTGAGTATTAACATTTATTTAATTTTTTTCTAAACATAAGTAGAATAAATTCATGAGATTCTTTGGGGATTTTAAAAAAGTTAAAAGGGCTTTGTAAGAAACATTAAAACAAAATTTTTATTAACTATTAAGTACAAATATAAAATCAAATAGTTTAAATAAATTTAACCATAATAAACAATATTTAAAATTGATTTTTCTCCTAAAAGTACATTTAGAATCATATTTGAACTATGACAGTTCTAATGTATATTGTAAAAAGTAGCATTGTGTTTTGGTTTTATCCTATGTAATTCATAATACAAAAATACTTCTTACAACTTTAACAGGCAATTTTTCTGAGAATTCAATTAGAGGCACAGTGTATCCAATCTCACTATTTGATATTTCTGTTATAGACCTGAGACACAGAATGGTTTATTTGATATTTCTGTTATAGACCTGAGACACAGAATGGTTTATTTGATTTTATAGAACCAATAAGAGAATTTTAAATCCATTTACATATGTTTGCACAAAAAATATTTTATAATTAATTTGCAAACACTAACAATTATGTCAACTTTCTAAGTTACTTTGGATTTCAACAGGAGAGAATGTTTATGTGAAAAAGTGAAACAGAATTCTCTTTGGAACAAAAGATTTTTTTTCTTTTATTTAAGGCATTCATTATGAAAAACTTGGCTACTTTCTTCTTAAATCTCATAATATTATATCATTGTTAGGTGTGGTTCTGAGAAACCACTTACTCTGTAGCCAATTGTTTTTATTTTTATAATAAAAATCCATGTGAACCATTATTTTGAGATGAGAGAAAAGCCATATGGTTATATGCATGCTCTCAGATTCCTTTAGTGGAGTAAGAGAATGCTGATAAAACTTAACCCAGCATTAAAAAAAAACAAAAAAAAAACAAAAAAAAAACAACCAACCTAAGACATGTGTTTCAATGAATGCATTTTTCATGATCTGCAACAAAATGTTATGGATTAATATTATACATAGATGACTATTAAGCTTCATTTTCCTAGTGGTTAGTCAATAAACTTTAAGACAAATTTAGGGGACACTTCTAAGAAACATGTCTTCTTCTCTAGTTGTATTTTTTAATGTTTAAATAAAATTATTTAAAATAAACGAAAAAATTAGAACCATTATGTGTCAAGTCCATTTTGAACTTAACTCTATCCACAGATAGATTTGATCAATGGTTCTTTGTAACACCTGGATACCTTACACACTTTTGTTTTTACACTGATATATCTAAATTTCAATTCTCTTTGATTTAACTGCAAACTCTTTGATGACTGACAGTGATAGTATACATTTTCTTTATCTCCAGCATTGTGCCTGGAGATAAATTCAATAAATATTTGTTGACCCAAATTTAAATCTTTGTTTAATCATGAAAAAATTGTTTATGCTGACAGTAAAATATGTTTTCTATTTATTTCTTACAATAGTGCTTCCCCCTCCCCCAGGCAGAAATTCAGTAGTGTCTATAACTAAGCATATTAACTAGAATCTTGAAAAATCAATAAAAGATGGAGAGGAAAAATAAGTTAATTGAAAAAAAAGAAAATCATCAGAGTGGAAGATGATCCTGGCTGGTGATGGATAATATTCAGAAATATATGGTAGGTAAATTCATATGAAGGATAGTTTTCAATTGATTTTTTTATCCTGATTTTTATCCTAATTTTTAATCCTGAGCTTTAGGTTTCTAATTTTCTACTGGATATCTCCACCTAAATATTCTGTAGGTTTTTCAGCCTCAACCTTTCTTTTTTGAGAAATGCCACAGCATTCTGGATCTCCATTCTTCCTAAGAACCCTGAATTTTTCATTAAAGTCATTTTAACCAACTCACCCCATCTGACCTCCTTAATATCTGTTTAATTTATCTTTTCTTGTTGCATATTTTGCTAAATTTCCTTAATGTAGATCTCAATTATTTCTTGCTTCAAAATCTTTCTAAATTGTCCTCTTGGTTCTGGTATGGTAACTTCCTAATCCATTCTTATAATCAGCATAAGAGTAATATTTCTGAAGTTCAAGGGTAACTCTATTTAAAACTTCCCTACCACAAATTTCAGGGAAAAAAAAATTCATTCATCACATTCACTAAACTCAGTACAATTCCAAATTTTATATACAAAAATCTTTCATGTCATGACCTTTGCAACCATCTCCACCTTTACACTATCTTCAAACATGTATTCTATACTACAACCATAACCAAAGGCATTTTTTGGCTTAGAATATTCTGTTCATTTTCTGGGAATATAGTTAGCCTATACTCTCCTCCACTGTCCTTCATCTGTATCTAGCAAAAGACATTTTTGAACCATCTCCCTAATTCTCAAAGATATACTTTACCCATCATATATGTTTTACACAACTTTATGAATGTTGATTATAACACTTGCCATGTATTTAAATATTTGATTGTGTGTTGGTCTTCTCACCAGAGTGAGCCTTTCAAGGACAGTGAATGAAATATAATCTTTAGTCTGCAGTATATAGTAAAATGCCTGGGACTCAATAGACTGATGTCAGTGACTTCAAATTTCATGTTGATACTGCATTTTCTTTCCTTACTCTTCTTTTTGTCTCCTCTGCATATTCACCATCTAGCCAGACAATCAAAATATCTAACATTTTCATTTTTGACATTGAAGATTTGAAAACACAAATGCTTGTATCTATTACCTGTGAAAGTGAAAGTCACTCAGTTGTGTCTGACTCTTTGTGATCCCATGGACTATACTATCCCATGGAATTCTCTAGGCCAAAATACTGGAGTGGGTAGCCTTTCCCTTCTCCAGGGGATCTTCCCAAACCCAGGGGTAGAACCTAGGTCTCCCACATTGCAGGCAGATTCTTTACTAGCTGAACCATAAGGGAAACCCACCTGTGAGAACACATATAAACTGTAACACTTAAGTCCTCAATAAAATACACCATGGTACAATTTTTTTCACCTTTTGTATTTATTTCCTTTCTCCAGCTAAAAAGTCTCGAACATTCTGTGCTTCTGACCTTCAATCAATTTACATAATTAGGATGGTCAAGTAAGGCAGTTTACCTGGGGAAACAAATCTCAGTTTACTCCTGACGTCCAGAGAGCATTTATTATCATCTTTCCAACCCACTCTCAAAACTGTTCAACTTTAGATACTATATAACTTGGTAACACAACAATTAATATCTGTTTCACTGTTATATATTATGTATATAAGTATTGAATACGAATATTTGTACAATAAGTGAGGAAATTACTAAATTTTTGGTCTCAGGATGATACAAGCTGCAAGGAACAAGATAAAAAATATTCAAAGTAGAAATGGGTATTAGATGAACTGAACTAGGAATATGAATTTTAGACAACTTAATATTCTTTAAGTGGGAGTAAGTAACTTTGGTGCAATAATTCAGAGGGGTAGATGTGCCATGAAAAAAGTTTTTAATTTGAAGAATCTCAAATTTTTATAACCTTTTTATTTCAATGATGAAATAGTTCTAAAATAATATGCAAAGTTTATTTTTCTTTCCTAAAATTACCTGTGTTTAAATGAGAGATTGTAATACTATAATAAGATAGAAACAATCGTCTTTCATAAAAAAAATTAAGCTCAGAAAGTAATAGGTATATTACATTTTGGCTATGAAGACATTTACTTACTACTTCTGAGTTTTATATTCTTTTCCATATTATATAAGTTTTGATATCAAAACTTTGGAATAAGGAATACAAGTTATATAAACTTAACATTAAGCAAAATCAAATGATTAGATTATGTAATAATATTTTTTTATGAAGGGTATAAAGGATATAGTGTATGATTGTTTCCTTTGCTCTTTGGTTTCCACACTGCTAAGAAAATATTTGGTGACTTTTAAGCTGAGTAACTCTATAGATCAGAGCTTTATACAAAGCCAAAACCAGCTGATTCATCAGAAAAATCTGCTAACAACAAGGCAGATATTTATTTTTAAATGAACTATTTTCTATGGATCTAAGCCATAAAATGATGCAGAATTATGGCTCAGAAGGTATTTCCCTTCTAATAGAGCCTGGTATCCTGGATTCAGTAGAAATATTTTCTCATTGTAGTGATTTTTAAAAATTTTCCAAGCAAAGTTTCTTCTAAATTAAGGGATTGACTAATGTATGGAAGTACAACTTTTTAAAATGCCTTTTTATCTTGACATAGATTTCTTATTTCCTATAAGCATAGAAGGAGCCTACCTCCAAATAATAAAGTCCATATACAATGAACCTACAGCAAACATTATTCTCAAAAGTGAATAATTTCCTCTAAGATCAGGAACAGGACAAAGGTGTCCACTCTCACCATTATTGTTCAACACAGTTTTGGAAGTCTTAGCCACAGCAATCACATAAGAAAAAGAAATAAAAGGAATCCAGATTAGAAAAAAAAAGGAAGTAAAACTCTCACTGTTTTCAGATGACATGTTACTATACATAGAAAACCCTAAAGATGCCACCAGAAATTTTGTAGAGCTAATCAATGAATTTAGTAAAGTTTCAAGATATAAAATTAATACACAGTAAACCCTTGCATTCCTATACATTACAGTGAAAAATAAGGAAGAGAAATTAAGGAAACAATCCCACTTATAATTGTAACAGAAAGAATAAAATATCTAGGAATAGACCTACCTAAAGAGACAAAAAACGCGTATGTAGAAAACTGTAAGACACTGATGAAAGAAAGCAAAGATGACACAAACAGACAGAGAGAGACACCCTGTTCCTGGACTGGAAGAATCAGTATTTTTCAAATGACTATACTACCCAAAGAAACCTACTGACTCAGTGTAATCTCTATCAAATCACCAATGGCATTTTTCACAGAACTAGAACAAAAAAATTCACAATTTGTATGGAAATACAAAAGACTCTGAATAGTCATAGCAATCTTGAGAAAGAAAAACAGAAGAATCAACCTTCATGACTTCAGACTATACTACAATGCTACAGTCATCAAGACAGTATGGCAGGGGCACAAAACCAGAAACACAGATCAATGGAGCAAGATAGAAAGCCTGGAAATAAACCCACACACCTATGGGCACCTTATCTTTGACAAAGGAGGCAAGAATATACAATGGATAAAAGACAGCCTCTTCAATAATTGGTGTTGGGAAAACTGGACAACTACATGTAAAAGAATGAAATTTAAAAAACTTTCTAACATCATAAGTGAAGTGAAAGTTGCTTAGTTGTGTCTGACTTTTTGTGACCCCATGAACTGTACAGTCCATGGAATTTCCAGGCCAGAATACTGGAATGCCTAGCCTTTCCCTTCTCCATGGGATTTTCCTAACCTAGGGATCGAACCCAGGTCTCCTGCATTGCGGGTGGATTCTTTACCAGCTGAGCCACAAGGGAAGCCCAACATCATACACAAAAATAAACTCAAAATGGATTAAAGACCTAAATGTAAGGCCAGAAACTATAAAGCTCTTAGAGGAAAATATAGGCAGTACATTCTTAGACATAAATAGCAGGAAGATTCTCTCTGACCCACCTCCAGACTAATGGAAATGAAAGCAAAGGTAAATAAATGGGACCTAATTAAACTTAAAAACTTTTGCACAGCCAAGGAAACATAAACAAGATAAAAAGACAACCCTCGGAATTAGAGAAAATCAAATGAAGCAACTGACAAAGGATTAATCTCCAAATATATAAATAGCTCATGCTGCTCAATATCAGACAAACAACCCAGTCCAAAAATGGGCAGAATACCTAAGCTGTCATTTCTCCAAAGAAGACATACACATGAAAAGATGCTCAACATGCTCATTATCAGAGACCTGAAAAGCAAAACCACAATGAGGTAATCACCTCATATCAGTCAGAATAGCCATCATCAAAAAAATCTACAAACAATAAATGCTGGAGAGGATGTGGAGAAAGGGAACCTGCCTGCACTGTTGGTGGGAATGTAAGCTCATACAGCCATTATGGAAAACAGAATGGAGATTCCTCAAAAAAAAATAAAATAAAATAAAAACTAGGAATAAATCTATCATGTGACCCAGCTATCCCACTACTGGGCATATACCCTGAGAAAACTGCAATTTTTGACACATGTACCCCAATGTTCACTGCAGCATTATTTACAAAGGCCAGGACATGGCAGCAACCTAGATGTCCACAGACAGATGAATGGATAAAGAAGATGTGGTACATATATGTGATGAAATATTACTCATCAATAAAAAGGAAAAGTGGTAGTGAGGCGGATGACCCGAGAGCCTGTTATACAGTGAAGTAACTCAGAAAGAGAAAAAACAAATACTGTATATATGAAATCTAGAAAAACGGTACTGATGAACCTATTTGCAGGGAGGGAATGAAGATGCAGATATAGAGATTGAACCTGTGGACACACTAGGGGGAAGGGGAGAGTGGGACGAAGTAGTCCACTTTACTACATACACTTTAAATCTGTGTGTGTGTCAAGTAGCATCAACAGATATATACTAAAATGTGTAAAACAGATAGGTGGTGAGAAGTTGCTATATAACACAGGAAACTCAGCCTGAAGCTCTCTGATGATGTACAGGGGTGAGACTGGGGGAGTGGGCAGGCATTCAAAAAGGAGGGGAGATATATATACATACACACATGACTGATTTGCATTTTTGTATGGCAGAAACCAACACAACATTGTAAAGCAATATTCCTCCAATAAAAAAGAAACACACACATATATGGTTGATTTTTATACAAATATTAAGAATACGCAATGAAAAAATGAGTTTCTTCAACAAATGTTATTGAGAAAATTGAATACCCACTTGCAAAAGAATAAAATTGCATTCATATTTTATACCATATACAAAAATACACAAATATACAAAATGGATTAAAGACTTAAATGTTAAGACCAGAAACTATAAAACTCCAGGAAAAAATATAGGGAAAAACTTCCTAAAATTGTTCTTCAGAATGATTTCTTGCATATGACACCTATAGAACGAACAAGCAAAAGAACAAAGCCTATAGAACTTATAGGCTATAGAACGAAAGCAAAAACAGAGCAGTGAACTACATAAAATGTTTTGTTTTGGTGTATTTTTTAGAAATTTCATCTTTAATTTAGGATTAAAGACTCATCCTTTATAAAATAATTCCATAGCTCCATTAATGTGCCTGCTGCTGCTGCTGCTGCTACTACTGCTGCTAAGTCGCTTCAGTCGTGTCTGACTCTGTGCGACCCCATAGATGACAGCCCACCAGGCTCCCCCATCCCTGGGATTATCCAGGCAAGAACATTGGAGTGGGTTGCCATTTCCTTCTCCAATGCATTAAAGTGAAAAGTGAAAGTGAGGTCACTCAGTCATGACTCTTAGCGACCCCATGGACTGCAGCCCACCAGGTTCCCCCGTCCCTGGGATTCTCCAAGCAAGAACACTGGAGTGGGAGATAAGTATATTGAGGATCACTTTCATAGCCTTGCCTAATCAATAGGAAGATCCTAAGAGATAGGGAATGGAGAAGGCAATGGCACCCCACTCCAGTACTCTTGCCTGGAAAATTCCATGGGCGGAGTCTGGTAGGCTGCAGTCCATGGGTTCGTGAAGAGTCAGACACGACTGAGCGACTTCTCTTTCACTTTCAGTTTCATGCATTGGAGAAAGAAATGGCAACCCACTCCAATGTTCTTGCCTGGAGAATCCCAGGGATGGTGGAGCCTGGTGGGCTGCTGTCTATGGGGTCGCACAGAGTCGGACACAACTGAAGCGACTTAGCAGCAGCAGCAAGAGATAGGGAAAGGCAAGTGACAGGATGGTCATTTGTTTTGGATTCAGACAGTTCAGGAAAGGCCTTGATAAATAAAACAGGAAGAAACAGAATGAAACTTCAGGTGGTGGAGTGATTTATTTAGATGTTAACCAGAAGAAATACACACAGTGAGAGTGTCCTCAGTGTATTCTTGTTTTCTTTTTTCTTTAATATAAATGTATTTATTTTAATTAGATGTTAATTACTTTACAATATTGTATTGGTTTTGCCATACAAAACATGAATCCGCCACAGGTATACCCGTACCATCCCTCTGGGTCTTCCCAGTGCTCCACCCCCAAGCAACCAGCATCCTGCATTGAACTTGGACTGGCAATTCGTTTCATATATGATATTATACATGTTTCAATGCCATTCTCCCAAATCATCCTACCCTCTCCCTCTCCCACAGAGTCCAAAAGACTCTTCTATACATCTGTGTCTCTTTTGCTGTCTCGCATACAGCATTATCGTTACCATCTTTCTAAATTCCATATATATGCATTAGTATACTGTATTGGTGTTTTTCTTTCTGGCTTACTTCACTCTGTATAATAGGCTCCAGTTTCATCCACCTCATTAGAACTGATTCAAATGTATTCTTTTTAATGGCTGAGTAATACTCACTCCATTGTGTATATGTACCACAGCTTTCTTATCCATTCATCTGCTGATGGACATCTAGGTTGCTTCCATGTCCTGGCTATTATAAACCACAATAAGGTACCATTTCACACCAGTCAGAATGGCTGCTATCCAAAAGTCTACAAGCAATAAATGCTGGAGAGGGTGTGGAGAAAAGGGAACCCTCTTACACTGTTGGTGGGAATGCAAACTAGTACAGCCACTATGGAGAACAGTGTGGAGATTCCTTAAAAAACTGGAAATAGAACTGCCTTATGACCCAGCAATCCCACTGCTGGGCATACACACTGAGGAAACCAGAATTGAAAGAGACACGTGTACCCCAATGTTCATCGCAGCACTGTTTATAATAGCCAGGATGTGGAAGCAACCTAGATGTCTATCAGCAGATGAACTGATAAGAAAGCTGTGGTACATATTCTTGTTTTCTTGGGTTAAACTGGATAGAAGTAAGAGAGAATCAGGGCTCCCCTGGTGGCACAGTGGTAAAAAAGTCCACCTGACAGTGCAAGAGCTGCAGGTTCGATCCCTATGTCGGGAAGATCCCCTGGAAAAGGACATGGCAACACACTTCAGTATTCTTCCCTGGGAATCCCATGGACAGAGGAGCTTGGTGGGCTACACTCCATGGGGTTGCAAAAGGGTTGGACACAAATTAACGACTAAACAACAAGAAAGAATGATCTGACAGAGTGGAAGAAGGTACTGTATCAAAAGATGATAATGCTTAATGAGATTCTAAAACCTGAAAATGGAAGCAACCTAGATGCCCATCAGCAGACAAATGGATAAGAAAGCTGTGGTACATATACATGATGGAGTATTACTCAGCCATTAAAAAGAATACATTTGAATCAGTTCTAATGAGGTGGATGAAACTGGAGCCTATTATACAGAGTGAAGTAAGCCAGAAAGAAAAACACCAATACAGTATACTCACGCATATATATGGAATTTAGAAAGATGGTTACGATAACGCTGTATGTGAGACAGCAAAAGAGACACAGCTGTATAGAACAGTCTTTTGCACTCTGTGGGAGAGGGAGAGGGTAGGATGATCTGGGAGAATGGCATTGAAACATGTATCAGATCAGATCAGATCAGATCAGTCGCTCAGTCGTGTCCGACTCTTTGCAACCCCATGAATCGCAGCACGCCAGGCCTCCCTGTCCATCACCAACTCCCGGAGATCACTCAGACTCATGTCCATTGAGTCAGTGATGCCATCCAGCCATCTCATCCTCTGTCGTCCCCTTCTCCTCTTGCCCCCAATCCCTCCCAGCATCAGAGTCTTTTCCAACGAGTCAACTCTTAGCATGAGGTGGCCAAAGGACTGGAGTTTCAGCTTTAGCATCATTCCTTCCAAAGAAATCCCAGGGCTGATCTCCTTCACAATGGACTGGTTGGATCTCCTTGCAGTCCAAGGGACTCTCAAGAGTCTTCTCCAACACCACAGTTCAAAAGCATCAATTCTTCGGTGCTCAGCCTTCTTCACAGTCCAACTCTCACATCCATACATGACCACAGGAAAAACCATAGCCTTGACTAGATGAACCTTTGTTGGCAAAGTAATGTCAAAGTAATGTCTCTGCTTTTGAATATGCTATCTAGGTTGGTCATAACTTTCCTTCCAAGGAGTAAGCATCTTTTAATTTCATGGCTGTGGTTACCACCTGCAGTGATTTTGAAGCCCAGAAAAATAAAGTCTGACACTGTTTCCACTGTTTCCCCATCTATTTCCCATGAAGTGATGGGACTGGATGCCATGATCTTCGTTTTCTGAATGTTGAGCTTTAAGCCAACTTTTTCACTCTCCACTTTCACTTTCATCAAGAGGCTTTTGAGTTCCTCTTCACTTTCTGCCATAAGGGTGGTGTCATCTGCATATCTGAGGTTATTGTTATTTCTCCCGGCAATCTTGACTCCAGCTTGTGCTTCCTCCAGTCCAGCGTTTCTCATGATGTACTCTGCATATAAGTTAAATAAACAGGGTGACAATATACAGCATGTAATATCATATAAGAAATGAATTGCCAGTCCAGGTTCGATGCAGGATACAGGATGCTTGGGGCTGGAGCACTGGGATGACCCAGATGGATGGTATGGGGGTGGGGAACATGTGTACACCCATGGCGGATTCATGTTGATGTATGGCAAAACCAATACAATATTGTAAAGTAATTAGCCTCCATTTAAAATAAATAAATTTAAATAAAAAAAAGAATTAGGAAGACAGAACAAAAAATAAAAGACTTCTTATTTTCTGAAATATCTGCATTTTCTCCCATCGCGCTTGAGTGTGCGCGTGTGTGCACTCGCGTGCCCGCCCCGCCTCCTCCCACACACACACACACACACAATCTTTAATCATTTCGGAGGTTATCTAGTTTACAATTATACCATCTTCCTCTTCAAGATAAAAGTCATAAAATATCAAGGTAATATTTGAAGATGAACAATGTATTTAAATCATTACAAACTTGCATCAAAGTAATGACTAGTAAATTGTAAACATTCTAAAATGTTCTATTTAATCATCTTGGCACCAAATGTGTGTGTGTGTGTGTGTGTATTACATCCAGTAATTAACCAACCACTGGAAGTTAGAGGAGGGATTGAAGAGGCATGCCATTCCTTTACAGTCATGACTCTCCACATCAAAGCCCATAGTACACTAAAGCCTCTTGTAGGATTTTCTAGACTCAAGAGAACATATACTTATGATGGTAGGAACTATCTATAATTGCATTTCTGGGAGGTAGAGGATTGCCCTTAAGACTAGATACTGTTAGTAGATATAAAGCTTACAAAAAATCTAGGAGATTTAAACTCCATGTGTGCATGTGTGCTCAGTCATGTCCAATTCTTTGCAACCTCGTGGACTATAGCCCAGACTGAGAAATGTTCAGTTCTTATCAACATAAGACAAAAGTTACACCTTACCTTGATTCATGAACTTACATTCCAGGTTCCTAAGCAATATTGTTCTTTACAGCATCAGGCATCACTTTCACCACAAGACACATCCACAACTGAGTGTCATTTCTCTTTGGGCCAGATGCTTCATTCTTTCTGGATCAGTAATGGCCCTCTGCTCTTCCCCAGTAGCATATTGGACACCTTCCAACCTGGGGCAGGGGGTTTCATCTTCCAGTGTCATATATTTTTGCCTTTTCATACTGTTGGTAGGGTTCTACGGCAAGAATGCTGGAGTAGTTTGTCATTCCCTCCTCCGGTGGACTACGTTTTGTCAGAACTCTCCACTATGACCTGACTGTCTTCAGTGGCCCTAAATTTTAGGCTAAAAAAATCACTATGGAAATTGTCTCAGATATAATATTTAAAATTTTACACATACATTTAAGGTTTTTATTCTGCATGGAAATAGAAAGTATTCCAGTTTTATTTTAAGTAAAACTGGTTTGCATTTCTGGTTTTATAAAAATATAACACAAAATTTATTACAAGAATGACTTGTATCAATCTCACAGAACATGTTACTAGAGTTCAATTATTTAATCAGCTCCCTGTATACCAGAAATGAACACTGATTTTCAGTATTCATTGTGACCATTAGAGTGAACAAAACGTGTCTGTAAATTCTTTTAGAATTGTCTGGTGATTAAGTATTTTGAGTCATCCATTCAATCTGGGGAAGATCCAAATATAAAAGCATCACTTAAATTAGAATAAGTTGTCCTCTTCTGATTTAAATACAGTGGGAATAACTCTTTATGCCTATAAAATTTACAGATCATTTCCAAATAAGCCTAGGGTATTTAAACAATTTGAAGACCTTGGAATATCTTTCTGTACACAACTTCAATTTTCAACAGTCTCATCATTTATTTATTTCCCTTTTGTCGCTGAAGTTTTCTCTGTGTGGGACTTTAGTCACAAACCTAGATTGACAGACTGCTTAAATCTAATTAATAATTATCGTATCCAGCATGAATTTCACTTGCCCTAGAAATGAAAAAGAAATTCACTATACTTTAAATGGAAGAAACTCGCTAAAGTTAACATATATTTTGCAAAAGTTTTGTAAAATCATTTCAATTTAATTCAACTTGCACTGATATGGACCTACCCTCAAATTACTTACAGTATCTAGACAGCATTTTAATAATAAGCATGCTAACTAAAAATGTCATTATGATAGCAAAATTATTTCTCAACAAGGATAGCTGTTATTTAATCATTGGCATTTAAGTACATGCTATAAGTGTTCCAGCCTTTTATGCATGATGTTTTATTTAACAATCAAAACAACCCTGCTAGTTCTATTAGGAAAGAAAAAACTGAGTCACCAAAAAGTAAAAAAAAATCTTGCCCAAGATTTTACAACTCCTTTGTGGCTGAGTGAAGATTAGTTAACAGGCCTGCCCAACTGGAATGGGTAAATCCTTTACATAGTGGTATATATCCCTCTTTCTGGGAAATAAAATAAAAGTTTGATTATTAAATATGAAAATTTTTATTTACTTGATAAACTTAAAGATGATCTCAACTCAAGTATTGTTCACTACATTTTTTCCCCCTAAAGTAGTTTGTTTCTGGTGTGAGAGTTGGACCATAAAGAAGGTTGAAAGCTGAAGAACTGATGCTTTCAAACTGTGGCTTTGGAGAAGACTCCTGAGAGTCCCTTAGACTGCAAGGAGATCAAACTAGTCAATCCTAAGGGAAGTCAACCCTGAATATTCACTGGATGGACTGATTCTGAAGCTGTAAAGAGCCAACTCATTGAAAAAGACCCTGATGCTGGGAAAGACTGCAGGCAAAAGGAGAAAGCAGAGCATGAAATGGTCAGATAACATCATTGATTCAAAGGACATAAATCTGAGCAAACTCTGGGAGACTGAAAGACAGGGAAGCCTGGTGTGCTGCAGTCCATGGGGTCTCAAAGACTTGGACATGACCTAGTCACTGAACAACAACAAAAATTTGTTTCCACACAATACATATATATCACAATTCTTTAGAAATATGTGTGATAGTGTGTGTGTGTGTGTGGTAAAAATGAAGACATGAAGCAATGTGACTTTTTTCTTCTGAGTTTGTAGGATGCCCTACAAATTTAGAGTCCACAAGACTTTTAGGTATCTTGTGGACAAAGGCATGCCCTTTCTCCTCTATAACTACTATAATGGCTATGATAACTAAGGTAGAAATAGAGGTTAAATTTAATATTTGTGCCAACTTTTAATAATATTTTCAGAATCCTCAGGGATATGACATTTAATTGTATGAGATTAGGGAGGGGAGCACAAAGCTCATAAAAAGCAAAAATGTAATAAGCCAGTAATACATTCCACTGCATTTGAAAGGAAAATAGCCAAATCTTAAAACATGTACCCTTTTAGGTGGGGTTTTGATGAAAATGCATCTTTAAGGCATTAGGCAGAAGGTGATGTTAAAGTTTCTTCTCTTAATTATCTCATTCTTTATGGCTTCAATTTCATTATTATAAAATATTCTTCTAAAGAAAAAGAAATATGAGTTTGGTATGCTAGAATAAGACTGCAATCAGCTTAGAATGCATGAATCAGACTGTGTATCTAACTAAAATTAATTGTGTTTTCTAGATGCTTTATAACCAAATGGACTACTCCTTCCACATTAGCTTTTGGCCTGCCTCTATAAACCATAACTGTAAGAATTAAGAGAAAAATTGTGAACTCTCAGATACATTCCCCAACACTTCATAAATGTTCTGCCCTTTAAGCAGACTATTTCATATATTTAGTAAGAGTTTTCTTTCATTGTTTATTATTTGCGAGCACACACACACTTCTTGCCTCCTGCCTCACATACAACACATATACACACCAAAGGGAGGAAAAAAACAAAACAGCTCATTAAGTATTCTAGAACTCTTCTACCACCAAGAAATGTTGGATAGCATTGAGGATTGGAAAATAACCAACTTATTAAACTTTTTTTTGCAGATAGGAAACATTTTTTAAAAAATTACTTAAACAGAGCACACACTAGGGAATTGTGGATTAATCCCTCTTTAAATGACTGAGACCAATTTTGAAAGTGGACAGCAGTGAGAAGTGATCAGTTCAGTTCAGTTGCTCAGTCGTGTCCGGCTCTTTGCGATCCCATGGACTGTGGCACGCCAGGCCTCCCTGTCCATCATCAACTCCCGGAGTTTACCCAAACTCATGTCCACTGAGTCGGCGATGCCATCCAACCATGTCATCCTCTGTCGTTCCCTTCTCCTCCCACCTTCAATCTTTCCTAGCATCAAGGTCTTTTCCAATGAGGTAGTTCTTCACATCAGGTGGCCAAAGTATTGGAGTTTCAGCTTCATCATCAGTCCTTCCATTGAATATTCAGGACTGATTTCCTTTAGGATGGACTGGTTGGATCTCCTCACAATCCAAGGGACTCCCAAGAGTCTTCCCCAATACCACAGTTCAAAAGCATCAATTCTTCTGTGCTCAGCTTTCTTTATAGTCCAAATCTCACATCCATACATGACTACTAGAAAAACCATAGCCTTGACTAGACAGACCTTTGTTGGCAAAGTAATGTCTCTGCTTTTTAATATGCTGTCTAGGTTGGTCATAACTTTTCTTCCAAGGAGTAAACATCTTTTTATTTCATGGCTGCAGTCACTGTCTGCAGTGTTTCTACTGTTTCTCCATTTATTTGCCAAGAAGTGATGGGACCAGATGCCATGATTTTGTTTTCTGCATGTTGAGCTTTAAGCCAACTTTTTCACTCTCCTCTTTCACTTTCATCAAGAGGCTCTTTGGTTCTTCACTTTCTGCCATAAGGGTGGTGTTATCTGCATATCTGAGGTTATTGATATTTCTCCCGGCAATCTTGATTACAGATTGTACTTCATCCAGCCCAGCGTTTTTGATTATGTACTCTACATATAAGTTAAATAAGCAGGGTGACAACATACAGCCTTGACATACTCCTTTCCCAACTTGGAACCAGTCTGTTGTTCCATGTGCGGTTCTAACTGTTGCTTCCTGACCTGCATACAGATTTCTCAAAAGGCACGTCAGCTGGTCTGGTATTCCCATCTCTTTCAGAATTTTCCACAGTTTGTTGTGATCTACACAGTGAAAGGTTTTGGTATAGTCTATAAAGCAGAAGTAGATGTTTTTCTGGAACTCTCTTTCTTTTTTGATGAAAAAAGCAAGAGAAGTGATCAAGGGACCTGATATTACCCAAAGTAAGTCTGTTAACTACAGATCCTTTAATGTAAAATAACACATTTCAAATCACACACACAAACAGAACATATATAATTTTGACTGCTATCTAAAGAATGCATTCATATTTCTTTTCTAAGAATTAAACTACATGGCTGTAAATATAAAATTGGCATCAATGTAAAGCATTTTTAAACATCAGTCTGAAAGAAAAAAAAGAAAACAGAGCTGTTGCTGTGTGATATTTATGTATATGCATGCGTGCATGCACAAGGTGTATGAAAGATTATACTCTATAAATTACCTAGAAATAATGCAAATGTTCAGAAAGAGTACTGGACCAGGAGTGAAAAGACATTCCAGGTTCCAATCCTGCAGTTTTATGTACATACTGCTGCTGCTAAGTCGCTTCAGTCATGTCCAACTCTGTGCAGACCCCATAGATGGCAGCCCACCAGGCTTCCCCATCCCTGGGATTCTCCAGGCAAGAACACTGGAGTGGGTTGCCATTTCCTTCTCCAATGCATGAAAGTGAAAAGGGAAAGTGAAGATGCTCAATTGTGTCCGGCTCTTAGCGACCCCATGGACTGAAGCCTACCAGGCTCCTCCATCTGTGGGATTTTCCAGGCAAGAGTACTGGAGTGGGGTGCCATTGCCTTCTCCAATGTACATAGGTGTCACTTAATTTCCTTGCGACTCTGTCCTCCATTAAGAATCTCTTTGAAATTCTGTCTTCTAAAATTCCAACTCCCTATGCCCCCATGCCTGAGGCCAAGGGCAGCAGCTGGGAGGAGCAACCCCACGCCCAAGGCCAGGGGCGGTGGCCCGGAGGACCAACCGCACGTCCAAGGAGCCGTGGCTGCGTGGGCGCAGGAGGGCCTAGAGGAGCTATCCCATGCTGAAGGTCAGGAAGGGCAGCGGTGAGGAGATAACCCTCGTCCAAGGTAAGGAGCAATGGCTGCGCTTTGCTGGAGCAGCCGTGAAGAGATACCCCATGCCCAAGGTAGAAACCCAAGCAAGATGGTAGGTGTTGCAAGAGGGCATCAGAAGGCAAACACACTGAAACCGTACTCACAGAAAACTAGTCAATCTAATCACACTAGGACCACAGCCTTGTCTAACTCAATGAAACTAAGCCATGCCCATGGGGCAACCAAGATGGGCGGGTCATGGTGGAGAGATCTGACAGAATGTGGTCCGCTGGAGAAGGGAATGGCAAACCACTTCAGTATTCTTGCCTTGAGAACCCCATGAACAGTATGAAAAGGCAAAATGATAGGATACTGAAAGAGGAACTCCCCAGGTCAGTAGGTGCCCAATATGCTACTGGAGATCAGTGGAGAAATAACTCCACAAAGAATGAAGGGATGGAGCCAAAGCAAAAACAATACCCAGCTGTGGATGTGACTGGTGATAGAAGCAAGGTCTGATGCTGTAAAGAGAAATATTGCATAGGAACCTGGAATGTCAGGTCCATGAATCAAGGCAAATTGGAAGTGGTCAAACAAGAGATGGCAAGAGTGAATGTCGACATTCTAGGAATCAGCGAACTGAAATGGACTGGAATGGGTGAATTTAAC
>NW_011494832.1:5277401-5277747 GCF_000754665.1 Bison bison bison | reverse complement strand
TGCAGAGTTCCAAAGAATAGCAAGAAGAGATAAGAAAGCCTTCTTCAGCAATCAATGCAAAGAAATAGAGGAAAACAACACAATGGGAAAGACTAGGGATCTCTTCAAGAATATCAGAGATACCAAAGGAACATTTCATGCAAAAATGGGCTCAATAAAGGACAGAAATGGTATGGACCTAATAGAAGCAGAAAATATTAAGAAAAGATGGCAAGAATACACAGAAGAACGGTACAAAAAAGATCTTCATGACCCAGATAATCACGATGGTGTGATCACTGACCTAGAGCCAGACATCCTGGAATGTGAAGTCAAGTGGGCCTTAGAAAGCATCACTACGAACAAA
>NW_011494832.1:5276107-5276846 GCF_000754665.1 Bison bison bison | reverse complement strand
AAGCCAGGCTTCAGCAATATGTGAACCGTGAACTTCCTGATGTTCAAGCTGGTTTTAGAAAAGGCAGAGGAACCAGAGATCAAATTGCCAACATCTGCTGGATCATAGAAAAAGCAAGAGAGTTTCAGAAGAGCATCTATTTCTGCTTTATTGACTATACCAAAGTCTTTGACTGTGTGGATCACAATAAACTGTGGAAAATTCTGAAAGAGATGGGAATACCAGACCACCTGACCTGCCTCTTGAGAAACCTGTATGCAGGTCAGGAAACAACAGTTAGAACTGGACATGGAACAACAGACTGGTTCCAAATAGGAAAAGGAGTTCGTCAAGGCTGTACATTGTCACCCTGTTTATTTAACTTATATGCAGAGTACATCATGAGAAACGCTGGACTGGACGAAACACAAACTGGAATCAAGTTTGCCGGGAGAACTATCAATAACCTCAGATATGCAGATGACACCACCCTTATGGCAGAAAGTGAAGAGGAACTCAAAAGCCTCTTGATGAAAGTGAAAGTGGAGAGTGAAAAAGTTGGCTTAAAGCTCAACATTCAGAAAACAAAGATCATGGCATCCGGTCCCACCACTTCATGGGAAACAGATGGGGAAACAGTAGAAACAGTGTCAGACTTTATTTTTTGGGGCTCCAAAATCACTGCAGATGGTGATTGCAGCCATGAAATTAAAAGATGCTTACTCCTTGGAAGGAAAGTTATGACCTACCTAGATAGCAT
>NW_011494832.1:5275070-5275853 GCF_000754665.1 Bison bison bison | reverse complement strand
CCAATGCATGAAAGTGAAAAGGGAAAGTGAAGTCGCTCAGTCGTGTCCAACTCTTAGCGACCCCATGGACTGCAGCCTACCAGGCTCCTCCATCCATGGGATTTTCCAGGCAAGAGTACTGGAGTGGGGTGCCATTGCCTTCTCCAAGTACAGAGCTAGCTATTTTTAAACCAGGTAATTATAGTGAGATCAATATGAAAAATATCTACATATAAATAAAATATAAAGAGGTGTTTATCTTATTTTTTCTTAAGAGAATAAATACATATTCATATCCACACCTCATAATAGCATATATTATTGAAACATATTTAAATATATGTGTATCATTCATTCAAAAGTTTTTTTATTTTTTTATTTTTATTTTTTAATATAAATTTATTTATTTTAATTGGAGGTTAATTACTTTACAATATAAATTTATTTATTTTAGTTTAGTTTAGGTTAACTTTATTTTATTTTTAAACTTTACAATATTGTATTAGTTTTGCCAAACATCTAAATGAATCTGCCACAGGTATACATGTACTCCCCATCCTGAACCCTCCTCCCTCCTCCCTCCCCATACCATCCCTCTGGGTCGTCCCAGTGCTCCACCCCCAAGCATCCAGTATCACGCATCAAATCTGGACTGGCAACTCGTTTCATACATGATATTATACATATTTCAATGCCATTCTCCAAAATCTTCCCACCCTCTCCCTCTGCAACAGAGTCCATAAGACTGTTCTATACATTAGTGTCTCTTTTGCTGTCTCATACACAGGGTTATTGTTACCATCT
>NW_011494832.1:5273520-5274970 GCF_000754665.1 Bison bison bison | reverse complement strand
TGAGATGGCTGGATGGCATCACTGACTCGATGGACATGAGTCTGAGTGATCTCCGGGAGTTGGTGATGGTCAGGGAGGCCTGGCGTTCTGCGATTCATGGGGTCACAAAATGTCAGACACGTCTGAGCGATTGACCTGATCTGATGTAAGTTTTACATTCTTATGATATTTTTTCTTTTCTAGTCATTTTTGATGGTACTACTGAATAGGAGAAAATGCAGTGAAGACATCCAGTAGGTGTTAAAAAACAAAAACAAAAGTAAAAAGAAACAAATAAGAACTATTCACACCCTACAGGGTAGTTACAAAGTAGTTTCAAATACACGTTCAGCCAAACTTAGATATCACTTTAAAATACCACTGTTCTAGAATTAAATTATGTATAAACTCCCTTGATGACTCTCCCCAACATCTATTTTTATTGAGTGAAAATTAATCATAAAAGTATGAAAGCAGAAGCTTTGGACATTGTTAATGATAAATGTAGAAGAATTAACTATAGGAATTTAGAGTACAGATATTTTATAGAGGAATGGAAGTTCAAATCAGTGTGCTCGCACCAGAAAAATGTGTATTTTCACTCAAGTTTGATGATGTAAGATTCTTCTATTTAACACCTTATTCGTAGAATTTTCCACCAGGCTAGTTAATTCTACTCTGTGAATCAAGAAAGACTGAACTGTAGCTTCAGTAGTCAGTTTACCTAAAAATGGCTATGATCTATTGCCCTAAATGTTTGCATCTGAATAAATAAACACATTGCAGTTTAAGGACTTATAAGTTAAATCTGTATAACTATTTTCCTGGAAAGAACAGGATATTCACACTTATAAATACACGTATGACACACATACATTCATCTACATACAAGACATACATATTGCATAAATTAAGTGCTAGGTTTTTCTCCAAATTACAAACCTGTTTCACATTTGAAAAAAACTCCAAATTCTGTAACATTTGGAAGAAAACAACAATAAAAACCAGTTAAAAATACCCTGTGCTTTCTTCTTTGATATTAAGAAATACCTTTCTAATGAACAATGAATACTTTACAATTATTCATTACAAGAATTAATAATCATACTACTACAAAGATTCCCATATTGTACTCAAAGTAAGGTCAAAAATCAAAGGAGTTATCAGATACAATATATCTGTTCACTACGGAAAAATCCAATTCATTTAACTGTATTTAAATGTAAATAATTTAGTTTATAAATTTGTTTTTACAATTAAAAAAGTTTAATTATAAAATTTGTCCAAAAAAAAACTTAAGTACAGAGCTAAGCTAAGCTAAGCTAAATCACTTCAGTCGTGTCCGACTGTTCGACCCCGTAGACAGCAGCCCACCAGGCTCCTCTGTCCCTGGGATTCTCCAGGCAAGAACACTAGAGTGGGTTGCCATTTCCTTCTCCAATGCATGAAAGTGAAAAGGGAAAGTGAAGTC
>NW_011494832.1:5270966-5272187 GCF_000754665.1 Bison bison bison | reverse complement strand
GCAATAAATGCTGGAGAGGGTGTGGAGAAAAAGGAACCCTCTTACACTGTTGGTGGGAATGCAAACTAGTACAGCCACTATGGAGAACAGTGTGGAGATTCCTCAAAAGTATTTTTAATGAGCTTTTTATATTAGAATCATTTTAGGTTTACAAAATTAAGGTGAAGATAGTAGAGAGTTCCCATCTATCCCACTCCCAAATATCTTACCTTAGTGTGGTACAATTAATTAACCAATATTGAATCACTGTTATTAGCTGAAGTCCATACTTCACTCAGATTTCTTCAGTTTTCCCCTACTGTTCTTATTGATTCCAGAATTCTATCCAGGACACTAGATTACATTTAATGGTCCTGTCTCCTTAGACTTCTCTGCTACTGTTGCTGCTAAGTCACTTCAGTCGTGTCCGACTCTGTGCGACCCCATACATGGCAGCCCACTAGGCTCCTCTATCCCTGGGATTCTCCAGGCAAGAATACTGGAGTGGGTTGCCATTTCCTTCTCCAGTGCATGAAAGTGAAAAGGGAAAGTGAAGTCGCTCAGTCGTGCCCAACTCTTAGCGACCCCATGGACTGCAGCCTACCAGGCTCCTCCATCCACGGGAAATTCCAGGCAAGAGTATTGGAGTTGGTTGCCATTGCCTTCTCCAGACTATGACATTTTCTCAGATTTTCTTTGTTTTTTGATAACTTTGAGAATTTTGAGGATTTCTGGTCAGATTTTTTTTTGTAGAATACCCCTCAACTTGGGACATGAGTACACAGGGGTAATTTGTTTTAAGGAGGAAGACGACAGAGGCCAACTGCCGTTTTCATCACATCGTAGCAAGGGTAGAGTATCAGATGAGTTATCACTTATCACTTGTTAACCCTGATTAGTTAGTTTGACGTAGTGTTTGTCTGGTTTTTCCATGTCAAGTTATTCTTTTGTTTTCTACTTTTCGTACTGTACACTTTGGAAGAAAGTCTAAATGAAGTTAAAACTTAAGGAAAGAATTATGCTACCCATCTTTAAGCCTGAAGAATTGAATACCTATATAAATTATTTGGTATTATTTTGAATGGGAGGTTTATCTATCCTACATTATTCACTAGCTAGTTTATATGAGTATAATTAGTTTATATGAGTATAATTTTATGGATATTCATTTTATACTTTGGGTTATAATCCAATAGCACTTTACTTATTTTCTTGCTCAAATTCTTCCAACTTTGGTCATTG
>NW_011494832.1:5264052-5270866 GCF_000754665.1 Bison bison bison | reverse complement strand
ATAGCCCTTTGATAGACTCCATCATTGCAGGTTTTAACATTTATGATCAATTCTTAGTTTCTGGTACACAAAATGATCCTGTCCCCTATCCTACACTCAGTTATTTCTACAATGAGCCCTGGTTCTTTTCACTGAAGAATGGTTTTATAAACCAAAATCTAGGTGCTGAGTAGCAACAGAGATTTAAAATGCAATTTTAAATGTTTGCCAAATATTTTAATCATAAAATTAATAATAGAAGTTTAGTTTCTATCCATAAGCTGCATTTATATAAATAATACATAATTATTTAATAATTTGGAATTGCTATAATTTTCACCTGCTCTCAAGTTGTCTAAAACAAATTCCTCAGTGTGGTGAAGAGCAGCAAAGACCTCTAAATATAAAGGGAGCTTTTTCAGTTACCCAAGAGCATGTGGTTCCTGGAACATTTCCCAGGAGTGATTATTTTAGAACACAATCCAGGGACATATGCCTTTTTTTTTTTTTTAATTTTTAAACTTTACATTGTATTAGTTTTGCCAAATATCAAAATGAATCCACCACAGGTATACATGTGTTCCCCATCCTGAACCCTCCTCCCTCCTCCCTCCCCATACCATCCCTCTGGGTCGTCCCAGTGCACTAGCCCCAAGCATCCAGTATGGTGCATCGAACCTGGACTGATCTTGAGAGGCTGCCTGGGACCTCTATGGATATAGCATCCTATCACCCTGAATCAGACAAAGGAAAACACTGACAATTAGACTAGACAGAGTCAAGTCTAATTATTATATATATATATTCAGAATTTATGCTTAATTCTCTTATATAGTTTTTTATGAAACTTCTCATATACACCATGGAGAAGGCAATGGCAACCCACTCCAGTACTCTTGCCTGGACAATCCCATGGACAGAGGAGCCTGGTAGGCTGCAGTCCATGGGGTCTCGAAGTGTCAGATACGACTGAGTGACTTCACTTTCACTTTTCACTTTCATGCACTGGAGAAGGAAATGGCAACCCACTCCAGTGTTCTTGCCTGGAGAGTCCCAAGGACGGAGGAGCCTGGTAGGCTGCCATCTATGGGCTTGCACAGAGTCAGACACCAATGAAGTGACTTAGCAGCAGCAGCAGCAGCATATACACCAGGAAGTAGTACAGTGGATGTATATAAAATAAGTCAGAGTCAAATTTAAATAGTCTCATGGTATATTGGAATTGGAAACAATATTTTTCAAGTTTTTTATCAGAAATATTACATAATTAAGAGTTTCTTCATACCAAGTTTCTTCAATTAAGAGTGTCTTCTTACCAAGTTAGTTTCTTTGCAAGCAGTAATTATGTGGAACTAGAAAGTGTACTGGTTTTGAAATTAGTAGCCCAGGGACTGACCTGGACCTCTGGACACTTTCAAGCTGGGTTATCTTTAATAAGTCCCTGAAACTCAGAAACTTTAGTATCCTTTATAAAATGGAGGAATTGAACCAGATGATTTCAAAGTCTTAAGTTCTTAAATCCTATGGTACCAGTATCCTGAAAATTTGCTAGATATTAAACATGTCATTTTATGAGCAACAAGGAGTGTTGCAAAATCACAAATACAGACACACACAGTATCAAAACTTTTCCTAACTTGGTGTAAGAGCCTAACTCCATTTTTGATGTTCAACTATTTACTTATTAACAAAAACATTTAGACTTGCACCCTTCCTTTCTCTGCTAATACACACACAGAAATTTTTTTATACTTTCTTTGTATATACAAAACTAGTCACTGGTGGCAAGTTTGAATTCTCCAGGCCTTGCCTTGGATGGAATCATTGTCCAACCCCACTCATTAGCTCCCATGAGGACCCAATACTTTCTCTGCTATTTGCACATGCCTTTCCACCCTGGCTTACACATATGTTTCTCTCTCCAGAAGTCCCTTATGTGACTAATAAACCTTCTTTCAAATTCTTTGCTGTTTGAAGTGACATCAGCCTCCATGTCCAATCTTTTAACTGAGATAAGATCCCTTCCATCTCTGTGGAGAGATTACTAACATGTGCTACTAAACATTACTTCATTTATCATTTAAGAATAATTATACTAATTCACGGAGAAGGCAATGGCACCCCACTCCAGTACTCTTGCCTGGAAAATCCCACGGATGGAGGAGCCTGGTAGGCTGCAGTCCATGGGGTCGCTAAGAGTCGGACACGACTGAGCGACTTCACTTTCCCTTTTCACTTTCATGCATTGGAGAAGGAAATGGCAACCCACTCCAGTGTTCTTGCCTGGAGAATCCCAGGGATGGGGGAGCCTGGTGGGCTGCTGTCCATGGGGTCACATAGAGTTGGACACGACTGAAGCGACTTAGCAGCAGCAATAGCATACTAATTCACGAGATGGAGGAGACTGGTGGGCTACAATCCATGTGGTCACGAAGAGTCGGACATGACTGAGCAACTTCACGATGACACAATACTAATTCACATTATATTCTCAAAAGATGGCCCTGTCTCAGTACCTTGAAATGGGAGAAAATTTAACTTCCTTTTCTACTTCAGAAAAAGCAGTCATGACTTTGTCCTTAAAGCATAGTGTAAAACTGTTTGGGGAATGTTATTCTACTATCATTTAGTTCAACTCATGGTTATCTTTTAAAAATGTATATAATTAATAGATGAAAATGCACTCTGAAGAAGATTGTCTCAATGGAACTCTACTTGACAAATTGCTCACAATCTTAGAAATCATTGTGTGTTAGTCACTCAGTCATGTCTAACTCTTTGCGACCCCATGAACTCTAGCCCGCCAGGCTCCTCTGTCCATGGAATTCTTCAGGCAAGAATACTGGGCTGTTTTGCTATGCCCTTCTCCAAGGGATCTTAGTGACCCAGGGATCGAACCTGGGTCCCCCGCATTGTAGGCAGATTCTTTACCATTTGAGCTACCTAGGAAGGCTTCCCTGATGGCTCAGAGGGTAAAGCATCTGCCAGCAAAGCAGGAGACCTGGGTTCAATCCCTGGGTCAGGAAGATCCCATGGAGGAGGAAATGGCAACCCACCCAGTATTCTTGCCTGGAAAATTTCATGGACAGTGGAGCCTGGTAGGCTACAGTCCATAGGGTTGCAAAGAGTAGGACACAACTAAGGAACCAAGCATGCACTCATTCAGCCTAAAGGCTAAAATACCAAGATAGCTGCATAGTAACAGCACGATGTTTGGCCATTGTGAGGCTCATGTGCATACTTACAGTCTGGAGTCTGGTATGAATTCTGCAATCAATAGAAAATGAAAATTGACCTTGCTTTTGGTTATTTGAAAATGTTTAAAAGTTTTTCCTCTGTTTTATCAGAAACATATAAAGAATTATAAATCTGAATTAATGAGCAATTTTTATCAAGAACTTTTAGGAACTAAAATTAAACAGCAAAATTGAATACAGACGAATCTATTAGGCAATATTATACCTATATTAATAATTCATCATAATTTGAGTGATTCTATCTAGATTCTTATGCTTTCAGTGTTACCCACCTTCTATTGAACTCAATTCTGCCATCAGAGGCTGATTAAAACAGTGACCCTCAGTGAGTGTCATTCTCCTAGAAAGTCACCAACACCCACAGATTTGTAAAAAAACAATTACTTCCTCTCTCTTAATCAGTCCTGTAAATGTTCTTGGTGATTTCAGTATGCTTGGAAATGATGCTTCCAATCTCACATCACTATTTCCTTATCTCCTCCCTACCAATGATGTCATCCCCAACCTCTCTTCAGGCATCTACTTCCATGGTTACAAGATAGATTTTACCAAATGCAGTCTTCACTTTTCCAGGACCTACACAGTTTTCACTGTTTCTCACATCTGTTTTGCTCCTAAACCCTCCAGACACGTCCTTGGTTCCATGGTCCCTTTTTGTAATAACATCCTCAAACGCCTCCTCAACTCCCTTGCCCAACACTTTATACCATTATAAAGTCATGATTTTAAAGTCATGATTACCTGACATCAATTTTGCTCTTATTGCTACAAGTAATCCAACTAAATTTCCTTAGTCAGTTTGCTCTCTGACTCTCTATGATTTAATTTCATAGCTTCTCCTTCCCTCTCAAATACCTGGTAATCCTTCCCTTCTCCTTACTCTCAACCCATGAATTAGTCTCAGAAGCAATCAAAAGAGAATTGCTACATATTTTCCACTGCACTCTTAATACTTTAACGATTCTTAAAACCCATATAAGCCAACCTCGCTAATTAAATCCCACTCTTTTCCTGACTACCTGAAGATATCAGTTTTTCAGGTATCTCCTCTATCCTGAAATGTCAGCTTTTCTTTAATGATTTCCATAAGCCTACTAAGATGTACAGTTTAGTACAGTACCTACTAAGTACAGTATTTTCCATCTTAAATGTAAAAATAAGAAGTGACTGTTCACAAGTTGCACATGAAATGCTTGAGGTCAATTTAATATTATATTTCCAAAGAGTAAATGAACCAAATTCTTCAAACAATAAGAAAATAAGTTTTAGGAAAACAAAAACTAGCAGACTGTGAAAATTATTCATGACCCACCTCATCCTATGAGCACATTTTATATTTCATTCATATACCAATAAATTTTAAAAGAGAAGAGTAGAGAGTGATTACAAAATCAGCACTCTAGAAATATAAGGCTAATATGAGAGTTAGATAAAGGGTATGACATGAATAATTTGCTCGTCATAAAAGCAAAACATCATATTCTATGCCAATGCCTCTCTTTTTGCCTTTAACTGAATAAGATTATTTTTTTCCAGATTTTTTATATACACTTAGAATGATCTGTGATGTTGATCCAGTCTATGTACAATCTTGGTAAAGCAGTTTTTATTCTTTTAGAACTAGTTATCATTGTAAGTGGCATTTTTTTGTCCCTATTAATTTGACAAGTTATATTTTTTTGATAATTGATTATAAAAATAAGAGATAAAAACAGATATGGAACAATTAGCTTCTAAAATCTGAATTCAGAAGTAGTACTAATTTCTTGTTTTGCTTACTTATGTCTTTCTCTTACTTGTTTACTATATTATTTGCTCACATACATAATCTTCCTGTGCCAAATATTGCTAAGAAGAAAGATACATATGTTTGGAAATTACATAGCTCTGATTTTGTTTTGGACACTAATCAGAGAATTTGATTTATCCAAATTCCTTCCAAGAATATTTGATCTTAAATAATGTAGAATTCCATTCCATTTACACTTTCAAATGTATTTCATAACTAAACAAAAATGTAACATGATTTTATATTTAAAGTGTTCTATATTGGGTGCTGACTATATATAAATAACACAAATAAAGATTTGTAAAAAGTCTCTAAATGGATTTTGGTTTTTGGCTTCATGAGTAAGGGATTTAGAAATCACCATTCTGTCCTAACAACAAGAATAAAGCTGAACAGAAACAACTTTTCTTGGATTCATAAGAGAGGTGAAGACACAGGACAAACCACTGCCCCAAGAGAGAAACGGGCGAGTATGTGGCATCATGCCTCCCTTGAGCAGAGATTCTCAGCAGAAGTAAAAACTGCCTTGCAAGATATTAAAACAAATTCTTTAGAAGATGACCAGTACCCCAAAAGCATGCCTTCACGCCCTCACCAGTCATCTCACCTCCCCCCCATAAGCATCCTAACTTCCAACCACATGGATTCACTTTGCCTGTTTTTTATCTTTGTACGAATGAAATTACCCAGTATATTCAGTTTGTGAAAATCCATTGCGCTATATATTTAAGGTATTTTATTTTTTAGCTTAGTTAATAATATTGCTCCTATACAACTTCTTGGGTTTGATATTTATTCAAAAGAGTTGAAAATTTATATACAAACAAATATCTGTACATGGATGTTTATGGCAGCTTTATTCATCATTGCCCAAGACTGGAGGCCACAAAGATGTCCTTCAATAGGTGAATGGATAAATAAAAGGTGGTTACATCCAGACAATGGAATAATCCTCAATGTTAAAATAAATGAATATTCAAGACATGATAAGATATGTCCTCTGTCCATGGGATTTTCCAGTCAAAAGTACTGGAGTGGGTTGCCATTTCCTTCTCCAGGGGATCTTCCCAACCCAGGGGTTGAACCCATGTCACCTACATTGCAGGCAGACGCTTTACTGTCTGAGCCACCAGGGAAGCATATAAGATATGTAGGAAACTCAAATGCATATTAATAAGGAAAGAATTAACCTGGAAAGACTACATACTATATGATTTCAAGTACTAAATGATATTCTGTAAAAGACAAATCTTGGGAGACAATAAGTCTTGGGAGACAATAAAATGATCAATACTTGCCAGAGTCTGGTGGGATAAAGACAAAGAGCACAATTTCAGGGGAGTGAAAATGATTTAAGAATGGTTCCATGTATTTATATATATATTTATCCAAACCCACAGAATGTTCAACACCAAGAAATCTAATGTAAATATGGGCTTTGGACGATTAAGATATTTCAATACAAGTAACCACTTGTAACAAATGCACCACTTTGTTGAGTGATGTTGTTAATGGGGAAAGCTGCGCATGTATGAAAATAGTGAATATATGAGAAAGGTCTGTACCTTCCTCTCAAGTTACCGTAAACATTGGCTCTAAAAAAAACCTTGCGAATGTAGACAATTTTTCTCTTTCATTTACAGGAAATATTAATCATATCTCTGGCTTCAGCATTCTGTTTAGTGCATAGAAAAACTCAGAATATGCAATATGGTGCCACTTTCTTTGACGTATAGATTATTCTTAAATGTAAAAAGAAAAGTTTCTGAAATATTAAATTTAATATTTA
>NW_011494832.1:5254306-5263952 GCF_000754665.1 Bison bison bison | reverse complement strand
ATAATCTTTCTAATAATAATATTATTAAGATATAATATTGTCACTCTGAATAATAAAAAATATTTTCCTCATAAAAATATAAATAATATAATTTTTGCTAGCATCATATCATCGTAAGTACCCACAGTACGACCTAAAACAGTGCTTGACTTACATCAGGAGGCAAAAAATTTCCAAGTAAAACTAAACATTAAAATTCAAATAGTTTAAATGTATAAATCTTAACATGAACAGCTAGAAAAGACAGTCAACATTTATAGTGTTTTAAAAAATCTTTAGTCACTAACTCCTAATTTAAAATTTTAAATCTTTTCTATATGACTGATTACTTCAGAATGACTCTTTATATTTAATATAGCAATTTTTAGAGCTTTCATCCTACTCTAGAAATATAAAAGGATTTATCAGTCAGAGAATGATGAAAACTTTCAAAAAAATGGAGTAATGAGAAAGTACAATGCTTTAAGATGTTTCAGCTCTTTTTTATCATCATACTTTGTGTTGTCTTCCTAATCGCATATACCGACAAATAACCACAATGCAATTTAAAATTAAATTCATTTGGGGTCTTTATATAAAAAAATATATCCATTATATAAACAATCATTTTTATGCCAAATAGTCTAATACATTATTGCACATTATTTCAAAACAAACTTTACACTAAAAAAATCTGAACATGTTTAAAGCATTGCTGTAACTTTCAAGGAAGAGCTCCTTACAGTCAGAGCATATTAAAGACTTGATTGTCTAGAGTGAAAAAGTATCTAGTATGAGTAGCTGCATCCTCATGTAGGCTAGCAATTTACCTTTTTCTTTTTTTTAAATTAATTTTATTTTATTTTTAAACTTTACATAATTGTATTAGTTTTGCCAAATATCAAAATGAATCCACCACAGGTATACATGTGTTCCCCATCCTGAACCCTCCTCCCTCCTCCCTCCCCATACCATCCCTCTGGGTCGTCCCAGTGCACCAGCCCCAAGCATCCAGTATCGTGCATCGAACCTGGACTGGCATCTCGTTTCATACATGATATTTTACATGTTTCAATGCCATTCTCCCAAATCTTCCCACCCTCTCCCTCTCCCACAGAGTCCATAAGACTGTTCTATACATCAGTGTCTCTTTTGCTGTCTCATACACAGGGTTATTGTTACCATCTTTCTAAATTCCATATATATGCGTTAGTATACTGTATTGGTGTTTTTCCTTCTGGCTTACTTCACTCTGTATAATAGGCTCCAGTTTCATCCACCTCATTAGAATTGATTCAAATGTATTCTTTTTAATGGCTGAGTAATACTCCATTGTGTATATGTACCATAGCTTTCTTATCCATTCATCTGCTGATGGACATCTAGGTTGCTTCCATGTCCTGGCTATTATAAACAGTGCTGCGATGAACATTGGGGTACATGTGTCTCTTTCCCTAATAACCTATAATTCACAGTATGCATTATATATATATATATATATATATATATATATACTATATAATTTCCTTTCAAGCATTTTTATTATTAATCAATTTGATTTTGGTACTGACCCTCTGGTGATGTCTATGTGTAGAGTCAAGTCATCTCTTATGTTGTTGGAAATGGGTGATTGTTATAACCAGTGTGTTCTCTTGGCAAAACTCTGTTAGCCTTTGCCCTGCTTCATTTTGTACTCCAAGGTCAAACTTTCCTGTTACTCCAGGTATCTCTTGACTTACTACTTTTGCATTCCAGTCCCCTATGATGAAAAGGACATATTTTTTGGTGTTAATTTTAGAAGGGTTTATAGGTCCTTACAGAACCATTCAGCTTCAGTTTCTTCAGCGTTAGTGGTTGGGGCATAGACTTGGATTACTGTTATATTGAATGGCTTGTGTTGAAAACGAATAGAGATTATTCTGCTGTTTTGAGCAGGTAGTGTGGCCGAGCAGTTTAAGGCACTGGATTAAGGCTCTAGTCCCTTCCGGGGCATGGGTTCGAATCCCACAGCTGCCAAGGAGTTTATTAAAGTTAAATAATTGTTTGAAAGTGAAAACTGAAAGTGAAGTCGCTCAGTCGTGTCCGACTCTTTGCGACCCCATGGATTGTATGTAGCCTACCAGGCTCCTCCCTCCACGGGATTCTCCAGGCAAGAGTACTGGAGTGGGTTGCCATTTCCTCCTCCAGGGGGTCTTCCCGACCCAGGGATTGAACCCAGGTCTCCAGCATTGGAGGCAGAAGCTTTAACCTCTGAGCCACCAGGGAAGCCAAATAATTGTTTAGTACTAATTAATTAACCAAATTCATCTGTATTTTGATGAATTCACTTTATAATACACAATACTCCATGTGTGATTTGGCTTCTAAAGCCATTAATAATATATTCATCTAAAGATTTTAACTTGCTGAAGAGAAGGTATTCTAGTAATAGTATACAACTCTAAAATTGAGATTCTTTAATTTGTGATGGTATACAACTTCTAGTTACTAGAAACAGAGACAATTATTTGTACCAATTGTTCATTACAACTGGGAACAATAAACAGCTTTTAATTATAAGAATGGTGCCTGCTTTCAACAATTGTCAAAATTAGACAAGTGTTACTACAAGCAAACTAGCTCTAAATGTATCCCATATGTCTCAATTATAACACCGAAGAAAAAGAATTCTTAAAAAAGCATACTTTATACATGGCTTCATGCTGTACTCTTACTACCCCTTGAGAGTCTACTGTGATACTGAATAATGTTTTGGCATGGATTATAAAATGAGCTCATCATACTATACAAAGCCTATATCAGAAAAGATATTGAATTTCTTACTGGTTTTAAGTAGTTACAGCAAATAGATATGTCTACAGAAATACCATTAAAAAGTTAAAATTATCTTCAATCTGATCATTAATCCACAGTTAATTCAATTATAAATTCAAACATAATGGAATCATTCATATGCAAGGCAGCATAAAGAACACTGGAACAAAATTCACTTTCAGTTCCCAAGCTGTCATTTCCAATACCCAAAGACTTGATTATGGATTCCCTTTCTTCTGTCAGTTTTGCATTCATGTCTTTGGCATAGGTTTCATTTTGTAATTTTTGACAATTTTTTGATTTTGCTGAAACAATTAAACGTTCACATAGTCCTAAGCTTAACAACTATTAATTTGAGTTTAGTTAAGCATTTAAAGTAGTACATTTGGGCTATCTTACAGCTATGTTTTCTTCACATTTTATTTTCCACATAAGTTTTGTAAGTTAGAGAGAGCCTTTTCCAGAACATAGAAAGCCATTCTAAAGTAAATAAGTCAAGACTGTGCAGACTTCACAGAAGAACCGGACAATATAGTGATGCTTATTGACAAAAGAATCAATTAAAGTTCTAGATATTTCTTAGGATATTCATTCTGTGGATTAATTTAATAATACACAAGATAAGGACAAACAAATTATGTTGAAATGAGGCTCAGATTTCTGTTCTAAATAGAATCAACACAGCCAAGTTCAAAATATATATCTAATAATCAAAAACTAACTCCCAAATTAGGATTACTTATTATTTTAAAAATCAAAGAAAGTGCATCTAACGAATTTTGAATGCTTCTCACATGTCCATACAGGTGGTGGTGCATCTACTTACAGAAATAGGGTAGCCGTTTACTGAAGAATGTGTTTGGGTTAAATCTTCAAGTTTTCTTAAGTGGAAATAAGCCTTAAGTTGAATATACTGAGCTCATCAAGGGATCTTGTATTTGGAACACACATTTTTAATATCCTATAAAATGTATATTATTTAACTGAGCTTGATATTATCTTATCAGCCTACATCCAAAGATGTTTTGATAACTAACCAAGAAAATTCACATTGTATTCAGAAGATGCAAACATTGTTGAGACATATACTATCCAAGTAGGTCATATGCCTTCTCATTTCCATTTTCCCTCTAAGTTTTCACTTGTAGAACTCTATCCTCACTCTTAAGTTCTCATGCTACATTTAACTTTCTTTAGTGATGGCCTTACTAACTTTGTAAGACCATGTATTTCCATAGCATACTACTTCACTTTGCCCACTGAAACAGAAATACATATTAGAATCAAAGGAGAATTTTTCCTTAAATGTACCTCCATGGAATTTCTAATAAATATTCCACTAGGGACTTCCACTCCCTAAACTCTCATCCCTTGCCTTGACCGATACAATCTTGGTGAAAGTGTTACTGATGCAAACACCTTGTGTTCCCAAGATGGGCTGGAACAGATAATACATTGATAACATCTGCTCAGAGTTATTTTGTTGCATTGGCACCTCTTTATCTTCTGGGAATTTAGGATGGCCTTAAATTCAAAGAGACAATCTCAAAATACATAAATTTTGTTTGTTTGAAAGTGGGTGACCAACCATCTTAGTTTGCTCAGTTTGGACAATCTCAGGTTTAGCACTGCAAGTCTTAATGTCCCAGTAAAAAATCATAGTCCTGAGCAAATAAAGAGAGTTAGTCATCTAATTTGAAATGAAAACATTTTGTTTCATTTAAAACTGAAACAGCATTTAAAAATCAGATTATTTGACATTTTTAAAAGTCAGGATTTTAGGTTTTTCTTTAAAAAAGCAAATTTGGGAACTTTGATGGCTACTTTAATCTTTAAACCTGGAAAACCTATGACTACCCAGTTACTCAATCAAACACTATCATAGGTTTTGCTGTAAAGGCATTTTTTAGATATCATTACCATTAAAAATCAGTTGACCTTAAAGGAGATCATCTTGGATTATCTGGGAGTGCTTGGTCTTGATAGAATATAAGAGCAGAATTGAGGTTTCTTTGAAAAGGAAACTCTTTCTATGGACAACAGCATTAGCTCCTGTCAAAGAATTCCAGCCTGCTCTTCCTGACAGCCTACTCTGATTTTGAATGTGCTTAGTCAGTCCCCCTACCCCTGTCCCAATCACATAAGCCAGTCCCCTACAATGCATCTTTCTTTCATTTTGAGGCAGATAGATGGATGATAGACAAATAATTAGATTCTATTGGAACTGTTTCTGACCTAGCTGATATAGCAATATTACCTAAATATTTCTGCATGATTATGAACCATCTGGCCCTTGCTCTGCTTCTTTACATATGGTGCAACTCTGAAATCACTACAATCAGCATCTGGCTGATTCCTAGAGGCATCGTGATTCACAATGGAAATGTCAATATTTTTGCTGATGTAATAATATCCCTATTTTTTTTTTTAAAGAGATTGCATCCCAGTTTCAAAACCGGAGATCGAAAGAGATAGAGATAAGAAGTGTTGAGCCATAAACACAAATTATTAAAATTAGGGTAGAAAAACAATATCACATTCATTGCAGTACTTGTAAAAGTTTTTGGAAGTAAACAGATGAAGAAGTTTGGATTAATATTCAGAAAAGTTTTAAGAAAAAATGAGATAATGGACATTCTCAAGGAAGTGATCATGTGGCAGGCTTGTAATAAGAAAGGAAAATAATCTAACCCTGAAGAATCAGATATACATGTTCTCCTACCCTTGGAGAACCAACAATAGCTGCCAATAAAAAGAAAAAAAGAAATAATCACTTAGAGTAGAAGCTTGGTACTTCCTGGTACCAAATCATATTTTTAAAAATACACCTTATTCATATTCAAGCAGCCTTTTAGACTTACTTTGTATTCAACTAATTATACTACAAACTTCAGGCTACTCTCCTGTCCAAAAAACCAACCTATCCCCTCTAGTCTCACGAATCTCCCTAATCACTTATCTAGCAAGTTTCAAATATCATGGTTTTTATTCCACAACTATGACAAAAGCTTCTAGGTGGTGCTAGTGGTAAAGAACCCACCTGCTAATGCAGGAGATGCAAGAGACGTGGGTTTGATCCCTGAGTCGGGAAGATCCCCTGGAGGAGGTCATGGCAACCCACTCCTGTATTCTTGGCTGAAGAATCCCATGAACAGAGGAGCCTCGCAGGTTATAGCCCATGGGGTCGCAAAGAGTCAGACATGACTGAAGCAACTTAGCACAGCATACAGCACATGACAAAAGCTAATAAAATTTTTAATTTAATTACTTTATTTTTATTGGAGGATAATTACTTTACAATATCATGATGAATTTTTTGCCATACATCAACATGAGTCAGCCACAGGTATACATGTGTCCACCCCCATCTTGAACTCCCCCCACCTCGCCACCTCCCTCTACACACTGTCCTTCTGGGTTGGCCCAGAGCACCAGTTTTGGGTGCTCTTCTTCATGCATGGAACTTGCACTGGTCATCTATTTTACATATGATAATGTATATGTTTCAATGCTATTCTCTCAAATCATCTCACCCTTTCCTTCTCTCACTGCATCTAAAAGTCTGTTCTTTATGTCTGTGGCTCTTCTGCTGTTTTATTAAAATATATTTGTATGAGTAGTTTTCAGTCAGAACAATTAGTTAATAAACAAGCATAAATGTCTGATCTGATCCTTCTATTTATAAGGTGACATATTTAAATTGAAAAATGACACTAGAGGGGTTAACATACCCACAGTACTCACTACACAGGATACAATCAAATAAATTTATTTCAGCTGCTTTAGGCCTAATGGAAGCTTTTATTGCTGTAGTTTAGTTACTACTAACCCAGTTGTGGAGAAGGCAATGGCACCCCACTCCAGTACTCTTGCCTCGAAAATCCCATGGATGGAGGAGCCTGGTAGGCTGCAGTCTATGGGGTCGCCAAGAGTCAGGAACGACTGAGCGACTTCACTTTCACTTTTCACTTTCATGCATTGGAGAAGGAAATGGCAACCCACTTCAGTATTTTTGCCTGGAGAATCCCAGGGACAGAGGAGCCTAGTGGGCTGCTGTCTATGGGATCACACAGAGTCGGACACAACTGAAGCGACTTAGCAGCAGCAGCAGCAACACCGTTGAGCTATTGCAAATCCTGGAAGATGATGCTGTGAAAGTGTTACACTCAATATGCCAGCAAATTTGGAAAACTCAGCAGTGGCCACAGGACTGGAAAAGGTCAGTTTTCATTCCAATCCCAAAGAACAGCAATGCCAAAGAATTCTCAAACTACCACACAATTGCACTCATCTCACATGCTAGTAAAGTAATGCTCAAAATTCTCCAAGCCAGGCTTCAGCAATACATGAACCATGAACTTCCAGATGTTCAAGCTGGTTTTAGAAAAGGCAGAGGAACCAGAGATCAAATTGACAACATCCGCTGGATCATGGAAAAAGCAAGAGAGTTCCAGAAAAATATCTATTTCTGCTTTATTGACTATGCCAAAGCCTTTGACTGTGTGGATCACAATAAACTGTGGAAAATTCTGAAAGAGATGGGAATGCCAGACCACCTGACCTCTTGAGAAACCTATATGCAGGTCAGGAAGCAACAGTTAGAACTGGACATGGAACAACAGACTGGTTCCAAATAGGAAAAGGAGTACGTCAAGGCTGTATATTGTCACCCTGCGTATTTAACTTATATGCAGAGTGCATCATGAAAAATGCTGACCTGGAAGAAGCACAAGCTGGAATCAAGATTGCTGGGAGAAATATCAATAACCTCAGATATGCAGATGACACCACCCTTATGGCAGAAAGTGAAGAGGAACTCAAAAGCCTCTTGATGAAAGTGAAAGAGGAGAGTGAAAAAGTTGGCTTAAAGCTCATCATTCAGAAAACTAAGATCATGGCATCTGGTCCCATTACTTCATGGGAAATAGATGGGGAAACAGTGGAAACAGTGTCAGACTTTATTTTTGGGGCTCCAAAATCACTGCAGATGGTGATTGCAGCCATGAAATTAAAAGACGCTTACTCCTTGGAAGGAAAGTTATGACCAACCTAGATAGCATATTGAAAAGCAGAGACATTACTTTGCCAACAAAGGCCCGTCTAGTCAAGGCTATAGGAGAAGGCAATGGCACCCCACTCCAGTACTCTTGCCTGGAAAATCCCATGGATGATGGAGCTTGGTAGGCTGCAGTCACTGGGGTCGCTAAGAGTCAAACACGACCGAGCAACTTTACTTTGACTTTTCACTTTCATGCATTGGAGAAGGAAATGGCAACCCACTCCAGTATTCTTGCCTAGAGAATCCCAGAGATGGGGGAGCCTGGTGGGCTGCCGTCTATGGGGTCGCACAGGGTCAGACAAGACTGAAGCGACTTAGCAGCAGCAGCAGCAGCAGTCAAGGCTATGGTTTTTCCAGTGGTCATGTATGGATGTGAGAGTTGGACTGTGAAGAAAGCTGAGTGCTGAAGAATTGATGCTTTTGAACTGTGGTGTTGGAGAAGACTCTTGAGAGTTCCTTGGACTGCAAGGAGATTCAACCAGTCCATTCTAAAGGAGATCAGTCCTGGGTGTTCTTTGCATGGAATGATGCTAAAGCTGAAACTCCAATACTTTGGCCACCTCATGTGAAGAGTTGACTCATTGGAAAAGACTCTGATGCTGGGAGGGATTGGGGGCAGGAGGTGAAGGGGACGACAGAGGATGAGATGGCTGGATGGCATCACTGGCTTGATGGACGTGAGTCTGAATGAACTCTGGGAGTTGGTGATGGACAAGGAGGCTTGGCGTGCTGCAATTCATGGGGTCGCAGTCAGACACGACTGAGCTACTGAACTGAACTGAACCCACGGTCTGTATAGCCTGCTAGGCTCATCTGTCAATGGAATTTCCCAATCAAGAATACTGGAATAGGTTGCCATTTCCTACTGTAGGGGATCTTCTCAACCCAGGGATTTTATCCACATCTCCTGCGTTGGCATGCAGGTTCTTTACCACGGAGCCACCAGGGAAGCCCAATGGAAGCTACACCTGAGTGGATTTTTATTCTCTAGAACTATAAATATTAATAGCTTTGCTCTCCAATTTCCTTATACTTTTAGGGGGATGGTCTTAATTATCTTAATTACCACTGTGTGAAAAGCATGAGTATTGCTTCTTTCACTCAATTCTACCCAGCATTTAATTTATCTATCAGCTACATCCTCAAGCATATTTTTAGACTTTCTCACAACATAGTGAAAAGCAACATAAGAAGGACATCTGATTAGATGCTTCTGCTGCTGCTTTTCATATGCATGAAAGAAGATGCTGCTTCCTTACATGGGCAGGTATTGCCTTTAAATTGTTTATCTTCTCAATTTTTTCTTTGCATTATATATGAGGCTTCCAGGAACAGCAACAGTATATAGAGAGAGTTGCTTGATATGTCAGTGTGAACCATATTAAAACAATATAGAAACAATACAAAATATCTCTTACTGAGTTATTAAATTAGACTTGCAGAAGAGTGCCAGTAAGATTGACTATAAGTATAAAGATATCCCATTTAAGCATATTATCTATTCCTTTGATCATATATTCTAGGCAACAATTGATAGGGGGAGGATGTTACATTTCAATGATTTTAAGCCTCTAATGTAGCACATGACAGGATCAATAATAAGAATATGGCTTATCCATTACAGAATGAAAAACAATAAAAGAACCTTCATCAATTTATGTTTGAATGATGGAATAATGATTCCATGTTTTGATTTGAGAGCAGGCAGATCTCTACTGTTAGGAAATTGCTGCTGCTGCTGCTGCTAAGTCGCTTCAGTCATGTCCGACTCTGTGTGACCCCATAGACGGCAGC
>NW_011494832.1:5251598-5254206 GCF_000754665.1 Bison bison bison | reverse complement strand
GATACTCCCTGCTACTATTGAGACTTAAGTGGCTAAGGGCACCCAAAGGGTATCATTCAATTAATCATTCAGCAAATATTTACTTAATAGCTGCTTTATGCTGTGCACTTTCCTAAGTGCCAGGATATGTCAGTGGAAAAAACTGATACCAAAACATCTACAGATACATACCTGACATTATTATTCAATTAAGAATTTTTAAAAGACAATTGAAAAAGCAGAATTTAAAGATTATCTGCTACTAAGTCGCTTCAGTCATGTCCGACTCTGTGTGACCCCATAGACGGCAGCCCACCAGGCTCTCCCGGCCTGGGATTCTCCAGGCAAGAACACTGGAGTGGGTTGCCATTTCCTTCTCCAATGCATGAAAATGAAAAGTGATAGTGAAGTCACCCAGTTGTGTCCGACTCTTAGCAACCCCATGGAGTGCAGCCCACCAGGCTCCTCCGTCCATGGGATTTTTCCAGGCAAGAGTACTGGAGTGGGGTGCCATTGCCATCTCCGGTTAGGAAACTAGGAGTTTTCAAATAGTGACTATATAGTTAAAATTAGCCTTGAAAGAATTTTTCACAGTTTATAACATTTTCAACTAAAATCAGACTTCACCTATTATTGGTGCCAAGTTTTTACATGGTTACATAGTTTTATTCATCAGTTAAAAAACTGATTCTTAGAAGACTCTAATTGTATAAAACACTGAAAGTAATCATATTTCAAACATTCATATTTTAGTCTTTCCAAATATATTTTTATTAAGTCAAACAGAGAAAGACAATTACTGTATGCTTTCACTTACATGGGAGATCTAACAAAACAAAACAAATGAATAAATAAAACAAAACAGAAATACTCACAGATACAAAGAACAAACTAGTTGTTGCCAGAGGAGAGGGAATGGGGGAATGGGTGAAATAAGTGAAGAGGGTTAAGAGGTACAAACTACTATTTATAAAATAAATGTCACAGAGGTGTAATGTGCAGCACAGGGACCCTAGTCAATAACATTGTTTTGTGCATATTGAATCACTATGTTGTACAACAGAAACTAATATAATACTGTCAATCAACTATCTTTAACAAAAAAGTAAATGAATAGATAAAATAAACACTTAAAATACTTTTTTTTCAGGCATGGTATCCAGATGCTAATCACCACTGCATTTTCTTGCTGTGATAAATGCCTTCTTTCTTTCCACATTATTTATGGTTTTCATATACCATCATTTAGGTAAAAGAGACACAAAAACAAAACTGTCAAATAAAATTTATTAGATAGTACAAAGAAGTTTATTAATTGAGATTGGAAAAATTCAACTAGTACAAATAAAAAATGTTATAGATATATTATTTCAGTTTGAAAAATAAAAATGAAACATTTTTTGAGTGTCTTCTATGTCAGGCAATGTTTTTCCATTCTCAGTCGCATTCAATATTTACATCAAACTGATAAATTATCTTTATTCCCATATTAAATATAAAATGTTATCAACTAAGACACTAAATGTCTTGCCTAATATTACAAAGGTATTAAATGGCAAAACTTAGTTATACCAAAGCTGTTGTTCTTTCTAGCAAAAACAATCAACTATTTAATCTGAATATTATTGGTACCAGGATAGCTACACAATAGATAGATTTATTTTGAGATATCTGTATACCTCCTAGAAGTTTCTTCACCAATACTTTTAATAGAATTAGTGAGCTTTAAAATTATAAAACAATATTTTTAGTATCATGCTCACTGCATAAGCCTTCTCTTTAAACTCTTGCCAGAATTTATTTTTAATTGTATGCTTCAAGATTACAGCTATATTTCCTTTTGCTGGATGATGCATAGCTTAGTCTTCTCTTTTCATTTTTAAGAATTGACCATGTTTTCTTATGTTTCCTATTGTATTGACCTCATGCTATTTATAAAAAGATTTTAGGAATATCTATGCAACAGAATATAACTATAGAACTGGTATTGTATTGTCAGAACAATCCATAATGACAGCCTTGAAAATATGCAACCTTCATGGAAAATATCATTTTAGGAAATAAAATGTTGGTAAGTAAATAATTTTATGTCTTACTTCCTATTTCACTGAAATATTATTTAGCTTATAAAGAACTCATTTTTTTTTTTATATGAAGCGTTGTGCCACCTGAAATTTATTCATGTGTTAAAGTGTTCATTCAACCAACCAACATTTATTGTGTTTGTTAAGTTGCTAGGGCTTCAAAATTGAAAGAGTGACATCACCAAACCGGCAGAGAAGGGTCCTCCAAAATACAGCATTCCATGAAAGTAATTTTAGAAAGGGGAAAAATTTATCTGAATCAACAGACCTCTTGACATTTATCGAAAGTTTACAGTAACAAAAGTAATACCCATTCTAGAAAACAGCTGATTCCAAGTAAGAACAGTAAAAATTTGGCATCTAGTCCCATCTTCCACTCCTGTGCCTAACAGTGGTCAAAAAATAACAGTGCACATTTCTGGTATTGAAAGAATCAGGACCCCAATGAACCTCACTCATAAGGAATCAATTAATTTTTTATTCTGAACTGGCTGGTAGCTCCTTGGAAGAACAGCTCAAAAGATTTAACTTTTTTTTTTTTTTTT
>NW_011494832.1:5234519-5251498 GCF_000754665.1 Bison bison bison | reverse complement strand
TCTGATTTAGAACTATTCCAGTGCTAACGTTTCTTCCAGAGGGCAGTGGGTGGTCATTTTTCAAAAATACTTATAGGTTAATTTTAATTTCTTAGATGCTGCTGCCAGAGGAAATAAATAACAATTTATTAAGTAACAAAACAATCAACATGCTTAGGAGAAAAGGCTGAGGAATGATATATCATTAAGGGCTTTGAAAAACTCCAACATATTCCTGGAAACCTGGAAAGTCACATGCATGTTTAGAGCTGTTTGCAAGCTCAGGAAAGACCTTATGTGGTGCTAAGGTCTCATCTTCTGCTGATCTTGAAGCAGCCAACAAATTAGACAACCTAGATGAAAGGGAAAAAATCTTATAAACACAAAACCTATCAAAACTGACTCAAAAGGATATAGAAAATATGAATAGACTTGTAACAAGTAAATAAATTGTAACAACAACAACAAAAAACTTGAATTAAAAAAAAAGTTGAGGACCAGATAGTGTCACTGGGAATTCTACCGAACACTTAAGAAGAATCAGCAGCTATCCTTTCCAAATTTTTTCAGAACAAAATGGAAACTTCCTGCTTCATTCTATGAGGCCAAGATCATCCTGACACCAAAGCCAGTCAAAGACATCACAAGAAAACTACAAGCTAATGTCCCTTATGAATGTAGATGTAAATTCTCCAATAAAATTCTGGGAAACTGAATCCAAAAATATAGCTAAAGGATGATACATCATGATCAACTGAAGTTTACTGTAGGAATACAAGGGTGGTTTGTTAGATGAAAATTAATCAACATAATACATGTTATTAGTAGAACAAAGTCTAAAAATCAACATGATTATCTCATTGACACAGAAAAGGCTTTTGATAAAAAACATACACCCTTTCACACACAGAAAAAAAATACTCAACAAATTATGAATAGAAGGGAACTTGCTTGATATAATATGTGGCATTCGTTAAAAATCTACATTAACATCATACTCAACAGTGAAACATTGTAAAATTTCCCCAGGGATCAGGGACAAAGCATAGATGTCCAGTTTTACCACTTTTATTAAAACACTCGACTGAATTTTCTAGTTAGGGAAATTAGGCAAGAAATAGAAATAGAAGGCATCCAGATTGGAAGAAAAGAAGTGAAAGTTTCTATATTCACAGATCATGTGATCTCATATGCTGAACATTCTAAAAAATCCAAACACACACCTACACACAAAACAATTGGCAAATGAGCTTGGCAAAATTACAGAATACACAGTTAATAGAAAAAAAGTTTCATTTTTTTCCAGTAACAATAAATAATCCCAGAAATGAAAATTTAAAGATGATTCTATTTACAATAGTATCAGTAAGAATAAATTACTTAGGAATAAATTCAACCGAAAAAATGCAAGATGTGTACACTGAAAACTATAAAACATGGTTGAAAGAGGGTAAGCAAGATCTGTATAAACGAACAGGCATCTTATGTCCTTGAGTTAGAATTTAATAATGCTAAAATGGCTATACTCCCCACATTGATCTATACTTGCAACAAAATCTCTATCAAAATTTCTACTTTTTGTTGTTTTTGCAGAAATTGATTGAATAGAAGCTAATCACGAAATCCATATGGAACGTCAAAGGATACAGAAAGGCTAAAAAAAAGAAATCTTGAAAAAGAAGAATAAAATTGTACTCACACTTCCTAATTTCAAAGCTTACTAAAATCTATAGTAATCAAGATTTTGCATAAGGATAGATATACAGACAAATGGTATAGAACTGAAGGTCCAGAAATAAACTCATAAATTTGTGGTCAGTTGATCTTTGACAAAGTTGCCAAGACCACAAATGGGAAAAGAAGTCTTTTCAACAAATCACCCTAGATATTATTACAAGCAATCTCCCTTTTAAGAATATTTTTATTGCATTTTAACCTAGCTCTCGGACACGACTGAGCGACTGAACTGAACTGAACTTTTGTATTTATCCTGCATGACCATTTTCCAATTTTTCATTAAATCCATTAATCCATCCTGGTTCTTATATAACAATATGGGTTTTAATATCCAGTTCGTGGAGGTGGAAGTTCTTTGGGAATTCCTCATGGCTAAGTCTCAATTTCTCCACACACAGATAAGCTTCCTTCTGCTCAGTGTTTTCCAAACTACAACTGACCAGGTTCATTTCTACCCTCACCTCTCTTCATCATTATTCTGAAACTTTAACTATGTGCATGACATCTCTTTGAAAAACCATCAGTAATGGCCAAGTGTTATTTCTTTCTGTGTTAATTATTTATCAATCATCTTTCTCTTTACATATGTCCCTCCCAGGCAGCACTTACTTCCAGTCATTTTAATTGTAGATTATTCACATTCCTGTCTATCCTCCCAATGGTCAACCAAATATTGGATTTTTCCATTCTGTTACCTTCCCCCATGATACAGGATGTCTTTTTCCTTAAAAAGTAGAGAGGAGAAAATCAATGATAAGTTCATATCATCATTTACATTTGCCTTTATGAATTGGTTGTTACTGTTCTTTCAGTCACTAAGTTGTGCCCTACTCTTTGTGACCCCACAGATTGCAGCATGCCAGGCCTCCCTATCCCTCACCATCTCCCAGAGTTCACCCAAGTTCAAGTCCATTTGATCAGTGATGACATCCATCCATCTCATCTTCTGCTGCCCTATTCTCCTTTTGCCTTCAATCTTTCCCAGCATCAGGGTCTTTTCCAATGAATCAGCTGTTTCAATAAGGTAACCATAATATTGGAGCTTCAGCTTTAGCATCAGTCCTTCCAATGAATATTCAGGATTTATTTCCTTTAGCATTGACTGGTTTGATCTCCTTGCTGTCCAAGGGTCTCTCAAGAGTCTCCTCCAGCACCACAATTTGAAAGAATCAATTATTTGGCATTCAGCCTTCCTTCTGGTCCAACTCTAACATCCATACACGACTACTAGAAAGACCATTACTTTTACTATATATGAGATGGCATGTTCTCACTAATAACTGGAATTAAAATGTTTTTAGAATATGATATTGATCATTTTAAAGTGGAGTATGGATATTTTTATACAGTTTTCACAGGAGGACAAGTGTACATACTCATTTGGTGAACAATCTGGAAGTATCTCTCACAGTTTAACATGATATTCATTTTAATCCAGTAATTCCATTTCTAGATATTTATTTTACAAAAGTACATACAAACATTTATGTTGCAAGTTTTCGCTCTGAGTTTTTATAATGGGAAAAACATTGCCAGGAGAAATATCAACAACCTCAGATACGCAGACAATACCACTCTAGTGGCAGAAAGCAGAGGAATAGCCTCTTGCTGAGGGTGAAAGAGGAGAGTGAAAAAGCTGACTTAAAACTCAATATTCAAGAAACTTAAGAACATGGTATCTGGTCCCATCACTTCATGGCAAATAGATGAGGAAAAAGTGGAAATATTGACAGATTTTACTTTCTTGGGCTTCAAAATCACTGTGGATGGTAACTGCAGCCACAAAATTAAAAGACATTTGGTCCTTGGAAGAAAAGCTATGACAAACCTAGACAACATATTAAGAAGCAGAGACATCACTTTGCCGACAAAGGTCCACAGAGTTAAAGCTATGATTTTCCCAGTCATCATGTACAGATGTGAGTTAGGACTATAAAGAGGGTTGAATGCCAAATAATTGATGCTCTCAAATTGTGGTTTTGAAGAAGACTCTTGAGAACCCCTTAGATTGCAAGGTGATCAAATCAGTCAATCCTAAAGGAAACAAACCCTGAATACTCATCGGAAGGACTCTTGCTGAAGCTGAAGCTCCCATACGTTGGCCACCTGATGTGAAGAGCTGGCTTATTAGAAAAGATCCTGATGCTGGGAGAGACTGAAGGCAAGAGGAGAAGTGGGCAACAGAGGATGAAATAGATGGATGACATCATTGACTCAATGGACATCAGTTTGAACAAATTGGGAGACGGTGAAGGACAGGGAAGCCTGGAGTCCTGAAGTTCATGGGCTAGCAAAGAGTTGGACACGACTTAGCATCTGAACAACAACAAAAAATCAAAAAGCAAATAATTAAATAAATTTGGTATATACTTGTTTTAAAATAAAACACTATGAATCCAATTAAGAAGAGTTATATATAATGAAGTGAAAATTTCAAAAATACACATTTTAATGAAATGATTATAAAATAATTTGCATAATAAAGTCATACTTATGAAAAGCACTTAAGTTTATAAAATGAAAGGTATTTACATAATAGGATTTAGATTAAATTGTTGCAGTAACTCTTCTGGAGAAGACCATGTACTTGTGATTGAGAGGTATATAGAGCTTTAGTGTATCTTTATATTTCTAAATTATTTGAATACTTTTAAAATATTCACAAATTAATTAGATTATTGATGAAAGTAATAATATGTTGAAGGAGGTAACATTAAATTATACTAGAGAAATATATATGCCAAATAAGTGTAGGTATTCAGTGTTTTCAGCTACAAATTCTGTTGGCAATCATCACACTACTAACTAAATTTAGAATAAATGGCTGATTCAGGTACTTTTCAAATCCAAGTCAATTCCTATGACATCATGTCGTCATGCTGACAGTCTGGCCACAACTTTTCAAATAGGATTTTGTTATAGTGCCAAGGAAACTTTTTTTCACATTCCCAATTAATGATCCATATAATTCAGATCCATTAGAGGCTGGATTTCTAAATGCACAATGAGTCCAACTGTCTCCATTTCCACAGATTACAAAAATTAAATTTCTAAAGCCATGTCAGAAAATAAGGTGCATTGGAGCATCAAAGAATCAAATTCCCACACATATCCCTTTTTTAAAAAAAGTTTTATCTCTATTAACACTAGCTATCAGGAGCATCCTCTGACACTCAGGTCTCACTTGAATTTTGATGAGACAAGTAGGAAGGGATAAAAAATATACGAAAATGAAGAGGAAAACCAACAATCATGAAGCAGAATTAATGAAGGACACAAGGAATCTACACAATTCCAGTTGTAGTCATGTATGATGTGCAAGGGAGAAGAGTTCAGAGGGTGTTTTAAATTCAAGCAAAGCATTGAATTTAAATTTAAATTTAATTCATTTAAATTCAACAAAAGCATTTTTTAAGAAAAGAGAGAAAAGAAGTTTGCAATCCAGTGTCTCAAACTTAAGCTTTTTGGAAAGACCAGCTGAGAAAGCAGATCTCAGACTGGCTGTGATAGAGTGCAGGATGCTCCTGAAATTTGGAGGTCCAGGTGGAGAATGGAGAGAGGAAAGACATTGATATCCCACTATAGCCAGTTTCAAGCTACCGATAATTTAACTACCATTTGGTAAATTTTCTGAAAGTTTAGCAATCAGCCCTTACAAGCTAGTATGTGTTGCATCCAGCATACCATTTAGAGTGGGTGTTGGAAAAATCCTACCTATCCAAGTCAGCCAGGCAGAAAATACCACTGAAATTGTATGCAATGAGAACTAGGCAAGAGGCTGCTGCCTGCTAACACAGCTGTGTAGACAAAGAAAAAAAAAATCCTGTCATAAAGGGAGTGTGATATGCAAATATTTTCTCTGTTAATTTCTTTACATTCCATGGGAGTATGCAGAGAAGCTTGTAGACACTGAGTGCTAAGTGCAAATAGCTATGATAGGGCTCTGATTGCAGAAAGGAGTGACAATCAACCTCTGACATAGGTCAGAAAAGCATGTTAGAAAGTCTCTAGATGTTACCAAAATAATATGAATATTTGTATGATTTGGATATACCATATAAAATTGGTAGCATATCTAAAATTTAAACTAGTCCTTCCTGCTCTCAGTCTAGTACATTACCTTCTATATTTAAATGTATACTATAAATATTTAAAATCCCTAACTCAGCGGTTGGTTTATACAGCAGCCCAATTAATCTAACTGCTCTAGACCTGATCAAGCCAATGAATATGTTATTTTGTTGCACTGAATAGGTATTTTACTGAAGATCCAGTAAAACAGCTCCTGGGTTTCTTCCCTCTAACTCCCAACCTCAGTAACTTAGTATGAGAAACCCTTCTTTTAATGAACTTAAGACTAGGATTATCCTTCTTCCCTTGGTTCAAATCCATTTCCCAATCATATAATTCTGCTGAAATACTACTTTGTTTTCCCTTTCTTCCTCCTGGTTTCCTTGATATTTTATGCCTTTAGATTTCCTACTTTAATGTTCAGGTCAATATTTATTTGAGACATCCTAACTTAAGGGTTTCAAATAGTAATTGCTTATATTTCTTTTTTCAATATTATCTCCAAATTTTATATAAACCAAACTATGACGGACAAGGAATAGATATGGGGATGAAAAGGAGTCAGGGATGTATAGTTAAAACAATAGCAACATCATGATGTACTTTCCCCAAGTTGAAAAGAAAAAGTAGAGTAACAAGCAGTTCAGGAAAATAGTTGACATTATAATAGCATAAGTGCCATAAAGCAGAAAATACTAATATAAATTACTAAATAAAAATATCCTGAGATAAAAATGCATTAGTTGAATTAAAGTTTTGCCTAACTTATGATACGTATGAAAAATGATTCAATTTGAAACCTGTGAATAGAGATGAATTATAGGAATTTTAAATAAAACTTCAAATGTTTGTATTTAGAGTATCATTTAATTATGGTAATTTTATAAACAACCATTTTAATTTTGAATAATTTTAAATATTTAGTGTTCATATATCAATATTAAAGTATTTACTCCTATCCGAATATACAAATGTATGTATTATATATACATATGTATATATATTTTTTCAAATCAACTTCAAAATGTGAAAGATAAAATACAAGTGCAGAAATATGAAAATGTGTGGAAGTCTTTGGTTAGAGGTTTCAATTTCTCTAAAAAAAAAATAGATGTAAAATATTCTCCAAAGTGCTATGCTGACTGATGGGCAAAAATAAAAATGTTTCAGTTGTAAGGGAATTACATAGATCAAAATCATATTATTTACATCTAACAAAAAATATCTATCAAGGCTGGAAATTTCATATTAGTGATTAACCAGTAGTAATACTACAATGTACAAGTGGGATAGTGCTCTTTATATTGTTTATTATAGATTAATTCTCATCCACAGTCACCTTACCTGATACTTTGAATTATGATATGTTAAAGAGAAAAAGGACAACTCACTGATTTTATTCTGAAGGTGAGATATTTTTAAAGTATTTCCAAAATTTTTTTCATGCTTTATCCTTTTAGAAATGGGCCTTAATTCCCCTAACTTTGAGTGTGGACTGGTCTTAGTGACTTGATTTTAATAGAAGGTGGCAGAAGTGATGAGTTATATCATTGCCAAGGTTAGATTATAAAAGGACTGCAGCTTCCATTTTTAGGGTGCACTCAATTTTAGATCATTTCTTCTGGGGGAAGCCAATCACAACCTTGTAAATGATGTAAGTGATGTAGGGGGAAATGGAGACCTCCATCTAATAGCCAGGATAATGTGAAACTGGTCAACAACCCCAAAAGTGAGCTTGGAAGCAGTTTCTCCAGTCCTAGTTGAGCCTTGAGATAACAGCAGTCTCATCTGACAGCTTGACTGCAAGGCCCTGAGAAACCCTGAGCTAGAACCACCCAGCTAAGTTGCTCCCAGATTCTTGTCAAACAGAAACTGTTGAAAAAGATGTTTATTTTTTAGGCTATCAAATGTGGGGGAAAGAAGAACTGCACTTTTCATCAGGTATGAAAGCATAGCATTGTTTTTTTCCAAAGTTCATGTATTACCTTTGGTAGTTTGGTACAGAAAGCAATGTTTTCTTTATTAATAGTTTGAATTAGTTACTTGTTTAATTATCCAAGGTTTTATCAACAAACAAAAAAGCATACAAAGTCATTAAATATGTATGCAGTGCTACTCTACTTTACATGGAGTTTAGTACAAAATATTTAAGAGGCTCTAAATTAGTATCTAATATATATGAAAACTCTTGTTTCCCCTTTTTACAACAGAAAGATACCATTCTACTTTTCTCTGTTCTTGGGTACCTTATTTTTTTTTCAAATAAATGCCCTTACAATGAATAAAGACTAGAACAATTACTTTGGAAAAAAATAATACAACATTTGAGTAACATTTGGAATTCAATAATGATAAACTTTGCTAGATAATACTGTTTTGATAATAATTATTTGATTCACTTTATCCTAAAATAATTATTCTAAAGAGAGCAAATTCTTACAGAAGCAACATAATGGTAAAGGTAATATAAGAAGGACAGCAAACATTTTTGAGTGTTTACATACCAGCTACCATTCTAATATTTTATGTGCATTATCACTTTGAATATTTATAATCCCACTGTGAGGTAAATGTTATGATTAAACCCATTTTTTAGCTAAGTTAACTGGGTCAATGAGAGGTTTGGTTACTTGCTCAGGGTCACAGAGTTGAGCAGAATCTGAAATCTCAATTTGTAATTACACTGTTTCACAATCAATGCTAAGTTACAGAAAAAATAAACATTTTAATATATACATGGTAGTAGATTAAATATATATGAAATAGATTGGTAGCAACAACCAAAAGTGAGATTTAGAATTAAAATAAAATCTTATTTTAACTAGTTTCGATTACTTTAAACCATACTGACAGATGTTTATTAAGTCAATATAAATAGAAATTAAATTGTGTATAAATATTATACATGTATATTTTATAAAAGAGTCACACTCTTTTTACTATAGATGAATATACATGTTCAACTAACCTTTTATACACTCTTTCTAACAAGTGCCAAATAAAACCAGATGTAAGAAAACTACATGATCAAAGTTTAAAGAAATAGAATTCTTAAATAATATATACAATAAAAGATAGAACCCAGCTGTATGCTGCTGCAAAAGAAATGAGCACATGAGAATAGACTTTTTTTATGCTCTACTTTATTATTATTATTAACCCTGTAAAATGAAATTCAGTACTCCACCTTAATATTTATTTTCTTGCTAGAATTGTACCAGATGGAAGAATTTTGTGTAATTGAAAACACTGATTGGTATGTCCTTCTGTTAAGATGTATTATCACCAATATAACTCTACTTTCTTTTGTATCTCAACAAATATTATTTTTTCTTTTTATGTTATACCATAGAACCCTTTTTCTATTGTTATTATGTCATACTAAGAAACCCTTTCAAAACACCCCTTTCATATATTCTGCACATATCTTTTAAAAATCAAGCCACCTATGAGTCATATGTCAACAATGAATACCAAAAAGGATAACCCAAAATATAGTCACATAACCTAACCAATCTGCCAAGCCAGAAACCAAAGATATAGTAAAATGGGAAAGGCCAGCTGTTAGAATCTTAAATAAATACTTATGGAAAATAGTTTGGGGCAAGAAGCTTTCCAAGTTTCAAAAACAATGCAATAAAGAGACATTAACCTTAACATTATTTAATAGTCCAAAGGAATATGGGGAATTGAGCAGTCAACGTGTCAACTTATGCAGAAAGTAGACGCAGGTGAGTATTTTACAAAGCAAAAATGCAGAATCACAAATCAGAGGTTCTTTAAGCTTCAGATGCAAAGGAACGTTTGCGTTCAACAGTGATAGAAGAACTGTTGGGCATGTGTCATCTTTTATTTAATCCCTATGTGCAAAAGATTAATATAGGGGTTTGAAATTATGGGAGTCTATAATAGGTTTATTAAAATTTAGACTAAAAAATATTTCATCAATATTTTCCAACAGACAGGACTATAGCAAACATAAATGAGGAATCCATACAATATCAATGATGGTCAGTGATCAGGTATTTAGAATTCATAGTATAAATTAATTATTTTTGTTTTGCTTGTGTTTGTCTTCTTTATCCTCACCTACAACTTTACTTAACATAATTTATTAGAGCTTGTATTACTTTCTAATTAAACACTATATTCACTAAAACAATGAGTAAATGAAAGAAATAATATATTAAATTCATCAATGTTACCACCTAAAGAGAATTATTTCATAAACAACCTGTTATATAGGCATCTAGTCAAAAGGTCCGTCTCGTCAAAGCTATGGTTTTTCCAGTAGTCATGTATGGATGTGAGAATTGGACTATACAGAAAGCTGAATGCTGAAGAATTGACGCTTTTGAACTGTGGTTGGAGAAGACTCTTGAGAGTCCCTGGGATAATAAGGAGATCCAACCAGTCCATCAACGAAATCAGTCCTGAATATTTATTGGAAGGACTGATGCTGAAGCTGAAACTCTAATACTTTGGCCAGCTGATGTAAAGACCTGACTCATTTGAAAAGACCCTGATGCTGGGAAAGATTGAAGGCAGGAGGAGAAGGGGATGACAGAGGATGAGATGGTTGGATAGCATCACCAATTCAGTGGACATGAGTTTGGGTAAACTCCAGGAGTTGGTGATGGACAGGGAGGCCTGGTCTGCTGCAATCCATGGAGTCACAAAGAGTCAGACATGACTGAGTGACTGAACTGAACTATGGAAAACAATATGGTGGCTCCTCAATAAAACTAAAGTCAACTATGATATGACTCACCAATGCCACTCCTAGGTATATATCCAAAAAAGATGAAAACACTAAGTGAAAAGATATGTAAACTCCCGGAGTTGTTGATGGACAGGGAGGCCGGGCATGCTGCGGTCCATAGGGTCACAAAGAGTCGGACATGACTGAGTGACTGAACTGAACTGAATGTAGGTGTATACATTTATGTGTGTGTATGTATATACGTATGTATGTATGCATAGTCTTTTTTCCAACAAACAGATTATTCTGAATATATTTTTGATCATTTAAAAATGAAGAGCATAAAATGTTCATATTTCCATGATAATAGATACAAATCAAAAGCTTTATTTTAATAGCTATTATAAACAACAGTGTAAAAATTATTCCTATTCTTAAATATAGTGTCAGAATAATTATATGAAATTAGAACTTTTAGATTAAGAAACATTGTGTGTGTGTGTGTGGCTTTTCACACATTCTCTTTTCTTTTTGCTTCTTAAAAGGATTGCCTTTTATCTTATACCCGCACTGAAAGCATAGGGGGATAATCTTTCCTCTGCATCCTTGGTAACCTCTTAACAATTTTGCCAATATAATACAAATAAAATATTTTGCTTTAACTTGTATTTGTATTATATCTTTTCAAGTACTAACTGACTTTGTTTTTCTTTTTTTTGGACTGTTTATTAGTGTCTTTCACTCATTTTTAACTTGAAATTTTTGTATTTTTTTGGATTTGTGTTTTCAGAGACATAGAAATTTACTGTTTACAATAAATGAAGCAAATTATCTTTTCTAGTTAATTTTTTTATTTTATGCAATTTGACTTTTTTGGGCACACATAACCAATGTTTACATAGTGCATAAAAATTACATGTGATGCTCTCAGTGCACATAGGTAATTTTAACTGAATAACTTAAAATAACTCTGTTAAATGTTAGGATATCATTTGTTTATTCTAAACTTTTGATTCAATTCCTTTCTCCTTTTTATCTGCAAAGCACAATTTCAGTCCCTTTTAAAGTTAACATGATGTAAACTATCCACGTGGCAGGGAAATATAATAATGCAAAGCAGATGAATTTCAGCCCCATGGGAACTTGCAGGGAGTGAAAAGGGGTTTTAGTATCCATCTAGGCAATTGTGCAGATGACTGTTAGAAAAGGTAATAATTTTAAGCTCATAAATAAGAAAAAAAAGTAAGTAAACAACTTTATCACAAACCTCTTTCTAGTGATGGAACAATTTTCGAATGACTTAATATATTCAATGCTTCATATCATTTGCCTACAACTGGAAAACAACAGACAGTTGTTTTAAAATAATGTTATAATGGAGAACAGCAAATAGAGCTAAATACTTGGTTATGACTGCAGGCATATTCTCAAATAGAAATCTTATTAATAATAAGACAAGAAGACCCTAAAAAAGAAGCCAGCATAACAGAGATCCCAGTTTATAAAGTACTTGCTTTGGAATAGTCAGTTACCCTTACTTTGCTTCTTTCCTAATGAATAAACAGATATGTGAAAGGAATTTTAAGTATACAGAAGTTTTAAAGAGATTTGTATGCAATCTTAAAGAGCTGATGTTAAATTTTCCTTTTTTTTTTTTACTGATGAATAAACTAAAGTTCAAAGTCAAACAGCCATTAAGTGGCAAAATCTATATTTGTTTAATTTAAAAATGTTCGTGATGGTTGCTGACATACATCAACATAAACTGGCCAGAGGTATACCTGTGTCCCCAACCCTGAACCCCACCCTCCTCTCTCCCCCTACCTCTATCTCCACCCTATCCCTCTGCTTGGTCCCAGAGCACCAGCTTTGGGTGCCCTTCTACATGCATTGAACTTGTGCTGCTTATCTGTTTTACACATGGTAATGCACATGTTTTGATGCTTCTCTCTCAAATCATCCCATCCTCTCATTCTTCCAATGAGTCCAAAAGTCTGTTCTTTACATCTGTGTCTCCTTTCCAGCACTGCACATAGGATCTTCAGTACCATCTTTCTAAATTCCATATATATGTGTTAATGCAATGTATTTCTCTTTCTCTTTCTGACATACTTGACTGTGCATTACAATGTCTTAAAAATACATAAAAATAAAGGTGAACAACAAATTACATTCTTAAAAGGCATCAAATTATTATGGTAACCACCATATTTTACAGTTCTTTCAGTTTAGTTCAGTTCATTGCTCAGTCATATCAGACTATTTGTGACCCCATGGATTGCAGCACACCAGGCCTTCCTGTCCATCATCAACTCCCTGAGCTTACTCAAACCCATGTCCATGGAGTCGGTGATGCCATCCAACCATTTAATCCTCTGTCGTCCCCTTCTCCTCCCTCCTTCAATCTCTCTCTGCATCAGGGTCTTTTCAATTGACTCGGTTCTTCAGTCAGGTGGCCAAAGTATTGGAGTTTCAGCTTCAGCATCAGTCCTTCCAATGAATATTTAGGACTGATTTCTTTAGGATGGACTGGTTTGATTTCCTTGCAATCCAAGACACTCTCAAGAATCTTCTCCAAAACCATAGTTCAAAAGCATCAATTCTTCAGTGCTCAGCTTTCTTTGTAGTCCAACTCTTACATCCATACATGACTACTGGAAATACCATAGCCTCGACTAGATGGACCTTTCTTGGCAAAGTAATGTCTCTGCTTTTCAATATGTTGTCTAGGTTGGTCATAGCTTTTCTTCCAAGGAGCAAATGTCTTTTAATTTCATGACTGCAGTCACTATCTGCAGTGATTTTAGAGCCTATGAATATAAAGTCTGTCACTGTTTCCATGGTTTCCCTATGTATTTGCCACGAAGTGATGGAAGTGGATGCCATGATCTTAGTTTTCTGAATGTTGTGTTTTAAGCCAACTTTTTCACTTACTTCTTTCACTTTCATAAAGAGGCTCTTTGGATCTTGCCTTTCTGCCATAAGGATGGTGTCACCTACATATCTGAGATTATTAATATTTCTTCCAATAATCTTGATTCCAGCTTGTGTTTCATCCAGCCTGGCATTTCACATGATATACTCTGCATGTAAGTTAAATAAGCAGGGTGACAATATACAGCTTTGACATATACTCCTTTCCTGATTTAGAACCAGTCTGTTGTTTCATGTTTAATTCTAACTGTTGATTCTTGACCTGCATACAGATATCTCAGCAGGTCAGGTGGTCTGGTATTCCTATCTTTTTAAAAATATTCCACAGTTTGTTCTGATCCACACAGTCAAAGGCTTTGGTGTATCCAACAAAGAAGAAGTACTTGTTTTTCTGGAACTCTCATGATTTTTCTATGATCCAATGGATGTTAGCAATTTGATCTCTGGTTCCTCTGACTTTTCTAAATCCAGCCTGAACATCTGGAAGTTCATGGTTCATGTATTGCTGAAGCCTGATTTGGAGAATTTTGAGCATTACTTTCTGAGATGAGTGCAACTGAGTAACAGTTTGAACATTTTTGGCATTGCCATTTTTGGAGATTGGAATGAAAACTGACCATTTCTAGTCCTGTGGCGACTGCTAAATTTTCCAAATTTGTTGGCACATTGAGTGCAGCACTTTCACAACATGGTCTTCTAGGATTTGAAGTAGCTCAACTGGAATTTCATCACCTCCACTAGCTTGGTTCGTAGTGATGCTTGCTAAGACCCACTTGATTTCGCATTCCAGGATGTCTGGCTCTAGTGAGTAGTCACACCATCGTGGTTATCTGGGTCATGGAGACCTTTTCTGTATAGTTCTGTGTATTGTTGCCACCTCTTCTTAATATCTTCTACTTCTGTTAGGTCCATACCATTTCTATTCTTTATTGTCCCCACCTTTGCATGAAATGTTCCCTTGGTATCTCTAATTTTCTTTAAGATATCTCTAGTCTTTCCCATTCTATTATTTTCCTCTATTTCTTTGCATTGATCACTGACGAAGGCTTTCTCATCTCTCCTTGCTATTCTTTGGAACTCTGAATTCAAATGGGTATATCTTTCTTTTTTCTTTTCCCTTTAACTTCTCCTATTTTTTTCAGCTATTTGCAAGGCTTCCTCGGACAACCACTTTGCTTTTTTGCATTTCTTTTTCTTGGGGATGGTCTTGATAACTGCCTCTTGTACAATGTCATGAACTTCCAACCATAGTTCTTCAAGCAGTCTATCAGATCTAATCCCTTGAATCTATTTGTCACTTCCACTGTATAAGCATAAGTGACTTTAATTAGGTCATACCTGAATCATCTAGTGGTTTCCTCTACTTTATTCAATTAAAGTCTGAATTTGGCAATAAGGAGTTCATGATCTGAGCCAAAGTCAACTCCTGGTCTTCTTTCTGCTGACTGTATAGAGCTTCTCCATCTTTGGCTGCAAAGAATATAATCAATCTGATTTTTTTATTGGCCACCTGGTGACGTCGATGTGTAAAATCTTCTCTCATGTTGTTGGAAGACGGTGTTTACTATGACCAGTGCATTGTCTTGGCATAACTCTGTTAGCCTTTGGCATGCTTCATTGTGGACTCCAAGGCCAAATTTGCCTGTTACCCCAGGTATCTCTTCACTTCCTACTTTTGCATTCCAGTCCCCTATAATGAAAAGGGCATCTTTTTTGGGTGTTAGTTCTAGAAGGTCTTGTAAACCTTCATAGAACCATTCACCTTCAGCTTCTTCAACATACTGGTTAGGGCATAGATATGGATTACTGTGATATTGAATGGTTTGTCTTGGAAATGAACAGAGATCATTCTGTCCTTTTTAAGATTGCATCCAAGTACTCCATTTTGGATTCTTTGTTGACTATGATGGCTACTCTATTTCTTCTAAAGGATTCTTGCCCAGTCATAGATATAATGGTCATCTGGGTTAAATTAACCGATTTCTGTCCATTTTAGTTCACTTATTCCTAAAATGTCAATGTTCAGTCTTGCCATCTCCTGTTTGACCACTTCCAATGTGCCTTGCAGATGACACGACCCTTATGGCAGAAGGTGAAGAGGAACTACAAAGCCTCTTGATGAAAGTGGAAGTGGAGACTGAAAAAGTTGGCTTAAAGCTCAACATTCAGAAAACAAAGATTATGGCATCTGGTCCCATCATTTCATGGGAAATAGATGGGGAAGCAGTGGAAACAGTGTCAGACTTTATTTTTTGGGCTCCAAAATCACTGCAGATGGTGACTGCAGCCATGAAATTAAAAGACGCTTACTCCTTGGAAGGAAAGTTATGACCAACCTAGATAGCATATTCAAAAGCCAGAGACATTACTTTGCCGACAAAGGTCTGTCTAGTCAAGGCTCTGGTTTTTCCTGTGGTCATGTATGGATGTGAGAGTTGGACTGTGAAGAAGGCTGAGCACCGAAGAATTGATGCTTTTGAACTGTGGTGTTGGAGAAGACTCTTGAGAGTCCCTTGGTCTGCACAGAGATCCAACCAGTCCACTCTGAAGGAGATCAGCCCTGGTATTTCTTTGGAAGGAATGATGCTAAAGCTGAAAGTCCAGTACTTTGGCCACCTCATGTGAAGAGTTGACTCATTGGAAAAGACTCTGATGCTGGGAGGGATTGGGGGCAGGAGGAGAAGGGGACGAGAGAGGATGAGATGGCTGGATGGCATCACTGACTCGATGGACATGAGTCTGGGTGAATTCCAGGAGTTGGTGATGGACAGGGAGGCCTGGCATGCTGTGATTCATGGGGTCGCAAAGAGTCGAACATGACTGAGCGACTGAACTGAACTGAACTGAACTGAATTTGCCTTGACTCAGTAACGCTGAAGAAGGTGAAGTTGAACGCTTCTATGAAGACCTACAAGACCTTTTAGAACTCACACCCCCAAAAGATGTCCTTTACACTATAGGGGGCTGAAATGCAAAAGTAGGAAGTCAGGAAACACCTGGGATAACAGGCAACTTTGGCCTTGGAATACGGAGTGAAGCAGGGCAAAAGCTAATAGAGTTTTGCCAAGAGAACGCACGAGTCATAGCAAACACCCTATTCCAACACACAAGAGAAGACTCTACACATGGACATCACCAGATGGTCAACACCAAAATCAGATTGATTATACTCTTTGCAGTCAGAGATGGAGAAGCTCTATACAGTCAGCACAAACAAGACCAGGAGCTGACTGTGGCTCAGATCATGAACTCCTTATTGCCAAATTCAGACTTAAGTTGAAGAAAGTGGGGAAAACCACCAGACCATTCAGGTATGACCTAAATTAAATCCCTTATGATTATACAGTGGAAGTGAGAAATAGATTTAAGGGACTAGATCTGATAGAGTGCCTGAAGAACTACGGACAGAGGTTCATGACATTATACAGGAGACAGGGATCAAGACCATCCCCATGGAAAAGAAATGCAAAAAAGCAAAATGGCTGTCTGAGGAGGCCTTACAAATAGCTGTGAAAAGAACAGAAGTGAAAAGCAAAGGAGAAAAGGAAAGACATAA
>NW_011494832.1:5233651-5234265 GCF_000754665.1 Bison bison bison | reverse complement strand
TAGAGGCAGAAGATACTAAGAAGAGGTGGCAAGAATACACAGAAGAACTGTACAAAAAAGATCTTCACGACCAAGAAAATCATGATGGTGTGATCACTAACCTAGAACCAGACATCTGGAATGTGAAGTCAAGTGGGCCTTAGAAAGCATTACTACAAAGCTAGTGGAGGTGATGGAATTCCAGTTGAGCTATTTCAAATCCTGAAAGATGATGCTGTGAAAGTGCTGCTTCACTCAATATGCCAGCAAAATTAGAAAACTCAGCAGTGGCCACAGGACTGGAAAGGTCAGTTTTCATTCCAATCCCAAAGAAGCGCAATGCCAAAGAATGCTCAAACTACCACACGGTTGCACTCATCTCACATGGAGGGCTGCCGTCTATGCGGTAGCAAAGAGTCGGACACGACTGAAGTGAGTTAGCAGCAGCAGCAGCAGCAGCAGCAGCAGCAGCAGCACATGCTAGTAAAGTAATGCTCAAAATTCTGCAAGCCAGGCTTCAGCAACATGTGAACCATTAACTTCCAAATATTCAAGCTGGTTTTAGAAAAGGCAGAGGAACCAGAGATCAAATTGCCAACATCTGCTGGATCATCGAAAAAGCAAGAGAGTTCCAG
>NW_011494832.1:5233045-5233551 GCF_000754665.1 Bison bison bison | reverse complement strand
CCTGAAGAACTACGGACAGAGGTTCATGACATATACAGGAGACAGGGATCAAGACCATCCCCATGGAAAAGAAATGCAAAAAAGCAAAATGGCTGTCTGAGGAGGCCTTACAAATAGCTGTGAAAAGAACAGAAGTGAAAAGCAAAGGAGAAAAGGAAAGACATAAGCATCTGAATACAAAGTTCCAAAGAATAGCAAGGAGAGATAAGAAAGCCTTCCTCAGCGATCAGTGCAAAGAAATAGAGGAAAACAACGGAATGGAAAGACTAGAGATCTCTTCAAGAAAATTAGAGATACCAAGGGAACATATGATGCAAAGATGGGCTCGATAAAGGACAGAAATGGTATGGACCTTAGAGGCAGAAGATACTAAGAAGAGGTGGCAAGAATACACAGAAGAACTGTACAAAAAAGATCTTCACGACCAAGAAAATCATGATGGTGTGATCACTAACCTAGAACCAGACATCCTGGAATGTGAAGTCAAGTGGGCCTTAGAAAGCATT
>NW_011494832.1:5225563-5232309 GCF_000754665.1 Bison bison bison | reverse complement strand
TGAGATTTGGACTGTGAAGAAGGCTGAGTGCCGAAGAATTGATGCTTTTGAACTGTGGTGTTGGAGAAGACTCTTGAGAGTCCCTTGGACTGCAAGGAGATCCAACCAGTCCATTGTGAAGGAGATCAGCCCTGGGATTTCTTAGGAAGGAATGATGCAAAAGCTGAAACTCCAGTCCTTTGGCCACCTCATGCGAAGAGTTGACTCATTGCAAAAGACTCTGATGCTGGGAGGGATTGGGGGCAGGAGGAGAAGGGGACGAGAGAGAATGAGATGGCTGGATGGCATCACTGACTCGATGGACATGAGTCTGAGTGAACCCCGGGAGTTTTTGATGGACAAGGAGGCCTGGTGTGCTGCATTTCATGGGGTCGCAGAGTCGGACACGACTGAGGGACTGATCTGATCTGATCTGATCTGATGGTGGAAGTAATGAAGATAATGGTGACTTCCTCAAAAGGTCCCATGCAGGCACTGCTGTACTCAGTGCTCCCAACCATGCAGCAGGCCATCACCAACACACGCTTCCACCAGAGACTTCTGGATACTCACAGGCAAGTCTGGGTCAGTCTTTTGTGGGGTCACTTCTCCTTTCTCCTGGGTCCTGTTGTGCACAAGGTTCTGTTTGTGCCCTCCAAGAGTCTATTTCCCAAGTCCTGTGTAAGTTCTGGGAGCTCTATGATGGGGTTAATAGCGACTTCCTCCAAGAGGGTTTATGCCATATCCAAGTGTGCCACACCCTACCCAAGTCTGCTGTACCGAGCCACTTCCCCTGAGGCAGTCCACCACTGACCGGTACCTCCACAGGAGACACTCAAACACAGTTCTGTCTCAGTCTCTGTGGGGTCTCTGGCTCCTGGTGTGCACAGGGTTTGTTTGAGCCCTCTGAGCATCTCTGGCTGGTATAGGTTTTTATTTTAAAAGCAATTTCGCCCCTCCTACCATCTTGTTGGGGCTTCACTGTTGTGGTTGGACATGGGGTATTTTTGTTGTTGTTGTTGGGATCCAACATTCTCCAGTAGATGGTTGTTCAGCAGTGAGTTGTAGTTTTGGAGTTCTCGCAGGAGAGGCTGAGTGCATGTCCTTCTACTCCACCATCTTACACCACAAATGGGTAACGATGATCACCTCCAAAGGACTTACACCTGCACACCATGCCTCCCAATATCACGGCAATCAGTTTCCTGACCTCTTTAGGCCACTCTGCATCCACACCTCCAGCAGAAACTTTCAAACACTCACAGGCAATTCTGGTTCAATCTCTTGTGGGGTCACTGCTCCTTTCTCCTGGGTCCTGATACACAAATGGTTTTGTTTATGCTCTCCAAGAATCCTGTTTCCCCAGTCCTGTGGAAGTTCTATAATCTAATTCCACTGGCCTTCAAAGTAAAATTCCCTGGGGGTTCTCAAATTGCCAACATCCATTGGATCATAGAAAAAAGCAAAAGAGAATTCCAGAAAAAACATCTACTTATTCTTCATTGACTATGCTAAAGACTTTGACTGTGTCAAATCTGTGTGTTGTGAATCACAACAAACTGTGGAAAATTCTCTCCACAGAAAAGAGATGTGAATACCAGAACACCCTACCTGGCTTCTGAGAAACCTATACGCAGGTCAAGAAGCAACAGTTAGAAGTGGACATGGAACAATGGACTGTTTCAAAATTGGGAAAGGAGTATGTTAAGGCTATATATTGCCACCCTGCTTATTTAACTTATATGCAGAGTGCATTATGAGAAACGCTGGGCTGGATGAAGGACAACCTGGAATCAAGATTGCTGGGAGAAATATCAATAACCTTAGATATGCAGATGACACTACCATTATGGCAGAGACTAACAGGAACTAAAGAACCTCTTGATGAAAGTGAAAGAGGAGAGTGAAAAAGTTGGTTTAAAACTCAACATTCAAAAACTAAGATCAAAGCATCCGAATCCAACACTTCATGGCAAATAGATGGGGAAACAATGGAAACAGTGACAGACTTTATTTTCTTGGGCTCCAAAATCTCTGTGGATGGTGACTGCAGACATGAAATTAAAAGACACTTGCTCCTTGGAAGAAAAGCTATGACAAACCCAGACAGCATATTAAAAAGCAGAGACATTACTTTGCCAACAAACATCTGTATAGTCAAAACTATGATTTTTCCAGTAGTCATGTGAGACCTGAACAATAAAGAAGGCAGAGTAATGAAGAATTGATGCCTTTAAGCTGTAGTGCTGGAGAAAACTCTTGAGTGTCCCTTAGACAGCAAGGAGACCAAATCAGTCAATCCTAAAGGAAATCATCCCCGAATAATCATTGGAAGGACTGATGCTGAGGCTGAAGCTCCAATACTTTGGCTATCTGATGTGAAGAGTCAACTCATTGGAAAAGACCCTGATGCCGAGAAGGATTGAAGGCAAGTGGAAAAGGGCATGGCAGAGGACGAGATGGTTGGATGGCATCACTGACTCGATAGACATGAGTTTGAGTAATCTCCGGGAGATGGTGAAGGACAGGGAATCCTTCTGTGCTGTAGTCCATGGGGTCACAAAGGTTCAGACATGACTGAACAACTGAACAAATCCCTCTTTGCCATGTTCCTCCCAGTCTCTGCTTTCATGTCTAAAATCACACCTGACATTCACTCAGCCTGCATGGGGGCACGTAGGTACTACTTACCTTCTAATTAATCCCATTTCACAACCAATATTCAGATATCACTTATACTTTGATGCTTTTAGGTGCCCTAAGAAATGAACATTTTAGAAAAAAATTATTTCAAAAATTTAAATAAAGTCATAGTATTGAGAAGTCATTTTTCTAAACCAGTGAGTCTCATATTTTCCCACTGCAATACACATATATAGATGTAACAGTTTGTACACCACATTTGGGAACCATTTTATTTCCCACTTAGGGAAACAAACAGAAAATTTTCTAATTTATTTGAAAAATAAAAGTAAATTATTTCCGAAAATTAGTAGATTCTGACTGATAACAAATTATTTCCTTCCTACCACAGTTAAACATGACACTCTAAAGATGAGTGACACAATGTGAGAAATACTTTTATTAGTGATTACTTCTGGAAGTTAAGAAAATGCAACCTACAAGGATAAAGCAAACTACTAAGGCCACTGAACTCTGAAAGTGAATAGCTTGGACTAGGACTCAGCTCTCTCAGTGAACAGAGACAGCAGAATTTTCAGGTAGGTAAATTCTAAATAAAATTAAATAAATTTGTGAGTCATTTCCTGACAGGAAATTCTTCTTCTGAGAGGGAATTGGGAGCCAAATCTCATTAAGGCAAAAGGTTTTTCTGAGACTTCAACTTTAAAAATTTAAGTAACCAGCAAAGAATGGTTACACCTGGAGGAGGAAATCAGGCCAGAGTTGCATGATGTAGTTGTGCTAGCAACTGGAAATATCAGAAATTAATATAGCTCCACAAAATATTTTAAGTCTCCAGGGAAAATTCAATGGAAAAAAATTTAATATTCTATAGATTAACAATAGAGGTTTTTTAACTTTCCAAAGTTTTTCACATAATCTATTCTATTTGATCCCCATGACAAATTGTGAAACAAATTTTTTTATTTTTTCTATTTTACTAATAAGGAAATGAGACACAGAATATATAACATTTGTTCAATATCACAAATCCAGCAAATTGTAGAGCTGGGATTGAAACAAGGCCCCCTGATTATAAGTCTAGCACTGTTTTCACATGAAATTGTAAGTCATAAATGAGAAATGGAAGACTGCCAAGAAATTGTATAATTTATATACCAATTGGTAAAAGTGATCTAGGGACATTATATCTAAAATTTAATTATGTTAAACATGTAGCTATTCATCTTACCAGCAAATTAAAATGATTTGTCAATTACTGTTCCTGTGCTCTATTGCTTTCCACTCTTGAAGACAGACAGAGACTACCTAAGTAGTGAACAAAGCACTTTGGGTTTGTGTATCAATAATATAGACTTGAAATATTTCTCTACTTCTTATTTCCATACTAGTTCACAATTTAACACCTGCATAGCCCTGGGTGCGGTAACTTATATGGACTCCATTTTCTATACTTTACATTAGGGAATGTTTTATCTACTACAAAACATGGATGTGAATAATGAGGATTAAATATTTAAAACTGAGTACAACATGAGTTATAAATGCTTATTAATAATGTGTTTCAATTTAGATTCCCAGGCAGCCCATAGTGGTCATACTAGTTTAGCCTTAACTTGAAGACTTTGCCCTATTTCAGTCAGATAAATGGTGAATCAATGATAGTATAGAACAGTGAAATTTTTAAATTGAGAATTTGAAAAGTTAATGTACAACAAACAAAATTTCAAAGCAGGAAAGAAAAGATAAACCAAACATATCTAAAATATTACAAAGTCATGAGTAATAAAGGGAACTATCATATAATTCCAAAGGAGTTATTTCATCTTATTACTAATTTTTTCTGATACCTTCAGTCAGAATTTCCAGAAATTCAATGGAACAATAAAAATACATAAAGTTAGACCTCAATAGTATTTTACTCATTATTACAGACATATATCAAACCAGTCAATCTTAAAGGAAATCAACCCTGAATACTCATCGGAAAGACTGATGCTGAAGCTGAAGCTGTAATATTTTGGTCACCTGATGTGAACAGCTGACTCATTGGAAAAGACCCTGATGCTGGAAAAGACTGAGAGCAGAAGGAGAAGATGTCAGAGGATGAGATGGCTGGATAGCATCACCAATGCAATGGATATGAACTTGGGCAAACTCTGGGAGAAGGTGAGGGACAGGGAGGCCTGGGGTCTGCAGTCCATGGGGCTGTGAAGAGTCAGACACAACTCGGTGACTGAACAACAACACACAGATAAATAATCCAGTTTCTCTACCAAAATCCTGGTCACCCTGAATTTATTTTTCTTACAATTTCCACCTAATTATCAGTAAATCCCATCAGGTAGAACTTCAAAGTTGAATTAATCCTTGAACAGCTTTGGGCATAGGGGCACCACCATAGGCACTGTTGAAAATCTAAATATAACTTTACAGCTGGCCCTCTTACCCTCAGTTTTGCATTCCTGGGTTCAAACAACCACAGATCCTAGAGTAATATAGTATATATTTAGTGAAAGAAATCCTAGTATAAGTGGACCTGAGCAGTTCAAACACTTGTTGTTCAAGAGTCAAATGTATATCCATAATAGGGCAATACCCACCTCACCATCTCCACTGCTAATAACCTCTTCCAAGTCACCATCACCTCTCAGTCTCCTGTGTGCTCTTCCTGTTAACTTACTCAATTGCAACTGCTCTAGTCTCATTTCTCTTTTTTAAAATCCGCAAGCTCAAGACTTTAGGGCTTTTGACTGCTGCTGCTGCTAAGTCGCTTCAGTCGTGTCTGACTGTGCGACCCCAGAGACAGCAGCCCACCAGGCTCCCCTGTCCCTGGGATTCTCCAGGCAAGAACACTGGAATGGGTTGCCATTCCCTTCTCCAATGCATGAAAGTGAAAAGTGAAAGTGAAGTCGCTCAGTCATGTCCAACTCTTCACGACCCCATGGACTGCAGCCCACCAGGCTCCTCCGTCCATGGGATTTTCCAGGCAAGAGTACTGGAGTGAGTTGCCATTGCCTTCTCTGCTCTTCCCCAAATGGTTACATAGTACCTCACCTCTCCTTTTACAGGTCCTTTTTTCTCTGTGATCCCACTCACTATGTTATTTGAAATTGTGTCATCACAGTCTCCTAATTTCTGCTTTAAATTTTCTCCAGAGTCATTAGTACTATATTTATGTATTAATTGCATTTTCTTCTCTTTCTAGGATGTAAAGTTCTGTGAGGGTGGGGAATTTTGTCTGTTTTTAACTGCTGTATCCTTATGTCATGGAATAGTACTTACCCATAGAAGATAAAAAAAAGTATTTTGGAACACACTACCCTTTTTTTAAGTAATTTGAAATAAATAAATTTATGAAATAATGTAAGTATTTACACATCTAATCATTTATTTCCATGCTGTATTTTCATACAAAACTATCTACCATTAAGTGTTTTGTGGAAATAAACTTAAAAGAGACTTCTGCGAAAAAAAGTAATTTTAAGTAAATTATTTTTATCCTATTCTGTTTAAAATAGTGGACTATTAAATAAAGTATGAATTGAACAATCGTGCAGCTTTTTTAAAAATTATATTTTTGTCCTCTTTTATTCAGTCTTTTGTTCACCCGAAGATGTATTACAATGATCTTGTAACTTAATTCAATTATGTGTATTTATAATCCTTTTAAAGATAATGAAGACCAGTTTAAAATTTGAACGTGTGTTCTGCCAGCCATTGCTTCTAGCTCTGAAACCCAGTTGTATGATATCTAATCTATCAATGATGAAGACATGAAACAAAAATCCTCTGTGAAATATTATTTATACCCTCAGGTCAGGGCATTGATTCATAGTATTTACTTTTTAGTATATTTCCATTAATTGACACTTTAAAAATCTGTATTCATTACTTATTCAGTCAGTACCTTAGTTCAACCCTGCTGCTCATTTGCACAATCAGCAGACTCCTAACAGAAGCAGAAGATATTAAGAAGAGATGGCAAGAATACACAGAAGAATTGTACAAAAAAGATCTTCACGACCCAGATAATCACGATGGTGTGATCACTGACCTAGAGCCAGACATCCTGGAATGTGAAGTCAAGTGGGCCTTAGAAAGCATCACTACGAACAAAGCTA
>NW_011494832.1:5222873-5224885 GCF_000754665.1 Bison bison bison | reverse complement strand
TTAAAGCTCAACATTCAGAAAACGAAGATTATGGCATCTGGTCCCATCACTTCATGGGAAATAGATGAGGAAACAGTGGAAACAGTGTCAGACTTTATTTTTCTGGGCTCCAAAATCACTACAGATGGTGACTGCAGCCATGAAATTAAAAGACGCTTACTCCTTGGAAGGAAAGTTATGACCAACCTAGATAGCATATTCAAAAGCCAGAGACATTACTTTGCCGACAAAGGTTTGTCTAGTCAAGGCTCTGGTTTTTCCTGTGGTCATGTATGGATGTGAGAGTTGGACTGTGAAGAAGGCTGAGCACCGAAGAATTGATGCTTTTGAACTGTGGTGTTGGAGAAGACTCTTGAGAGTGCCTTGGTTGCAAGGAGATCCAACCAGTCCACTCTGAAGGAGATCAGCCCTGGTATTTCTTTGGAAGGAATGATGCTAAAGCTGAAAGTCCAGTACTTTGGCCACCTCATGTGAAGAGTTGACTCATTGGAAAAGACTCTGATGCTGGGAGGGATTGGGGTCAGGAGGAGAAGGGGACGACAGAGGATGAGATGGCTGGATGGTATCACTGACTCGATGGACGTGAGTCTGGGTGAACTCTGGGAGTTGGTGATGGACAGGGAGGCTTGGCGTGCTGCAATTTGTGGGGTCGAAAAGAGTCAGACACAACTGAGCAACTGAACTGAACTGAACTGAAAGAGATTCCCAGCCTGTGACAGTGGAAAGAAGAGGTTGTGCCTGAATCATGGAGAATGCTAAAGAAGAAAAACAAATTACAAATTTCAAGATATTTATCTGAAATTTGGAACAAACTTGGTTATGTTATTGGGAACAGAGAAGCTTGACAGAGAAGATTCCTGCTCTAGTCCAGGACCTCACTGCTAAAGAACTAGATTTCACTTGAAATGAAGAGATTTTTTTTTTTTTCCTGTAAAATCAAAAATATTCAAGAGATGTTAACAATATCTAGTGGAGCTAACAGGAAATAAAGAAAGTAGAAAATGTTAGACAAGTATTTGGGACTGGAGATTTTGTTTTTTTTTTTTTTCTTTTAAAGTAGTCATAAAGCAGATATGAGGTAAAACAAGTACTAGTTCAATTACTTATTTCAAATTCTGCTCTTAGCCTCAGGTAACTCACTCAGACATCTTAACTGAGATGGTTTGTCATTCGGCTTAATCATGGGAAATGACTAGATAATTCCTCAATGTTTCTAGCAGAACTGATATTTCTGTAAAGAGAAATTAAAGGTATCAAATCAATTCTTGGGGTAATAATTTATTCTTTACTGTTATTTTAGTTTCTGACTCTATAATAGGAAGGTTCCTTTATGGTTCCAAAAATATCTTACAATTGCATTTTTCATAGTCTTTTGAAGGCATTTATGTTTGGACAGTTAACAAGTCACTGGGGAGTCTGTGGACAGGAAAAAGCACAACCCTAACAGTAAGCCCATGTTTTTATAAAGAACTCCTGGTGTTTTAAAGTTGTGGGCTGCAAAGCTGTGGTTAGTGAAGAAATTAGTCATGAAAACACAGCATAGCACAGCAGGGATTTATTATGCGTGAACCACTTCCATTTTTTTGTTTGTTTGTTTCTTTATTTGAAACAAGCTAGATGGTGAAACTGTTGAAATTTCCTAGTGGCACATAACTTTAAGGGAGTGCCCCACTCTCCTCCTCAATACATCATTGCTGATTGAGATTATTCGGAAGATATGAATACTCCCAAAACTAAAAGCAAAACAAGGATTTCAACACATGGGAAATTCCAAATGTGCAAACATGAAAGTTACCACACCCATAACTGAATATTCAGTTTGTTTTTCTGAAAATCAGCACATACATATACATCTGAGTTTTAAGATTAAAATGGGTTGTTGTGTTTTCATTTTCATTCATTTATATGCAAATTTTGATTTCTTTTTTGATTTCTTCTGTGATTTGTTGGTTATTCAGCAGTGTGTTGTTCAGCCTCCATATGTTGGAATTTTTAATAGTTTTTCTACTGTA
>NW_011494832.1:5221942-5222679 GCF_000754665.1 Bison bison bison | reverse complement strand
GTTTTAAAGTCTATTTTATCTGATATAAGTATTGCTACTCCTGCTTTCTTTTGGTCCCTATTTGCATGGAAAATCTTTTTCCAGCCCTTCACTTTCAGTCTGTATGTGTCCCCTGATTTGAGGTGGGTCTCTTGTAGACAACATATGTAGGGGTCCTGTTTTTATATCCATTCAGCCAGTCTTTGTCTTTTGGTTGGGGCATTCAACCCATTTACGTTTAAGGTAATTACTGATAAGTATGATCCCATTGCCATTTACTTTATTGTTTTGGGTTTGAATTTATATACCCTTTTTGTGTTTCCTGTCTATAATTTCACAATTTGTATGGAAATACAAAAAACCTCGAATAGTCAAAGCTATCTTGAGAAAGAAGAATGGAACTGGAGGAATCAACCTGCCTGACTTAAGGCTCTACTACAAAGCCACAGTCATCAAGACAGTATGGTACTGGCACAAAGACAGAAATATTGATCAACGGAACAAAATAGAAAGCCCAGAGATAAATCCATGCACATATGGACACCTTATCTTTGACAAAGGAAGCAAGAATATACAATGGATTAAAGACAATCTCTTTAACAAGTGGTGCTGGGAAAACTGGTCAACCACTTGCAAAAGAATGAAACTAGAGCACTTTCTAACACCATACACAAAAATAAACTCAAAATGGATTAAAGATCTAAACGTAAGACCAGAAACTATAAAACTCCTAGAGGAGAATATAGGCAAAACACTCT
>NW_011494832.1:5193977-5221842 GCF_000754665.1 Bison bison bison | reverse complement strand
CACAGCAGGATCCTCTATGACCCACCTCCCAGAATATTGGAAATAAAAGCAAAAATAAACAAATGGGACCTAATTAAACTTAAAAGCTTCTGCACAACAAAAGAAACTATAAGCAAGGTGAAAAGACAGCCTTCAGAATGGGAGAAGATAATAGCAAATGAAGCAACAGACAAACAACTAATTTCAAAAATATACAAGCAACTCCTAAAGCTCAATTCCAGAAAAATAAATGACCCAATCAAAAAATGGGCCAAAGAACTAAATAGACATTTCTCCAAAGAAGACATACAGATGGCTAACAAACACATGAAAAGAGGCTCAACATCACTCATTATCAGAGAAGTGCAAATCAAAACCACCATGAGGTACCATTTCACGCCAGTCAGAATGGCTGCGATCCAAAAGTCTACAAGCAATAAATGCTGGAGAGGGTGTGGAGAAAAGGGAACCCTCTTACACTGTTGGTGGGAATGCAAACTAGTACAGGCACTATGGAGAACAGTGTGGAGATTCCTTAAAAAACTGGAAATAGAACTGCCTTATCACCCAGCAATCCCACTGCTGGGCATACACACTGAGGAAACCAGAAGGGAAAGAGACACGTGTACCCCAATGTTCATCGCAGCACTGTTTATAATAGCCAGGACATGGAAGCAACCTAGATGTCCATCAGCAGATGAATGGATAAGAAAGCAGTGGTACATATACACAATGGAGTATTACTCAGTCATTAAAAAGAATACATTTGAATCAGTTCTAATGAGGTGGATGAAACTGGAGCCTATTATACAGAGTGAAGTAAGCCAGAAGGAAAAACACCAATACAGTATACTAACGCATATATATGGAATTTAGAAAGATGGTAACAATAACCCTGTATATGAGACAGCAAAAGATACACTGAAGTATAGAACAGTCTTTTGGACTCTGTGGGAGACTGAGAGGGTGGGATGATCTGGGAGAATGGCATTGAAATATGTATAATATCATATATGAAACAAGTCGCCAGTCCAGGTTCGATGCATGATACTGGATGCTTGGGGCTGGTGCAGTGGGACAACCCAAGAGGGATGGTATGGGGAGGGAGGAAGGAGGAGGGTTCAGGATGGGGAATACATGTATACCTGTGGCAGATTCATTTTGATATATGGAAAAACCAATACAATATTGTAAAGTTAAATAAAATAAAATTAAAAAAACCATTAAAATGGAAATCACTCACCAAACATGAATGAGAAAGGCAGAATTTGGAGCAAATAGAATTACAAATACTAAATGGGAGAATTTGGGAAACATGTTCAGTATTCTCCAGGGGATAAATTTGAAGTTCCTGTAATACTTTCAACACACTAATAAGCTTTAAAGAATTGCATGAAGGGCTTAAAAATTTTAAAACACTTCAAATAACTAATTATTGAATTTTTAGCTAATGTATTTTTCTCCTTCTACATTCTCCAACATCTTCTCTTCAAGAGTACATGTGCGTCTCTGTTTTTATTTCAGTACCACCTCGGTATAGAGAATGGGCTTCCCCGGTGGCTCAGTGGTAAAGAATTTGCCTGCAATGCAGGAGACCCAGGTTTAATCCCTGGGTCAGGAAGATACCCTGGAGAAGGAAATGGAAACCCACTTCAGTATTCATGCCTGGAGAATCCCATGGACAAAGGATGCTGGCAGGCTACAGTCCACAGAGTCACAAAGAGTCAGACATGACTGAAGCGACTGAGCACGCACGCATACTTAGAGAATACACACCTAACTTTAGCACATATGAAGGCCTTGATATCGCATTATCACCTATAATCATATTTGATATTCTGTGAAAGAAATTATTTCTCAACTGTAACTACTGTATGATAAGAATCTTGAAAGTCTAACCTCTCTTCACAACAGATGAAGTGAATATATTTAGTCAGGTGTGTTTTAACAGATAGCCTCCTCCTCCCTAATTATCCTCTCAGCTAGGAGGTGTTTTCCACTAACATGCAGATATTATTCTAAAAGTTCCTTAAATCTTACAAAATATGGCAACATTAAATCAGGAACACCATGCAAGGCTAGGACACCATGAGGACATGAAGACTGGAAGAGAAGTAAACCTGAAGCAGGGAAAAGGTTTAGAAAAGGAAATGGAGGACTAAAAGTTTATAATGCAATATGATTCCTTATAACATCTACTCCTTAATTGAGACAGTGTAATGTATCAGTAAATCATGAGACATTGGGAATTCCCTGGTGGCCTAGTGGCTAGGATTCCAGGCTTTCATTGCCACGGTCTGGATTCAGTCCCTGGTCAGGGAACTGAGAAACCACAAGCTGTACAGTAGGCCAAATAAATAAATAAGTAAATCATGAGATATTAGTATAGGAAATATTGGATAACAATGTGGAAAATAAGCTGATGATATATGTGTGATATATATGAAGCTCAAAGAAAAAACATTGAATAAAGCAAGCTAGAAACAAAACAGTATTTACTGTATGTTTTCACCCATATGAAGGTCAGACAGAGATGGAAGCAATAAATAGTGCCTGAATTCAGAAAAATCATTAACTTTGGAAGGAAGAATGATGACTAGAAGGGGTGGTGTGTTATAAACATAGAATATGATGCTATATAATGATGATATATAGTTTTGCATATATATATGTAATTAATTTCCTTAAGTATATATATAAAACTAATATATATATATAAACATATATTTAACTTTATATATAAATTTATATATACAAAGTATATATATATATATATACACACACACACATATATATAACTAATTTCTCTTACTTGGCTCTCCCTGACAGCCAAGTAAGATAGATAGACTGTAAGATGCCTTCCTTGATCCCCACCTGCTACTATTTATGTTCTTATGTAACTTCCTCCCCTTGAATGTGGATTGAACCTATTGACATGTTTTTAAAGAACAACATACAGCAAATTACTTTAGTGTTTGTTACATAAGATTATGACTTCTGTCTTGCAAGCAGACCCATTCTTTTGCTGCCCTTGATAAAGCAAATTAGCACACTGGAGAGCCCCACTGGCAAGGAACTGAGGGTGGTGGCCTCCAAACAATTGCAAGGGAGGAATGAAGTCTTCAGTCCCAAACCTCTAAATTATGACCAGATCCATGACCCATAGAAACTGAGATAATAACTGTGTGTTGTTGGTATTGGGCCAATTTTTTATGTTGCAACAACAAAAAAAACACACCAAGCAAAACAAATCTGTAAAACAAATTAGCCAATGAGCTACAGTTCTGGATAAATGAAAAGTATACAATGATATAAAGCTTATTATTTGAAGTTACTTTTTCTTACAATTAAGTTCTATTAGAGGTAGGTGTGCAAAGAGTCATACTTTGAGTTTGCCTTGGACTAAAGAAGTTTCCCAGGATATGCGACTTTCAGTTTTAAAAGCAAGATAGTCTTTGACAAAATAGGACAGTCAGTCACCTACATATTGATGGTATAGTCCTTTTAGCTTGTGGTTTGTTCTTAAAACACAATAAAGTCTTAATATTTGTTACATGAATTAATTTTCAAAATAAATACTTCAAAAATAAGTACTTCTATTCTAAAATTGAGAGTCAGGAAAAGAAAACTATAAATATTTTTCAAAACTTTTCCTTCTCTTTTCTTGTCATTCTCTTTGTATGTAAAACCAAGATAAGAGAAATCAGTTATAATTAAATAAAATAAAGTTTTGTGGTCCAATTTTAGAGAATCTGTCTGAATACATTGCTGTTAACAAAGACCAAGACTTGTTAGACTGTCATGAATCAAGTGAGTAAAGGTCAATTTTGACCAGAGTTATCATCACTAGTCAGTCTTACTGCAAAAATTTCCATTTCAGTGACACTTCAGAGCAGAAGAAATAAAATAACAAACTCTCTAAATAATTGGTCTTATACAGGAAAACTTATCTTCTATTGAAAAACTTGTAGAAAAGACTGTGACTTTTTCAGAATCACTCCCACTGAAACACATAATCTATCTGTCTCTTTGTGTTTGTCTCTCTCTTTCTTACCTCAAAAGCCTACTTTTAATTCCACATACCTCATTATTGCATGTTGCTGCTGCTGCTGCTAAGTCGCTTCAGTCTGTCCGACTCTGTGTGATCCCATAGATGGCAGCCCACCAGGCTCCTCTGTCCCTGGGATTCTCCAGGCAAGAACACTGGAGTGGGTTGCCATTTCCTTCTCCAATGCATGCATGCATGCTAAGTCACTTCAGTCATGTCCGACTCAATGCGACCCTATGGATACCAGCCCATCAGGATCCTCTGTCCATGGGATTCTCTAGGCAAGAATACTGGAGTGGGTTGTCATGTCCTTCTCCATATGAATATTGTATATTTTCTCTTAAAAATTTAGAAAACAAACACTAATTATTCAATTATTATTGTATACCTTATTCATGGTTAAAGAAAATCAAAGTAAATCATAAATTAATAGCTAAATTTATTTCAACCTTTCATAGCTATATGGTTTAATCTGTTTATTTAAAGAGTAGTGTATTTTACTAAAAATATTGAAACTTATGACTTTCTAAGAGTGCTAATAATTAGACTTAATGCTGCTAAGTCACTTCAATCCTGTCCGACTCTAGTGACCCCATGGACTGCAGCCCACCAGGCTCCTCTGTCCATGGGATTTTCCAGGCAAGAGTACTGGAGTGGGGTGCCATTGCCTTCTCCGAATAATTAGATTTAATAGTGACTGTAAAATGTCTTTATATCAGATGATTTGGGCAGTAATCAATCTAAATTTTGGAAGTTATTTATCCCATTAACTTGAAGGTTGTTCAAAATTATTACTGTTTTCATCTCAATATCTTGGTCTGTGACATTAGAAATCCTAGAAAATTAGAAAGCTCTGTTAAAATGCAATTAGATCTCTTGAGAAAGAACACAAGTTTAGCCATTAGTATCCATTTACCCATTAGTATATGCAACTTAACCATAAACTTCCTATTTATACCCCAGAAGAGAACAAAGCTGGGAAACAAGACATAATACCAGTGCATTTTGCTGAGGAGAAGAAAAATTTGAAGTATATGTGTCTTCTTTGCTGGAAGATTTAGATAAGAAGTATCAGGGAGAGCTGAAAACTGGTGTGACTCATCTCAAAGGAAAGACAGTATACAGAATATTAAAAATAACTGGCCATATATTATATGTTATACTATATTGTACTTGAATTTTAAATTTCATTAATAACTTTTCTCAAATTAGATTTTCTATGATATTAGACTCATTTACACATAAATGGGAAAGCAAAAATCTAGACTTGAGTGCTTACATAGAAAGTTCATTTGTAAGAATTGAGATCACCTCAAATATAGTTCACATTTCAATTTATCTTCATATTGTAAAATGCATACAACCTCTGTTTTTGTTTAAACAAGCAGCATATTCTCTGATCTTCATGGCAATCTGGTAAGAAAAAATCATTTCCCTTTCTGAACTAGATTTTTATAACTCTAGAGTACACAGGGTTATTAACATTTGAAAAATAGGTTTTATATTCCTTGGAGCTGAAGAAATTAGAAGATAAATGACAGTAAAATAATTCACAATTCAGTGATTTCAAGGAAACAGTTTTGAGTAACATCCTTGATGAATTGTGGTGCTTTTAGGTGTACTAATATAAAGATGCTCACATAGCTCACATCTGTGCTGTTCTAGGAAAAGTAAATGATCATTTTCATCAAGAAAGTAGTGGAACTCAATGTTTAACTGTGCAGCATATAGAATCACACTTCAGGTTCAATGCCAGATCCGTCACTTGACAGTTCAATGCCAGATCTCATCTTTGACCCTATCAGTCAAAAGATGAGTCTTTATGTTTGCAAGAGCTAGGCAGTTAAGTGGGAGAACTTCTCCTATAAGAATATAGACATGGTCTTGAAACAATACACTTCTTCTTCAGTGAATAAAATGAACCAGAAGATTAACAGTACATGAATTAAGAACTGAGTTATACACTGAATGTGCTTCACAGCGGTCCAAAGAGAAAAGCTGTAATCATCTACCATGGGGTTAAGAATTTTGTTTAGTATTTTAGAAATATGGTATAAGGAAAAGAAAGAGCCAATACTACTTTTGTCTTCATATCCTTAAGATATGAGACTGCTTAGAAGGTCCTATTTGGAATAGCTCAGCCTCTACTAATAAAATATTAAGACTAGAAGCAAGAAGAATTGCAAGACTGTCCCTGTGATTAATCTGCTGAGGTAAACACTGAGAAAGGTAGGGGATGCAAGTGAAGAGGAGGATCCTTCTTAAAATAGGGAAAGTTAAATGAAGAATTAGACAGATGCTTGGAAGCTACTGCTTTATTCAGAAGGTCACATTTTAAAATTATTTTATCTTCCTTTCACAATTACAGAACTATGTTTGTATTACGTGGATTCTAGCAGTTTTCATATTCCATTTCAATTCATTCTCTGTGCACAGTCTGGGTAGGTAGGTAGGTAAGTAAGTAGGTAGAAAGATATATGCACACATACATATTTACAAACATTATACATATGCATTTACACATACAGAGAGTAGAAAAATTGATAAAAAGAGATATGAGCACTCTATGATGAGAAATTAAGATATCCAAAGGAAATGAAATAAAAGACTAAAATTTAGACATTCAAAATTATAGAACAAATTTCATTCTTACATTAAGTGCACTCCGTTTCTTTCCTTTTTCACTCTCTCTCTGGGACAGTCTAAGAATCTCTCACATATTCAAAGGGCAGATATAGACAGCATATCTGCATTTTATTTCCTCTTAATCTAATGGTTTGAATTTACTCTGATACCCTGCATTTGATTTGCATAACAGAGAATAAATCTATTTCCTGAAATATTTACCCACAATTATTTAATACCATAGAATTTGTGGATGTTCAAGAGATTTAATTCACACAAATAATATTAAAGGAAATGAAGGATTCCTCTCATCATATATGATGCAGTCTAGTTCAAGTCTTGGAGAGTAATGAAAGTGGATGATAGATATCAAAATATGTCAATATTTTGGAAATAACAGTGCAGTATTAGCATTAGCATTTTAAAGTTGCATATCAAAGGAAAGGCATCAACTGCCCAAGGGCATTTAAATACCTAACCACATAGCTAAAGTTATAATATTTTCTCCACATGTTGCATTCCTTTGACTTTTGGCTTTGTCTATTGCTAAAAATGTCTTCCAGATGCCATCATTATTGTTATAGATCCATTTCACATTTTAGACTACTTGAAGCTAAAGGAGAAAAATATTATAAAATAAAAAAAGTTTGAGGTAAAAGCAAATCTTGAAGGAGAAAATTTAATACATTGTTTTATATTTATTTCCAATTTTATACTGATATACAAAATACACATGCATTAATTGAGTCTATGAATTTTATGAAGCTATAATGTTTTTCATATTTTTATCACAGAAAATAAATTAACAGGGTAAATCTTTTTTTCTTTAAACCATCTAGGTAAAGAATAGTAAAAAGTCTTGCTTCTATAAAAGTGACAATACATTAGTACATTCATTATATTAATAACTGTAACGTCCATTGCTTTCTCTACATGTAAAGAAGAATTATTTTCTGATCAGTGCAAAGAAATAGAGGAAAACAATAGAATGGGAGAGACTAGAGATCTCTTCAAGAAAATTAGAGATACCAAGGGAACATTTCATGCAAAGATGGGCTCAAAAAGGACAGAAATGGTATGGACTTAACAAAAGCAAAAGAGACTAAGAAGAGGTGGCAAAATTACACAGAAGAACTGTACAAAAAAGATCTTCACAACCCAGATAACCAAGATGGTGTGATCACTCACCTAGAGCCAAACATGCTGGAATGTGAAGTCAAGTGGGCCTTAGGAATCATCACTAGGAACAAAGCTAGTGGAGGTGATGGAATTCCAGTTGAGCTCTTTCAAATCCAAAAAGATGATGTTGTGAAAAGGCTGCACTTAATATGCCAGCAAATTTGGAAAACTCAGCAGTGGCCAAGGACTGGAAAAGGTCAGTTTTCATTCCAATCCCTAAGAAAGGCAATGCCAAAGAATGCTCAAACTACTGCAGAATTGTACCCATCTCACACGCTAGTGAAGTAATGCTCAAAATTCTCCAAGTCAGGCTTCAACAATACGTGAACCGTGAACTTCCAGATGTTCAAGCTGGTTTTAGAAAAGGCAAAGGAACCAGAGATCAAATTGCCAACATCCTTTGGATCATCGAAAAAGCAAGAGAGTTCCAGAGAAACACCTATTTCTGCTTTATTGACTGTGCCAAAGACCTATGCTGCCTGACCTGCCTCTTGAGAAATTTGTATGCAGGTCAGGAAGGAACAGTTAGAATTGGAAATGGAACAACAGAATGGCTCCAAATAGGAAAAGGAGTCTGTCAAGGTTTTATATTGTCACCATGCTTATTTAACTTATATGCAGAGTACATCATGAGAAATGCTGGGCTAGATGAAGCACAAGCTGGAATCAAGACTGCTGGGAGAAATATCAATAACCTCAGATATGCAGACGACACCACCCTTACAGCAGAAAGTGAGAAAGAACTAAAGAGCCTCTTGATGAAAGTGAAAGAGGGGAGTGAAAAAGTTGGCTTAAAGCTCAACATTCAGAAAACTAAGATCAGGCATCTGATCCCATCATTTCATGGCAAATAGATGGGGAAACAGTGGAATCAGTGGCAGATTTTATTTTTGGGGACTACAACATCACTGCAGATGGTGACTGGAGTCGTGAAATTAAAAGACGCTTGCTCCTTGGAAGAAAAGTTATGGCCAACCTAGACAGCATATTTTTTATTTATTTTTTATTTTTTTTATATATTTTATTTTATTTTTAACTTTACAATATTGTATTGGTTTTGCCATATATCAACATGAATCTGCCACAGGTATACACGTGTTCCCCATCCTGAACCCTCCTCCCTCCTCCCTCCCCGTACCATCCCTCTGGGTCGTCCCAGTGTACCAGCCCCAAGCTTCCTGTATCCTGAAAGCAGAGACATTATTTGCCAACAAAGGTCCATGTAGTCAAGGCTATGGTTTTCCAGTAGTCACGTATGGATGTGAAAGTTCGACTATAAAGAAAGCTGAACGCTGAGGAATTGATGCTTTTGAACTGTGGTGTTGGAGAAGACTCTTGAGAGTCCCTTGGACTGCAAGAGATCCAACCGGTCCATCCTAAAGGAAATCAGTCCTGAATTGGAAGGACTGATGTTGAAGCTGAAACTCTAATACTTTGGCTACCTGATGCCAAGAGCTGACTCATTGAAAAGGCCCTGATGCTAGAAAAGATTGAAGGCAAGAGGAGAAGGGGAGGACAAAGGATGAGAAGGTTGGATTGCATCACAGATTCAATGGACATGAGTTGAGTAAATTTCGGGAGTTGGTGATGGACAGGGTGGCCTGGCATGCTGTAGTCCATGGGTTTGCAAAGAGTCGGACATGACTGAGTGACTGAACTGAACTGAACTGAACTGAATACCAAGATTAAAGTATCAACCTATAAAGTCTTCTTATGAGTAAATGGTAATAAATTCAACCATGGTTTACAGTGTGTAAGTGAACTAATAGTGAATCTTTAACATTCAACTTGAGTAAAACCAATTTAATGGTTCTTTTACCATATTTTCACTTTCTTCCTCATATATATTTTGGCATATACAATTCTAATATAAAAGAAAAAGAGGTTGGGATTACTTTTCACTTGTTAGAACTTCTCCTTTTTAATAGTAATTGAAAATAATCAATATAAAGCATACCCTAATGTTAATTTTATTTTTTAAATGATTAAATAACACTAGTTTTTATTATGAATCTATCTGCAAAGAACCCATTATTATGCAAGTCTGAATAAAATCAAATAGTTGATTAGTAAAAATCAAACAAGTTCACTTTATCAAACTTTTAATATGTTCAATAATAGGCACTATTCTAAGCTCTTTAGTGGTACTAACACAATTTATGATAAAAATTCAGTGAGGAGGCTTCCCTGGTAGCTCAGTGGTAAAGCATCCACCTGTCAATGCAGGAAACACGGTTCTATCCTTGGTCTGGGAAGATCCCACATGTCATGGAGCAACTAAACTGCTGCATTAGTAACTGAGCATGTGCTCCCGAGCTGCAAGTACTGAGTCCATATAGCACAATTACTGAAGGCCACATGCCCTAGAGCCTGTGCTTGCAGACGTGTTAAGTCCCTTCTGTCGTGTAGGACTCTTCGTGACCCTAGGGACTGTAGCCTGCCAGGCTCCTCTGTCCATAGGGTTCTCCAGGCAACAATACTGGAGTGGGTTGCCATGTCCTTCTCCAGGGCATCTTCCCTACCCAGGGATCAAACCCATGTCTCTCATGTTTCCTTCCTTGGCAGGTGGGTTCTTTACCATTGCCGCCACCTGGGAAGCTCCCTAGAGCCTGTGCTCCATAACAATAGAAGCCACTGCAATGAGACATGCATACACGACAAGTAGAGAGTGGCTCCCACTCTCTGCAACCAGAGAGAGCCCATGAGCAGCAGCAAAGACCCAATACAGTCAGAAATAGATAAATACTTTTTAAAAAACTCAATGAGGTAGAAATTCTTTCTCCCATTTTACAAGTGAGAAACTAATATTTAAGTTTTTCTGTAACTGTTTATTAAGCAAACAAAGCTAATTTATGCTCATATAGTATTTTGAGCTTTGCTGGCAAAAATGGCATTTTAATTCTACATTAGATAGAAAGGGCCATTAAGTTTGACCTACTGAAGGTTTGAGTGAGAGAATGAGATTGTAACTCAAATTTTTCTACAATCAGGCAAAATTATATACATATTTCTACTATGCAAATTATACAAATAAAAATATCAAACACTTGTACAAAATACATAAGTAATAACGCATATGAAACTATGGGAAACTAAAGATTCAGAAAAAGTATTTCCTGCCTTCAGTAATGATGAAAGCAAGCTCGAAACAAAGAAATGGAATGGTGGGACCTGTGATATGCAGCAGTCTAGCCAAATAGCCGGAGAAGGCAATGGCAACCCACTCCAGTACTCTTGCCTGGAAAATCCCATGGATGGAGGGGCCTGGTGGGCTGCAGTCCATGGGGTCGCTAGGAGTCGGACACAACTGAGCGACTTCACTTTCACTTTTCACTTTCATGCATTGGAGGAGGAAATGGCAACCCACTTCGGTGTTCTTGCCTGGAGAATCCCAGGGACCGGGGAGCCTGGTGGGCTGCCGTCTATGGGGTCGCACAGAGTCGGACACGACTGAAGCGACTTAGCAGCAGCAGCAGCAGCCAAATAGCAGTTTGTTCAAAACATAGTAACATCTAGGTATCTTTGCAGATGAACTCTGACTAGTAATGGAAAGCCCAAGAACAGATCTTAAATAGTGACACAGAAGTAGTCAATATGTTCTATGAAGGACAAGTGGCCTAGAAGTACTGTGATTTCAGTAGATTAGGGCTTTGGGAAAAAAAGAAAAGGCCCCAGTCTTGGAGAAATCAGGGTAAAGCATGGGTTACAAAGGTAGGAACTAAAGCATCAGCATATGAATTAGGTAATTAAGACCCAGAAACTAAAGGAAAGGACTGTTATCATCAGAAAATCAATCCCAAAGCCCAGTTATTAGATATGATGTATAAGTTCAGAGTTGGACTCAATATATAGTGAATTTGATTCTAGGTCACCAAAGCTTATGAAATTAGAGTACCTTACTGATCCAGGAAATGAAGACAGATAATGATGACAGGGCTGAGTCAATTGGGGTGTTCAGGGGGTCTCGTATGTGGTGAAGAGAGGGAGTCAAAAGTGTATGTATTATTTGGTTATAAAGGAACAATAAAATAAAGATTAGCACAGAAATTATGGTTTTCAATGAAACAGTACCTTCTTATAATCTGATAAGAAACAAAATTACATACCTATGTAACCAATAGCTCTCTGGTAAAGAATTAAAAAGAATAGAGTTAAGATGAAAGGTAGGGTTCCTATACACATAATGTAACTATCCTCCTAACTTTTTTACGTGGTCTCCCATAGATCTATAGTTTTATTTAGAGAGAACGTAGTGAATGGGTTATGGTGATTGTTTAAGCTTCAGTCATTCCTCTCACTTTCACTCATATATTGAAGAGTATTTCAGTTAAGTATTAATTTAGCAACTGGCAATTATGCAAAGTGACTATCGGTGGAAAGAATATGGCATTTAGAGTCACAGAAAAATGGGACTGAATCCTGATTCAGCCACTTACTACCTAGGTAATGAGTTAGTACCAAACTGAACAAATTACATGACTTCTGTAAGACTCAGCTTTCTTATCTGTTTAATGTTAATACTAATGTCCTCCTCATAGTGTTACTTTGTGAGGACTGAACAAGATGATGCATACCAAGCAAAAAGCAGGCTGGTTATAAATTAATGGTTGTCATTATTACAGAGATAGGCTTCCCAGGTGGCAGAATGGCAGAAAGAATCTGCCTGCCCATGCAGAAGACGCAAGAGATACAGGTTTAATTTCTGGATTGGAAGGTCCCCTGGAGTAGGAAATGGCAACCCACTCCAGTATTTCTTGCCTAGGAAATTCCAAGGACAGAGGAGTCTGGTGGGCTATAGTCCATGGGATCACAAACGGCTGGACAGGACAGAGTAAACACACACACACATTACAGAGATAGCCAACCTTGAGTTTCCAATTCATTAGATCTGACTTTATTTTCTGATTTACATTAAAATATACTTTTGTTTTTTCTTCTCTAGTTTGTTGGAGTAAGCCACATTATTTAGTTATTTTAGTTAAAACATATACTCTCTCACAATCTCTAAACAGGTCTCTTACCACAAGCCACATATCTGGTTAGCTGCAAAAGTTAATCATATGAAACTTTTACTTAACCCATATTTGTGAGTTGAATCAATGTCCCTTCTGTCTTGGTTTTCCACTCCAATTGCTTTTGTTGGTGTCTAGGTCACTCAATTGGCCTGTTTAAGTGTCTTCAATTTGGCATCTCCATCCCTTCCTTGTGTTAAAATTTTAACATAACTCAAATTATTTAACTCCCTAATATGGAGAGCTTCATTTACATCAACTGCCAAAAGCATAAAATCCAGAGTCTTTTACATAGTCATTGTGAGTGTTCAAATTATCTTTTTATCTTAATTTATCTATATCCTTCTGTTAACCAACATTTCTTTCTATTATTTTTAAATGGAGGATAATTGTTCTACAATGTTGTGATGGTCTCTACCATACGTCAATACAAATCAGTCATAATTTGAGCCTATCCTCCCATTCCACCCCACTAGGTCACCACAGAGTGCCACGCTGGGCTCCCTGTGTTACAAAAAGCTTCCTGCTACTTATCTATAATTTACACATGATAATGTATATATGTCAATGCTACTCTTTTGAATTTGTCCTACCCTCTCCTTCCCCTGCTGTGTCCACGTGTGTTCCCTGCAGCCACATCTCCATTTTTTCTCTGTAAATACACTTTTCAGTACTATTTTTCTAGATTTAATATATATGTGTTAATACACAATATTTGTTTTTCTCTTCCTGATGTACTTTGCTCTGTATAACAGGCTGCAGGTACATTTACCTCACTACAACTGACTCAAATGTGTTCCTTTTAATGGCTGAATAATGCTCCAATAATAAACAATAAGTGCTGGTGAGGATGTGGAGAAAAGGGAAACTTACAGCACTGTTGGTGGGAATGTAAATTTTAACAGGTACTATGGAGAATATAGTATGGAGATTCCTCAACAAACTAGGAATAAAACTACCATATGAGACAGCAATCCCACTACTGGGCAATATACTCTGAGAAAATCACAATTCAAAAAGACACATGTACCCAATGTTCATTGCAACACTATTTACAATAGCCAGGACACAGAAACAACCTAGATGTCCACTGATAGATGAACAGAAAAAGAAGAAATGGTACATATATACAATGGAATATAACCTACGTTTCTTAAAGTGCCCAATCACTCCTTGGCTTTAGGTACACTTAAGTATTCTTATATCCTTACTGTATTATTTATCACCTGTCTATTTCCAATTTAAATACAAGCACAACTTTGCAGCTTTCAATGATTTCCGGGTCAACATTTATATTCAAACAGTAAATTATTTAAATGAAGAAGTCAGTTTACTATGCTTTAAACTTATTATCTATTTTGCCTTCCATATTATGTCATACGCTCCTTGAGGATGGGGAGAATCTGAGCAGATTTCAATTTTTAAAATATCCTTCTTACATTTTGCACAGCAAGGTACTCAATAAACATTTGTCAAATGGAATGGAATAGACGATCTCCGATGCCTGTAGCATAAATTCTCACACAGTGTACTGCAGTAGTACTCTGGGCCAATGCTAATGCCAAAACAATAAAACTAGTGAAAAATATAGATTACCTTCCTAATGTTTACTAGGCAAACAATTCTTAAGGAGTTTGTAAAGGAGTTGTATTTTACCCTTAAGGAGGGTAAAATAAGGAACTAATCATAAAATAAATGATTCATAAATTCCTTCAATGAATGTATAATTTGCTTTCATCAATTCAGTCGCTCAGTCACGTCCGGCTGTTTGCAACCCCACGGACTGCAGCATGCCAGGCCTCCCTGGAGTTGGCATCATCAACTCCCAGAGTTTATGCAAACTCATGTCCATTGAGTCAGTGATGCCATCCAACCATCTCATCCTCTGTCATCACCTTCTCCTCCAGCCTTCAATCTTTCCCAGAATCAGGGTCTTTTCAAATGAGTCAGCTCTTCGCATCCTGTGGCCAAAGTATTGGAGTTTCAGCTTCAACATCAGTCCTTCCAACCAACACTCAGGGCTGATCTCCCTTAGGATGGACTGGTAGATCTCCTTGCAGTCCAAGGGACTCTAAAGAGTCTTCTCCAAAACCACAGTTCAAAAGCATCAATTCTTCTACACTCAGCTTTCTTTATAGTCCAACTCTCACATCCATACATGAAAAACCATAGCTTTGACTAGATGGACTTTTGTTGGCAAATAATGTCTCTGCTTTTTAATATGCTGTCTAGGTTGGTCATAGATTTTCTTCCAAGGAGCAAGTAAGCGTCTTTAAATTTCACGGCTGCAGTCACCATCTGCAGCGATTTTGGAGCCCTCAAAATGAAATCTGTCACTGTTTCCATTGTTTCCCCATCTAGTTGACATGAAGTGATGGGACCAAATGCTATGATCTTAGTTTTCTGAATGTTGAATTTTAAGCCAACTTTTTCACTCTCCTCTTTCACTTTCGTCAAGAGGCTCTTTAGTTCTTATTCACTTTCTGTCATAAGGGTGGTGTCATCTATGTATCTGAGACTATTGATATTTCTCCTGGCAATCTTGATTCCAGCTTGTGTTTCATCCATCCCAGTGTTTCTCATGATGTACTATGCATTTAAGTTAAATAAGCACAGTGACAATATACAGTTTTGACGTACTCCTTCTCTGATTTGGAACCAGTCTGTTGTTCCATGTCTGGTTCTAACTGTTGCTTCTTGACTTGCTCACAGATTTCTCAGGAGGCAGGACAGGTGGTCTGGTATTCCCATCTCTTGAAGAATTTTCCACAGTTTATTGTGATCCACATACTCAAAGGCTTAGGTATAGTCAATAAAGCAGAAGTAGATGTTTTTCTCAGAGAAGGCAATGGCACGCCACTCCAGTACTCTTGCCTGGAAAATCCCATGGACCGAAGAGCCTGGTAGGCTGCAGTCTATGGGGCCGCTAAGAGTCGGACACAACTGAGCAACTTCACTTTCACTTTTCACTTTCATGCATTGGAGAAGGAAATGGCAACCCACTCCAGTGTTCTTGCCTGGAGAATCCCAGGGACAGGGGAGCCTGGTGAGCTGCTGTCCTAGGAGTCACATAGAGTCGGACACGACTGAAGCGACTTAGCAGCACCAGTAGCAGATGTTTTTCTGGAACGCTCTTGCTTTTTTCATCAAAAGACAGCATTCAGAGAATGAAAAGGCATAACTGAGACTTAGTGAGAATATTTATCATAGTATAACATCATATATATTTAAATATACCTAAATATCTATATATAGGCTTCCGAAGTGGTGCTAGAGGTAGGTAGGTTACATCTCCTACCAATGTGGTGCTATTGGTAGGTTACATCTCCTACCAATGCAGGAGATCTAACAGAGAGGTGGGTTCAATCCCTGAGTCAGGATGATCCCCTGGAGGAGGAAATGGCACTTTCATGCAACTCAATCCAGTATTCTTGCCTGGAGAATCCCATGGACATACGAGCTTGGTGGGCTACAGTCCATAGGGTTGCAAAGAGTCAGACATGACTGAAACTGAATTAACACACACACACACACACACATATATATATAAAATCTTCAATAAAAGACTCATTTAGAGTATTTTACCTTTATAAAGTATTTCTACAAATCAGTAATAGAAGACAAACAACCCAAAAAAACCTAAGCAGAAACTTCAGAAAAGTGTTTCAAAATGGAAAATCTATATACAAACATGTGAGGGCCATTTATCAATAAGTTCAAGAACAGGAAATACTAACTAATACTAATATCTCTAATGTGTTGGTGATAGAATTAAGAATGAAGGCAAGAGTTTATCTCTTTCAGCGGTATATTGACTGAGATTCTGTAAATGTTTATAAATTTATAAATGTTTATAAATTAAAATCCATCACATTATTGTATGTATATTATTTTTGTTGTTTAGTTGCTAAGTTGTGTCTGACTCTTGCGACCCCACGGACTGGAGCCTGCCAGACTCCTCTGTCCATCAGATTTCCCAGGCAAGAATACTGGACTGAGTTGCCATTTCCTTCTCCAGGGATCTTTCTGACTCAGGGATAGAACCCACATCTTCTGTATTGGCAGGCAGATTTTTTTCCACTGAAGCACCAGGGAAGCCCTCATGTATATTATATACCTCAATATAAACATTTTACAGCAAAGCCTTATGTAAAGCATAACTTTCCATTGTTAGTCACAGAGTTTTCAAAAGCAATATACACTTTTTTAAAACAGAAATTTACTCAACTGTGAGATTCTTATAATAAACCTAAATACAAACTACAGAAAAATGTTAGTCTAATTTAATATTAATAAAGTAAAAAATAAAGTAAGATATTTCAAAATGTTAGTGTTTGGAGATGATTAACTGGAAGACATACTGAAGCAGTCAAATGTTTGAACTTTTGTGTTTAATAATTGTAAATGCAAATACTATCAATGCCAAATGATTTAACTGTGTAGACAGGTAAAACCAGCATGGCATTGCCTTTAGTGATGTGGTTTGGACAATGGTGAATTCAGGTTAAGTCAAAAGGGGAAGAATTATGATCTTCCCTTCATTATACATAATATTTACATTTCTGGAAATTTTAGTGTATATACAAAATGTATAAAACCTATTTTGTGCTTAAGTGGAAAATAAAAAAAGAGCCCAGGCTCATGTAAGTAAATTATTTACCTACATATATATTACAAAGGAAATTTGAACATAATAAGGGACTGCCTTGCCAAACATTTTAGGATTTGCTAATCTAACTCCTCCAATCTCTAAATGTCATAAAGACTGTTCATTGTAACCACCAGAAAACTCTCCATATGTATTAAGAAACCTCCCTGTAAGGTGATGCACCCTACTGAGAATGACTACTAAGTGTCATGAGTACCTGGATATTTAAGTTTTACTAACATGGAAAAGATTGCAAAAATTTTGTTAGCATCTTAATACCAGATGAAGTATCACACAATAAAAACACTTAGAATGTCATAATAACCCTTAATAAAGATGAAAAATCCACAGTTTTTCTGTATTTATTCCTAATAATGAAATATATGGCATCTAACAAAAAAGAGAAATGAGAGCAATATTTTACATCTGAAAATGTACAGTTTTAAATACTCTGTAGGTCAAGGATAAATAAATTAAAAATGTAAACAAATTGGATGGAAAACAGTGAAAGTATTGTAAAAGTAAAAATATATTTCAAGTTTTCTTCCTTAAAATTGTTACTTAATAAGTCTATTCAGCCAAAAAAAAGCAATATCTCGAAGTTTATCAATAAGAAGCAAAGAAATTAGATTATGCTATTTTCATATTTTACGTGAAGAATTTATATTATTACAATGTTGATGTATTTGAATACTTAAAAATATTCTACAGAGCCTGGACTTATACTTTTTTATAAATATTTTGCATGACATATTTTAAAACCATTTAACTCAACAACGAAATATTCAAATCCATTTTGACAAACACATTTTGATATGTAGCTCCGTATCATAGCAAACATAACTGCAAAAGATGTGAAAGGCAGTGAAAGAGCTACTGTATGTCAAATGGTGGCATTTTAAAAAATAAATTGGTTACATAGGAGGTTTAATATTTGTTCAGACACAAGCATCTATGTGAATAGGATCTAAAGGTATACATTACACTCTACATATGCACAACACATGAGCAGGTGAAAGAGTGAAAGGAGAAGTGTGATGACAAGTCTATGCCTCAAATTAAATCACTCCAATATGTATTTTTCAACTGGTATAAATCTAACATTTTCTTTTAACTAGTACATTCAAGATATTTAAGTGAAGCAGTTTATATATCTAAAATAAATGTGTTCTCTCTATTCAATATTTCCCTAATATATCATACAAAGCTGCATGAAAATGCATTTGCATAATATTTGATCTATGCAAGTCAAATAATTTAATAAAATACTAAGTAAGACCATAGATTGTGGAAATATTAAAAGTAATATATAAGAATACTCCAATTCTTTATCAGTATCCTTAATGCTGTAACTACCTTATTTTATTGTATGTCTGCCATAACATTAAACACAAACTTATTTCATTTCTTCACATAATTTGACTCTAAATGTATTCAAATAAATAATTAATTGTGTAGTTTTCTTTTTTATAATTGAATAGGTTTATTTCTACCTTACAATCTGTTGGTAAAGATTTGCTGAGCTTACACTGCCAACCAAATACATCACATGCAAAGCTCTCTTGGTCTTTATAATAAAAGAGATACTAAGCAGTGCAAACTTCTTTCCTTGAATATTAAAGTATTTAATTCTTCATTAGATCTTTTAAAAAGTTCTAATTTTTATGAACTTACATTATAGAGCCTTCAATATTTTAACAAGTTGAGTCATCCTTGAGTTTTATAAACCCTATTAGAAGTTAACTGTTATTAACATGAAAAAACATTTTCTTTTTACCTTTTTTTTGCAATTATTAACTAGAGGTAGCTCTCATTTGTTTTTATTAATTAAAATATAAAATGGTCAGCTATTTTCTGTATACTAACATGACTTAATATAAGGAAAACACATTTGATTATGTCTATGAAATATTGCAGTATGTTTTTCATATCATTTAAAAACCTCTCCACTTCTTACAGATGTCATCTGATATGACCTTAATGATAATAATAGACTTCCCTGGTGGCTCAGATGGTAAAGCGTCTGCCTACAATGTGGGAGACCTGGATTCCCTCCCTGGGTCAGGGAGATCCCCTGGAGAAGGCAATGGCAGCCCACTCCAGCACTCTAGCCTTGAAAATTCCATGGATGGAGGAGCCTGGTAGGCTACAGTCCACTCGGTCAGAGTTGGACACGACTGAGCGAAATTACTTTGAGACACTTAATGATAAGAATATTTCCTTTAGTAATGTCCACTTGAATAAGGATACATAGTGAATTTTAATTCTATTAATTAATGTGTGAATGTATAAAAAAAATCAGTCGTCAAGTAGACCAAATTCAAACTGAATGAAATGTCATTGATTTCACTGGCTCCTTATACATAAAGATGGTACTTTAAAAGAAATCATCAAAAATAATTAGCATAAAGTTCAATTTTATAACTAAAATAAATCAAATGTATAATATTCCAAGTATTTTAGGCATAGAAAAATACAAATTATTTTGGACAGTATATATCAACTGTAATTGTTCAGCATGAATTCATAGACGTGATATCTGATAATATAAAGCTAATAAGTAAATCTTGCAAATAGGTAAACAAATCTCTCTCTTAGATATATATATACACATATACACATTACATTACATATACGTCATGTACATATATACACACTCACATAAACACACATATATATTATGGTATACATTACATATTGGTGTATATAATAATGTATTATGCATTGGTATAAACATGCATATATATATAAAATATATAGCTTTACAAAATATTTATATTTCATGTCTTCTGGGAAAAAATAAAGCTTTTTTAGGTTTACCAAACTAGTTCACTTATGCTATTCATAATTAATTATCTTGATATTATTAAAGACTCTAAAAAATCATTTTCAACATTATTGCTGGGGACCAATCTATACCAGATTTTTAACAGATTGATGTTGAGAGAGGAGTGCTTTTGAGGATACAACTACATTTTTAAGCAACCACGCTGACACCATAATTTAAAAACCAAAATTAGGAAATTTCAAATAGACTATATTTATCAACAGTTTGTCAATTCTTTTTAAAATTAATTTATTTATTTTAATTGGAGGATAATTTATTTAAATATTGTATAAAACTGGATATTTCATCAATATACTTTAATATCCTGAGCTGAAATTATAAAAAGATAGTCTATAGCTTGAAATTGGCAGCTGTATATCTTGAACCATTTATGTGAAAAGACCACCCTGACTGAAAAAGAGAGATTTTATTCTAACAGCACACTGATCATGGTTGGAAATTCTAGTGAGATCTATAAGTACTGACTAAAAAAATAAATGCAAATAAATATATTGGTTGCCAGATAGCATGACCCTATCAAGCTCTAAATCAGTGCATGCAATACACTTACAATTTGCTTTAATGACTTGCTTAACCAAAGAAAAGTCAAGAGAACAGAATTAATTAGTTTCTGCTGCTCTGTTGTGTCTCTTGGCTAATTCACAACGGAATGATGACTTATTTTAAGGTGTTTATACCTGGGAAATACAGGCTGGAAAACGAATCAGGCAAGCAAAGTATCCCAATTTCTACCCTTGGTACTAATGAAATTCAAGCCAACTTGGAGCCAGCCATACTTGTTTTTCAAATTCTACAGGAAATCAAAGGCAGAGCTTCTGGTCCCTTTTGAATAGGAACTGTATTTCACAAGGGACTGGTGCAAAAATTCAGGACAATCTGATTTAATGATAGTGTTTATGTAATCTGTGCTTATTTAAAATTTATAACTGCATTAAAGAAGAAACCAGGCCACTTTCACAATCTCCTCCTCCATGAGAACATAGCCTAGTAAATATTTGTTGAATAAATGAATGGTACAAGCAACAAAGGAGCCAAAAAGAACCAGTTCTTTCATTGACCCTTTCTTCCTTAAACCTCTCAATGTCTCCCACAGTTCTGTCATCAGTTCTTTCTCTTCTAGCCCTCAACAGGACAGCCATTACTTCAACTTCTTAGATGGTGATTTCTTCCAAATTTATATATCAGTATCAATCTTGACTTTTAAGTCTCAAAACTCACTCAAGTGATCCTGTTATAGTACAATATACCACAACCTAGTGCGACTGAACACACTTCCTATCCTGCAGAATCATGCCTGAAAAATAATGGGGCTTAAGGGAAAACTGTGGCTGGAATACACCACTAAGAACTATGCTACTTCGTGCCAGAGTACTAACAAAACAATAAAAATTCCAATAAAAATAGTTGGCAGTTTAAAAGAGATGTAAAATTCCTAATTAATGGAAAAATATTCTAGAAAATATAAGATTTGACCTTAAAAACATAAAGGTGATTTTATGGTAGTATAAAAAGGAATGAATCCAAATTATGCAGTGCAGTGTGTGCATAGTCATGTCCTATTCTTTGCAACCCCAGGGGCTTGTAGCCTACTAGGCTCCTCTGTCCATGGAGATTTTCAGGCAAGAACACTGGAGTGGGTTGCCATTTCCTTCTCCAAGGAATCTTCCAATCCAGGGATCAAAACCATGTCTCCTGCAAGTGTCCTTCATTATAGGCAGATTCATGTCAAAAAAAAAAAAAAAAAAAAGGGGAGGAAAAAAGCACTTTTGAAGAGGATGTGATGCAAAGGAGCATAGACTGAATGAGTATCACATATTTACTTACGTTAGTGCATACTGTATTCAGCTGCATTTTCTTTGTTTTGGAAAACATGTTTTGGGAAAATGTGCTTATGAATCACAGTGAATTTTCCACTATAATCATATACAAAACAGACAGGCTTTCTGTGAATCAAAAAAAAAAATCTACAAGCTCTTTAAACTCAAATGAATGCAAGCTAAAACTTACTATTATCCTCTGTATACTTGGTATTTTTCATTTACCACTTGCCAGAGATAAGAGCATTACTGTCATTTAGGCTTGAAATAGTACAGCAGCAACAGTGGCAAACACTATTTGAGAATTTGTGGATTTAGACCAGGGTGGACTCCCAACAATACCACTGTTCCATAGTGAGCAAGTCATATAGTAAACATATCATATAATGATCACAGTCAAAACCCACATCTACTAAAATGGAATGATTATATTTATATCATTTTTGTCTTTAGCATTAAGCGATGTTTGCAAACATTTTGGAACACACCTGATACTTAAAAAGAGTAGTCAACTTTATCTTCAATTTCACTTTATTGCATATGCGTCTTTCACTCTACTTCTATTATCACAAATAAAGTATGATACTCATTATCCATCTCCTGAATAATTATTAAGAAAGATTTCTAAATTTTCTTTCTATAATTATTTCTTACCCTATCAGCACATATTTTCAATATTTTTATATTATTCTTCTTTAAAAAAAAAAAACTATCTAACTATGGCATTCCCTTCCTCATATTATTATAGACAATGGAAAGGTCATATTATTGACACCAAAATCTGAACTAAATTTCAAATGGTCTTTCTAGATTATGATATCTGTGTGCGTCATTTTTTCCTACTTTGTAAATCAGTGAAATTAAGAACAATAGGTTTTGGCAAATATTTTTCATGCCTTTAAAATCAGATTAAAACTATACTTTCTTATAATAGTAAATTATTAAAATATAATTAAGATCTTCAGAGATCTAGTGAGATTTAAACCAGATGGCTTTGAAACATGTGTAACTATATTCAGCTATGCTGCTGCTGCTGCTAAGTCACTTCAGTTGTGTCCGACCCTGTGCGACCCCATAGACAGCAGCCCACCAGGCTCCCCCGTCCCTGGGCTTCTCCAGGCAAGAACACTGGAGTGGGTTGCCATTTCCTTCTCCAATGCATGAAAGTGAAAAGTGAAAGTGAAGTTGCTCAGTCATGTCCCACTCTTAGCGACCCCGTGGACTGCAGCCCACCAGGCTCCTCCGTCTATGGGATTTTCCAGGCAAGAGTACTGGAGTGGGTTGCCATTGCCTTCTCTGATACTCAGCTATAAATTTCTCTTATTATTTCATTAATACCATCAGGGACAATATATGAGAAATATATGAGAAAACAGAATCAACAGGGTATTGAAATTATCTCATGGATATAAGTGTTTTCCACTTTCTCTTCATCTTCCAATTTTCATTCTTTCCAAAATACTCATATACAAACTCATATAGTCACATTAGTTATATACACATTTTGGGGAATGTTGTTTCCATTTGGGGAAAAAAAAAACACCTCTGATTATAAGACACAGAAATATAGGAATATTTACTTTTTCTAGCGTTAGAATTAAGCAAGTAAAGTCTAATACATTATAATGTGGAATACCATCCATGAGCATAAAGTTGCCTATTTTCTAACTTTATCTCCTAAGGACTGACGTGACTTTCAGAAATAATGTTACCTGTGCTCACTAAAGTTATGTTTTAGTAAACATTTAAGTAAAATGGAAAGAATCAAGTGAAAAGGAAGTTTCTTAAGTTGGAAAATATATTAACAAGTGAACCATTTTAATAAGTGAACTATATCGTTTAAATTAAATTTATGCACTAACATGTGATTCCTGTAAATATTTAGTCTGTAGGTAGACGGATCTAACACAGACTTTATCATTATGTATTACACTAATTTTTTAGTATATGCATCTCCATTAATAGACTTAGCTTTTTTTTAGCAGTAATGAATATGCTTTAATTACTGTTACAACTAAACCAGAATCTGAAGTAAAGCTGCTATTTAGAAGTGCCTGTTGAATAAATGCTGCAATGAAAAAAAAGAATTATCTGCTGTCCTGAATGATTGGTATCACAGATTTCAATATATGTGAAACTTCATCCAAGTTTCTATTTCTTATCTCTTAATAGAATTCATTTTCTAATGCAAGTAGGTCTATCTTCCCTTTTGGGATGACTCATAGTTGAAAGCAGAAGAGGAAAGGAAAGTAGGAATAAGCAGGGTGCTAATTAAATAAAATGTGGGCTTCAAATCCAAATACTCCTCATAAAAAAAAAAAAGGCACTCCACAGTATCTCCATTATGTCCTACCTCCAACTCTAAGACGTCATACTTAAAAACAGTTACTAAATTGTGTGCAATCAAGGGTGTCTGTTATGATTTTTCCTTTTAAAGTCTGTCAGGCAAACAGGACCAGAAGGTAGAAATTATAAGGAAATAGTACTTGATTTTAATCCAGTTTTTTTTCAATATTACATGGCCAAAACTTAAAATAGTATTTAACTCACAAAATCTAACTCACAATAGACATTTAATAATGTTTAAAACATTTTCCAGGTTCCTCTGTGCTGAAAAGAAATAAAAACTTCATTACATACTTCCAGTTTTGGCTTGGATATGTAAGGAACTTAAAAGTCATCACTCCATCCTTACAGGTAAAAACTAAACAAACTGCAAGTCAGTTATTCTTCTTGGACCCATCAGAGAATTTAGTTTACAAGTCAAACCTGTACCCCATGATCTGGAAAGTTAGGCAAACCCAGAAAGTCACAATTACAATCTGCTTATCTGTATACTGGGAGGGACACAATTGCTAAAGGCTGAGTTTAGATTATCTTCAGAGTGAGAAACTCCTGGGGAACATGGTTGTAAACATGTTCCCACACTTTCATAAGTGCTCCACTCAGGAACCTGATCAGGTTTTCAGAATGTATAACTAAGAAACATCCCCTGATAGGTATGGCAGTTGAAAAGGGAAGAGTAAGCAATATGATGATACCAGAGCAGTTTCCATAACAAAGGCGTCCTCTCCAGGAGAAAATAATCTTACCATATTTTTAATCTACCTGGGGGAATGGCATTTCTCCCACTCCAGAACCTTGTAACGTTTCTACCTCACCTTGGTGGTGGGGGGTGCTTAGAAACACCAGTGAAGATCACAACTCAAGGACATAGGTCCATCAGAAGAACAAAATTTAATCACAATCATAGAATACTTCTCCCCACACCTTATCATCACACCAATAGGGATACAGTACAGTAGCAGATATACAATTATTATGGATAAAAAGATGCAAGACACAAAGTTCCTTTCAGGATGAGTATCTATACAAGTGCCAAAGGACCAAGGGAGATAAAAACAAGGACAATAGGGGGACACTAAAGCCTCTGTAACCCTATAGCTATAGCAAACACATTCTGACTGCTAGCATCATTAACATAAGATCTCACATTAAGACCTATTTACCACAGTTTTTAGTCCTCAATATCACATGCCTGAGTTTCACTGAAATATTACAAGGCATGCCAGAAAAAATGCAGCCTCTAAAGACAAATCAAATGTATGAACCATACTTAAATACTACCCAATTTTTAAAATAAACTGACAAATTAAAATAACTATGATGATACAAATCATTAATATCATACAAGAAATTAGGAGGACATGATTAAAGATTTCATGAACGTTAAAAGGATAATACAGGAATATTAGAAACATTATGGTCACAAATTTGATAATGCACATGTAATGGACCAATTGTGATCCACACAAAGGCTTTGGCATAGTCAATAAAGCAGAAATAAGTGTTTCTCTGGAACTCTCTTGCTTTTTTCATGATCTAGTAGATGTTGGCAATTTGATCTCTGGTTCCTCTGCCTTTTCTAAAACCAGCTTGAACTTCAGGAAGTTCACAGTTCACGTATTGCTGAAGCCTGGCTTGGAGAATTTTGAGCATTACTTTACTAGCATGTGAGATGAGTGCAGTTGTGCGGTAGTTTGAGCATTCTTTGGCATTGCCTTTCTTTGGGATTGGAATGAAAATTGACCTTTTCCAGTCCTGTGGCCACTGCTGAGTTTTCCAAATTTGCTGGCATATTGAGTGCAGCACTTTCACAGCATCATCTTTCAGGATTTGAAACAGTTCAACTGTAATTCTATCACCTCCACTAGCTTTGTTCGTAGTGATGCTTTCTAAGGCTCACTTGACTTCACATTCCAGGATGTCTGGCTCTAGGTCAGTGATCACACCATCGTGATTATCTGAGTCGTGAAGATCTTTTTTGTACAGTTCTTCTGTGTATTCTTGCCACCTCTTCTTAATATCTTCTGCTTCTGTTAGGTCCATACCATTTCTATCCTTTATCGAGCCCATCTTTGCGTGAAATGTTCCCTTGGTATCTCTAATTTTCTTGAAGAGATCTCTAGTCTTTACTGTTGTTTTCCTCTATTTCTTTGCATTGACCGCTGAGGAAGGCTTTCTTATCTCTTCTTGCTGTTCTTTGGAACTCTGCATTCAGATGCTTGTACCTTTCCTTTTCTCCTTTGCTTTTCACTTCTCTTCTTTTCACAGCTATTTGTAAGGCCTCCCCAGACAGCCACTTTGCTTTTGTGCATTTCTTTTCCATGGGGATGGTCTTGATCCCTGTCTCCTGTACAATGTCACAAACCTCATTCCATAGTTCATCAGGCACTCTATCTACCAGATCTAGGCCCTTAAATCTGTTTCTCACTTCCACTATATAATTATAAGGGATTTGATTTAGGTCATACCTGAATGGTCTAGTGGTTTTCCCTACTTTCTTAAATTTAAGTCTGAATTTGGCAATAAGGAGCTCAAGATCTGAGCCACAGTCAGCTCCCGGTCCTGTTTTTGTTGACTGTATAGAGCTTCTCCATCTTTGGCTGCAAAGAATATAATCAATCTGATTTCGGTGTTGACCATCTGGTGATGTCCATGTATAGAGTCTTCTCTTGTGTTGTTGGAAGAGGGTGTTTGTTATGACCAGCGCATTTTCTTGGCAAAACTCTATCATTCTTTGTCCTGCTTCATTCCGTATTCCAAGGCCAAATTTGCCTGTTACTCCAGGTGTTTCTTGACTTCCTACTTTTGCATTCCAGTCCCCTATGATGAAAACGACATCTTTTTCGGTTGTTAGTTCTAAAAGGTCTTGTAGGTCTTCATAGAACTGTTCAACTTCAGCTTCTTCAGCATTACTGGTTGGGGCATAGACTTGGATTACTGTGGTATTGAATGGTTTGCCTTGGAAACGGACAGAAATCATTCTGTCGTTTTTGAGATTGCATCCAAGTACTGCATTTCGGACTCTTTCGTTGACCATGATGGCTACTCCATTTCTTCTGAGGGATTCCTGTCTGCAGCAGTAGATATAATGGTCATCTGAGCCTTTGACTGTGTGGATCACAATAAACTGTGGAAAATTCTGAAAGAGATGGGAATACCAGACCACCTGACCTGCCCCTTGAGAAACTTGTATGCAGATCAAGAAGCAACAGTTAGAACTGGACATGAAACAACAAACTGGTTCCAAATAGGAAAAGGAGTACGTCAAGGTGGTATGTTGTCACCCTGTTTATTTAACTTATATGCAAATTACATAATGAGAAACGCTGGACTGGAAGAAACACAAGCTGGAATCAAGATTGC
>NW_011494832.1:5184655-5193877 GCF_000754665.1 Bison bison bison | reverse complement strand
GGACTGGAAGAAACACAAGCTGGAATCAAGATTGCCGGGAGAAATATCAATAACCTCAGATACGCAGATGACACCACCCTTATGGCAGAAAGTGAAGAGGAACTCAAAAGCCTCTTGATGAAAGTGAAAGTGGAGAGTGAAAAAGTTGGCTTAAAGCTCAACATTCAGAAAACGAAGATTATGGCATCTGGTCCCATAACTTCATGGGAAATAGATAGGGAAACACTGGAAACCGTGTCAGGCTTTATTTTGGGGGGCTCCAAAATCACTGCAGATGGTGCTGCAGCCATGAAATTAAAAGACGCTTACTCCTTGGAAGGAAAGTTATGACCAATCTAGATAGCATATTCAAAAGCAGAGACATTACTGTGCCAACAAAGGTTCGTCTAGTCAAGGCTATGGTTTTTCCAGTGGTCATGTATGGATGTGAGAGTTGGACTGTGAAGAAGGCTGAGCGCCGAAGAATTGATGCTTTTGAACTGCGGTGTTGGAGAAGACTCTTGAGAGTCCCTTGGACTGCAAGGAGATCCAACCAGTCCATTCTGAAGGAGATCAGCCCTGGGATTTCTTTGGAAGGAATGATGCTAAAGCTGAAACTCCAGTACTTTGGCCACCTCATGTGAAGAGTTGACTCACTGGAAAAGACTCTGATGCTGGGAGGGATTGGGGGCAGGAGGAGAAGGGGACGACAGAGGATGAGCTGGCTGGATGGCATCACTGATTCGATGGTCGTGAGTCTGGGTGAACTCTGGGAGTTGGTGATGGACAGGGAGGCCTGGTGTGCTGCGATTCATAGGGTCGCAAAGAGTCAGAGACGACTGAGCGACTGAACTGAACTGAATGGACCAATTGCTTGAAAGACACAATCCATCAACTTCATACAAGAAAAGATAGGCATCTGAATGGGCCTATATCTATTAAATGAATTGAATCAAAATTTAATAATCTTCCAAAGCAGAAAGACTCAGGTAGGTTCAATGGAAATTTCTACTAAATATTTAAGGAAGAAATTTTATCACTTCACAATAATATTCTCCAAAAGAATGAAGTAGAGGGGATATCTTCTAACTTACTCAGTGAGGACAGCATCATCCTAACACCAAAACCAAATAAAGATATTACATAAAAACAATAGCAACAATAACAACAACAACAAAAAGCTATAAATCATTTTCTCTTGAGAAAACCTCAACAAAATATTAGCAATTTAAATCTAACAATGTATAAAAATAATTATATACCATGACCCTGGTATGTAAAGCTGGTACGATGTTCAAAAATCAATTAGTAATCTATTACATCAGGCTAAAGAAGAAAACTCATGTGATCATATCAGTAGATACAGAAAAACAACTGACAATATCTTACACCTGTTCATAATAACTCTCAGTAAACTGGAATAAAGGAGACCTTTCTCAACTTGATAAAGAACATCCACCCAGGTAACACTGTACTGGTAACAAAGCAAACTAGAAGCTTTTATGCTGAGATTGGGAATAAGATGAAGATGTCTCCTCTCACTACTTCTTTTCAACATTGTACTGGAACTTCTAGGTAATGCATGAAGACAAGAAAAAGAAATAAAAGATGTATATATTAGAAATGAAGTCATACAAATATCTTTTTTCAAGGATGATATGTTTGCCTATGTATAAAATCTAAAAAAAAAAAAAAACCAAAAAACTGACCAAAAAATCCCTTCTGGAACTAATAATCACCCTAGAAAATTTGCAGAACACTAGATTAATATAAAAAATATCAATTGCTTTTCTATATACAAGCCAGGAACAAATGTAATTTGAAATTTTAAAAATTATAACATCATAGCACACCAAAGTTAAATACTTAGTTATAAATCTAACAAAAAATATACAAGATCAATGTGAGAAATACTAAAAAACTCTGATGAATAAAATGAATTAAAAAAAATTAACAAATGGAGAACTATTCTCTAGTCATGGATAGGGAAAGTCAAGGTTGCCAAGATATCAGTTTTCCCCAAATTGATCTATTAACACAATCACAGTCAAAATTTCAGCAAGGTTATTTTGTGGATAGCAAGAAATTGATTCTAAAGTTCACATGGAAAGCTAAAATACCCAGAATGAAAGTGAAAGTGAAATCGCTCAGTTGTGTCCAACTCTTTGTGGCCTCATGGACTGTAGCCTACCAGGGTCCTCCATCCATGGGGGTTTTCTAGGCAGGAATACTGGAGTGGGTTGCCATTTCCTATACCCAGAATAGCCAAAATACCCAGAATTAGCCACACAATATTAAAGAAGGACAAAAATTTGAAGACTAGCATTATCCAAATTAAGGATTTACTATAAAGCTACAATAAACAGGATAATGTGGTATTAGCAAAAGCATAAACAAATAGGTCAATGGAAAAGAAGAAGTACTTCCACAAAGATATAGTTAACTTATCTTTGACAAAAGAGAAAAAGGACGCCAAGGAGCAAGAATAATCTTTTCAACAAATGGTGGTAGAAAAACTGGACATCCACATAACAAAAATAGAGAGAGAGAGAGACAGACAGAGAAAGAGATTATTTAAACAAACATTCACACTCTTCACAAAAATGGCACAAATGGATCATAGACTTAAATGTAAAATAAAATACTATAGAACTCCTAGAAGATAACATAGGAAAAAACTGTGATAATGTTAAGTATGGTGATGATTTTTTAAATACAATACTAGGTCATAATTCACAAAAGAAAAAAAATGTGATACACTGGATTTCATTAAAATTAAAATATGTTATGGAAAAATGCTCTCAAGTGAATAAGAAGGCAGGTCATATTGGGAAGGCATATTTGCAGAAGACATCTTAAATTAAAAAATTGTTATCCAAATGTACAAAGAACACTTAAAACTCAGCAGTAAGAAAACAAATAACTCACATAGAAAATGGGGAAAAGATTTGAACAGATATGTGGCTAAGGAAGATACACAGTGCAAGCATATAAAATCATCATGTTATGTACCATAAATATTGTCTTAGTCTGTGTAACTGTAATAGCATACAGGTAGCTTATAAACAGCAAAAATGTACTGCTCCTAGTTTCTGAGGCTGGAAGTGCAACGTCATAGCACTGGTATGCTTTGGTGAGGGCCCTATTCCAGGTTTTAGACTTCTCATTGTATCCTCAAAGGGCAAAAATGACTAGACATTTCTCTTGGAACCACTTGTATAAGGCATTATTCCCACTTATGAAGGTTCCACCATCAAGGCATAAGCCCTTGACAAAGGTCCACTAATAATACCACTTCATCAGGCATTAGGATTTCAACACGAGAATTTTGGTGAGGCATAAACATTCAGACCATAGTAGGTAGATACAATTTTTATTTGTCAACTATACCTCAGTATATTGGGTGGGGCAATATATACAGATATCAAATAAGCATATTAAAAGATACTCAGTATCACATCAGGAATTGCCAATTAAAACAAGGAGATACCACTGGAATGGCCAAAATGCAAAACGCTAGCACTACCAAATGCTGACCAGCATGGGAACAACAGGAATTCTCATTTACTGCTAGTTGGGATGCAAAATGATACAATCATTTTGGACGATAGTTTGCTCCTTTGCCTGAGAAGTTGAAAACTATGTTCACACAGAAAACTGCACACAAGTATTTACAGAAGTTTTATTCATAATAGAATGTGGAAGCAACCAAGATGTTCTTCAGTAGATGAAAAGAACAATAAAATATGAACCATACAGACAATGAGATATTATTCACCACTGCAAAGATATAAGCTATCAAGCCATAAAAAGACATGGAAGAAATTTCAATGCATATTTCTCAGTGAAAGAGTTTAATCTGAAAAGTCTATATACTGCATTATTCCAACTATATGACACTCTGGAAAAGATGAAACCAGTTAGACAGTAGAAGGAGCCATGGTTGCTAAGGGTTAAGGGGTAGGGGGTGATGAACTATCAGAGCACAAAGAGTCTTTTGGGTGGTGAAACTGTTATGTATTATAGGATAATGGTGGATACACATCATTTGTCCAAACCAAGAACGTACAACACCAAGAATGAACTCTAATGTAAAACTATGGTCTTTGGGTGATAATAATGTGTCAGTGTAGGTTCATCAACGGTAACAAATGCACAACTCTGGTGTGAGATTTTAATGCTGTGTGTACGTGGGATCAGAGGATCTATGGAAAATCTTATTACTTTCCTCTCAGTTTTTCTATTAACTATAAAGCACTCCAAAAAATAAACAATATTAAAACAATTAACTGTGATTAACATAAGGATCCAATGAAAAAAGCACATAAGTGACATCAGAATAGAAATGGAGACTCTTAAGAAGTTATCATAGAAAATAATAGGAACAAAAATATTGTTTCAGAAATTAAAAATATCTTTAATGGGTTAATCATTAGAGTAGACATGGCTGAGGAAAGAATCAGTAAGCTTGAAGATGTATCAGTAGAGACATTTCAAAATAAATTGCAAAAAAAAAAAAAAAAAGAATATAATACTAAAAGGAGAAAGCATAATTGCAAAAGATTGTGAAGCCCCAGGTGGTTCAGTGGTAAAGAATCTACCTGCAATCTTGAAGATGCAGGTTTGATCCCTGAGTCAGAAAGATGCTCTGGAGAAGGAAATAGCAACCCACTCCAGTATTCTTGCCTGAGAAATCCCATGGACAGAGGAGCCTGGGAAGTTACAGTCCATGGGGACACAAAAAGAGTCGGACATGACTTAGTGACTAAACAGCGACAACAATAACATATGTAAATGGAAAACTATAGAGGGTAAAAAGAGGGGAGGGAGCAAAGAAATATGTAAATTTATAACAGTCTAAAACTTTCCAAAATTAGTGATAGATACAAAAACCACTGATGCAAGAAACTCAGAGAACATAAAGCGAAATAAATATTCTTAAAATTATATCTAGGTTTATTACAGTTACAGTTCAGAAAACCAAAGACAAAGAGATAATCTTCAATGAAGTCAGGGCTGAGAGCAGGACAGGGGAGAAAGGAATGCATTACTTGTAGAACAAAGCTAAGAATTGTGACAGACTTCTTATCAGAAAGATTTCAAACAAGAAAAAAATGGAGTGAAACATTTAAACTGTTGAAAGAAAAAAAAAATAAAGACATCCAGAAGTCTACATGCAATAAAATTGTTCTTTAAAACTGATAAATAAATAGTTTTTCAGAGAAATAAAAACAATGAATTCATCACCAGCTCATCTCTCTTGCAAGAAACATTCAGAGAAGTCCTTTAAAGAGAAGACAAATGATAACTTTTAAAGTAGATACAGTAACATTTTGTGTGACTATAATATTTAGATAGGTTAAATTAATACAACAAATGACAAGAAGGAGAAATTGGAAATGTATAAGGTGGCATAGTATAATTTGAAGGTGGACTTAGATTTATACATTAATTTAAAATGTATATTGGAAACCCCAAAGAAGTCATAAAAAAATTTTAAGTATAATTGGTATGCTAAGAGGGTAGATAAATCTAGATCATATACAATGCTCAGCTTAAACCAGAGGAGAAAGAAACAGAGGAAGAAAAAAGAAACACAAACAAATCCAACGAAGAGAAAATGATTTCCAATTTTGTTGACATTAATTTAAGAATTAAATTAAGAAACATAAGAATAAAAACATTTTTATCCCAACATAAAAATAATTTTAAGGGTAAATGCCATAAACCTAGCAAAACTGAAGGACAATCAGAATGGATTAAAAAAAACAAACCCAGTTACTCATTGTCTACAATAAATCCACCTTAAATATAAAGATTCTGACAAATCAATAATAAGTGGATGAAGAAAGACATACTATACTAACATCAATCTAAAGAAAGCAGAAATACCTATATTGATTTCAGGAAAGGCCCACTTCATCAAACACACAAAAACATATAATGGATACAGAGGAAAATCACATAATGATAAAGGAGCTAATTTTCTAAGAACACAACAAATGTTTAACATGTATGCAACTAACAAAAGAATGTCAAAATATGTGAGACAAATCTTATAGAACTAAAAGGAGAAACACGCAAATCCACTATTATAAATAACATATTCAACATTCCCTTTCAGTAATAGATCAATCAGGAAAAAAGCCGGTAAAGATAACAGTTAACCCGATCAGCACTATCCCACATGGATCTACTTGAAATTTATATCTCCTTTGTAAATATCAATGGGCCTCCCTTGTAGCTCAGATGGTAAGGAATCTGCCTGCAATGTAGGAGACCTGGGTTCAATGCCTGGATCAGGAAGATACCCTGAAGACCTGAATGGCTACCTACTCCAGTATTCTTGCCTGGAGAATTCCACTGACAGAGGAGCCTGGCAAGCTATACAACTAAGCGACCAACACTTCATAAACATCAGCAAACTGGGAAGTTTATGTGCTGTGCTGTGCTAAGTCGCTTCAGTCATGTCTGATTGTTTGCGAGCCTATGGACCATAGCCCACCAGGCTCCTATGTCCATGGGATTCTCCAGGCAAGAATATTGGAATGGGCTGCTATTCCCTTCTCCAGGGATCTTCTTGACCCAGGGATCTAACCTGCATCTCAAAAGTCTCGCATTAACAAGCAGGCTCTTTGCCACTAGCACCACAAGCAAAAGCAAAAGACTTCTGGAAATTCTTTAAGAGGTTAGGGAAATCCAGGATGAAATGCAGAATGTGACAGCACATTCTCTATTTACTATAAATGTATGAAACTACCTCACCAAAGGTGTTTTCAAATCTCTCAATATGAGTGTGCATATCTTGATTTCAAATCCTGAGTCTTTGATTAGTGTATGTTTTGCCATATGTTTGGGCAAATACTAATCAAAATTATTTTATCTTTCTAGATTTTTCAAATTTTATCATTATAATGTGACATTCCTTATTTTTACAAATGCTTTCATCTTAAAGACTATTTTGTCTGATATTAATATAACTAATTTTTTAATTTGGTATTTACATAATTCAACTTTTTCCTCCTTCTCCTTTCAACCTTATGGTATACACTCATTTAAATTGGCACATATTTTCAATATAAATAGCACATATTTTTATTGTTTGAAATACTTTCTATATTTAATATTACTGTGTATTTAATTTAAATATACAATGACTATATGTGCATTGTACCCTCCACCCTGTATGTTCTGTACTTATTTTTAATTGATAAAGTATTTTTTAACTCATGCCACATTCTTTCCTTTTTTGTTTGAAATTTACAAACACTTTTCTTTTAGTAATAACCTTTGTCATCATAATACGTATATAAAGGTATTGCTGACTGCTAATCTTCACTTTTCTCCCAGAAAATGTACGATCCATAGAAACATTTGAAGTTTGCATATATCATCGTTCACTCTTAAAGCTGTAAAGTTTAAAGCAGAGAGAATGCATGCCCATTTTCCAGGCAAGAATATTAGAGTGGGTTGCCATTTCCTCCTCCAGGGGATCTTCCTGACCCATGGATCGAACCCATGGATTAAACCCATGTCTCCTATGTCTCTTGCATTGGCAGTACCACCTGGGAAGCCCATAAAGTTTAAAAGGTCTTGACAAATACATAATGTCAACTATCCACCATTACAATGTAATACAGAATAATAGTTTCTTCATCCTAAGAAATACTGTACTTGAATTATTCAACCCCCTCTCTACTTCCACTGAGTTTTGGAAACCAATGATTCTTTACATTTTTTTGTTGTTTTTAAGTTTGCTTTGTCAAGAATGTCATGTGGTTAGAATCATATAGTATGTAGCCTTTTGAATCTGACCCTTTTCATGTAATAATATTCATTTAAAGTTTATCCATGTTTTTTGTGGCTTGATAGCTTATTTCTTTTTATTGCTGAATATTACTCCACTGTTTGGATGTACTAAAGTTTATTTATCCATTTTATTGAAAACATATTGTTTGCTGTCAGATTTTTGTGGAAAGTTGTCAAAACATTATTGTAAAAGTTTTGTATAGGCATGAATTTTAAAATCAGTTCGGAAATTCCTAGGAATATAATTGCTGGATCATATGACAAAACTTTTAAGAAACGAGATTTTAAAATATTTTCTTCTAGAATTCTGTAGTTTTGCACTTTTCATTTAGGTGTATATTTGATTTCTTTGTGTGAGACGTTTTGTTGTTGTTCAGTTGCTAAGCCATTTCAAGTGTCTAAACGTTTTCTTCTTCTTCCTCTTCTCTTCCTTCCCCCTCCCTCTTTTTCTCCTTCTTTTCCTTCTCCCTCCACCTTCTTCTTTTTGAGTACGTGTACACCCAATTATTCCAATACCGTTTGTTGAATTTATATCCTTTCTTCACTGAATTCCCTCTGCTCTTTGGTCAAGGATGAGTTGACTGTATTTGTGTAAGTCTGTGTCGGGCCTATTTCTTGTTTTCCATTGCTCTATGTCTTATTCTAGTATCACCAATGCCACGCTGTCTTGACTACAATAGCACCAAATACTCTTGAAAATGAATGGTGTGGCTACTTCGATTTGTTGTTTTTCTTCAGTATTGTGTTAGCTATTTTCAGTCTTTTGCTTTTATCTTCCATTATTGCTTCAAGCCAGTTTATCCTTCTCTGAAATAATCTCTGTATTTTTTTGTTCTGGTCCTTGTAAGATAGTTTCCTTGTGTTACTTTTCTGCAGTATTATTATGCTGTCTGTATGTTTGGATTTCTTCTTCTGTATGCTGCCAAGGGATTTCTTTGTCTCCTGAATATCTGTGGGCATGAAATTTTTCATGATTTGGGATGTATGCAAATGTTGACTCTGATTATGGAATCTTCTCTCTTTCTATAATCCATTAAATATATATCTTCTTAACATATCATTGATTTCTCATCTTCTTTTGTATATTGTACATCATTTTGTTTTTCAACATCTTTTGACATGTTTTCCAATTCACTAATTCTCTTTTCAGCTGGGATAAACTATATTTTTATTATATTTTCAATATGATTTTATTGGTTATTCATTAAAATATGCAACACTTCTTTTCATAATATTCATCTAAAATTTAAATTTAGTTTTCACTTCTATTAACATGGAAAAATATATGCTCAAAATCTTTCAAGCTAGCCTTCATCAGTACATGAACCCAGAGCTTCCAGATGTACAAGCTGGATTTAGAAAAAGCAGAGGAACCAGAGATAAAATTGCCAGCATCCACTGGATCATAGAAAAAGCAAGGGGATTCCAAAAATA
>NW_011494832.1:5155887-5184555 GCF_000754665.1 Bison bison bison | reverse complement strand
AAAGGGTTGAGTCCTAATATGTCATGGTATTGAACATTATCTGATCTCAGTCCAACAGTTCCTTGCTGTCTGATTACCTCTTTGGTGTCTTCAAGAAACATTTTAAAGACAAAAGGATTGATATTATTACCTAGTCTGAAGCCAGCAATTTAATTAGAATTGTTCTTCAAGTGACTAATCTGTCCTCAGATTGACACACTACAGACTGCCACTTGGAACTGGTCCTTAACCCGCCTTCATGTAGAATTTCCTGTGGACAAATGCCCTCAAAATCAGTCCCAGCACTGTGGGATGAGAAGAGACGAGGATTGTCAGATACAGGATATCTAACAAAATTTGAATTTCACATAAACAATGAATATTTTTAAAAATAATACATTCACTTTACTATATACTTGAAACTAATACAACATTGTAAATCAACAATACTCCAATAAAATTTTTATAAAATGAAAAAAAAATGTAACCCAAGTACTGTATGGGAACACAAATATTTTTAAATTTTCAATTGTTTATCTGAATTTCAAATATGAGTTCTCTTTCTATTTGCTAAACACTACTGAGTGGCTGACCACACACCACAATCACTTTAGCTAGTAGAAAAATAGTTTGCTCCAGGGAGAAGTGTATTTCCAGGAATTCCAGAATTTAAACATTTCTTTACATTTATTGCAGTTATTACAGTGACATCTAGGTACAGCATATATTGAGGTACCTCAGTTATACTTGTTTCAGTGGAACTAAAGAATTTTAGTATATGTGCTTCAGAATTAAAAAAATAAAAATCTCTTTATTAAAGTCCCAAACAGGCAATTTTAACAACTAGATATTTGAAGGGTCCTGTTCAGTTCAGTTCCGTTCATTGCTCAGTCACGTCCGATTCTGCGACCCCATGGAAAGCAGCATGCCAGTATTCCCTGTCTATCACCAAATCCTAGAGTTTGCTCAAACTCATGTCCATCGATGCCACCCAACCATCTCATCCTTTGTCCTCCCCTTCTTCTACTTCCTTTAATCTTTCCAGGATTAGGGACTTTTCTAATGAGTCCATTCTTCGCATCAGGTGGCCAAAGTATTGGAGCTTCAGCTTCAGTATCAGTCCTTCCAATGAATATTCAGGACTGATTTCCTTCAGGATTGACTGGTTTGATCCCCTTACTGTCCAAGGGATTCTCAAGAGTCTTCTTCAATACCACAGTTAAAAAGCATCAAGTCTTCAGTGTTCAGCTTTCTTTATAGTCCAACTCTCACATCCATACATGACTACTGGAAAAACCACCACTTTGACTAGATGGACCTCTGTTGGCAAAGTAGTACCTCTGCTTTTTTATATGCTGTCTAAGTTTGTCATAGCTTTTCTTAAAAGGAGCAAGTATCTTTTAATTTCATGGCTGCACCCACCATCTGCAGTGGTTTTGGAGCCCAAGAAAATAAACACTGTAACTGTTTCCATTGTTTCCCCATCTATTTGCCATGATCTTAATTTTTTTGAATGATGAGTTTTAAGTAGGCTTTTTCACTCTCCTCTTTCACTGTCATCAAGAGGCTCTTTAGTTCCTCTGCTTTCTGTCATAAGGGTGGTGTCATCTGTGTATCTGAGGTTATTGATATTTCTCCCTGCAATCTTGATTTCAGCTTGTGCTTCATCCAGATTGGCATTTCACATGATGCACTCTGCATATAACTGAAATAAGTAGGTTGATAATATACAACCTTGATGTACTCCTTTCCCAATTTGGAACCAATCCATTGTTCCATGTCAGTTCTAACAGTTGCTTCTTGACCTGCATATAGATTTCTCAGGAGGCAGGTCAGGTGGTCTGGTATTCCCACCTCTTGAAGAATTTCCCACAGCTTGTTGTGCATACAGTAAAAGTTTCAGCATAGTCAATGAAGCAGAAGTAGATGTTTTTCTTGAATTCTCTTTCTTATTCTATGATTAATCAGATGTTATCAATTTGATCTCTGATTCCCCTGCCTTTTCTAAATACAGCTTAAACATCTGGAAGTTCTTAGTTATGAACTGTTGAAGCCTATTGAGAATTTTGAGCATTATTTTGCTAGCGTGTGAAATGAGTGCAATTGTGCAGTAGTTTGAACATTCTTTGGCATTGCCTTTTTTGGGGATTGGAATGAAAACTGACCTTTTCCAGTCTTGTGGCCATTGCTGAGTTTTCCAAATTTGCTGGCATATTAGGTTCAGCACTTTCAAAGCATCGTCTTTTCCGATTTGAAGTAGCTCAACTGGAATTGTACCACCTCCGCTAGCTTTTTTTGTAGCTCACTTGATTTTGCACTCCAGGATGTCCGGCTCTAGGTGAGTGATCACACCATTGTGATTATCTGGATCATGAAGATCTTTTTTGTATAGTTCTGTGTATTCTTGCCACTTCTTCTTAATGTCTTCTATTTCTGTTAGGTCCATACCATTTCTGTCCTTTATTGTGCCCATCTTTGCATGAAATGTTCTCTTGGTATCTCTAATTTTCTTGAAGAGATCTCTAGTCTTTCCCATTCTATTTTTTTCCTCTATTTCTTTGCACTGATCACTGAGGAAGGCTTTCTTATCTCTCCTTGCTATTCTTTGGAACTCTGCATTCAGATGGATATATCTTTCCTTATGTCCTTTGCCTTTTGCTTCTCTTCTTTTCTCAGCTATTTGTAAGACCTCCTCAGACAACCATTTTGTTTTTTTTGCATTTCCTCTTCTTGGGGATGGTTTTGATCACTGTCTCGTTTATAGTGTCATGAACCTCCACCCATCATTCTTTAGGCGCTCTGCCTATGATATCTAATCCATTGAATCTATTTGTCACTTTCACTGTACAATTGTAAGGTATTTGATTTAGGTCATACTTGACTGGTCTAATGGTTTCCCTACTTTCTCCATTTAAGTCTGAATTTTGCAATAAGGAGTTCATGATCTGAGCCACAGTTTCCTGTCTTGTTTTTGCTGACTGTATAGAGATTCTCCATCTTTGACTGCAAAGAATATATCAATCTGATTTTAGTATTAACCATCTGGTGATGTCCCTGTGTAGAGTCATCTCTTATATTGTTGGAATAGGCTGTTTGCTATGACCAGTGTGTTCTCTTGACAAAACTCTGTTAGCCTTTGCCTTCCCTCATTTTGTACTCCAAGGCCACATTTGCCTGTTACTCCAGGTATCTCTTCACTTCCTACTTTCGCATTCCAGTCCCCTATAATGAAAAGGACATCTTTTATGGGTGTTATTCTAGAAGGTCTTATAGGTCTTCATAGAACCATTCAACTTCAGCTTTAGTGGTCGGGGCATAGACTTGGATTATTGTTATATTGAACAGCTTGCCTTGGAAATGAACAGAGATCATTTTGTCATTTTTGAGATGGCACCCAAGTACTGCATTTCAGACTCTTGTTGACTATGAGGGCTACTCCATTTCTTCTAAGGGAATCTTGCCCACAGTAGTAGATACAATGGTCATATGAATTAAATTCACCTATTCTGGTACATTTTAGTTCACTGATTCCTAAAATTCACTCTTGCTGTCTTATGTTTGACAGCTTCAATTTACTTTGATTCATGGTCCTAACGTTTCAGGTTCCTATGCGATATTGCTGTTTACAGCACTGGACTTTACTTCCATCACCAGTCACATCCACAACTGGGTGCTGTTTTCACTTTGGCTCCTTCTCTTCATTCTTTCTGAAGCTATAGCTCCACTCTTCTCCTGTAGCATATGGGCACCTACCGACCTGGGGAGTTCATCTTTTAGTGTCCTATCTTTTTTGCCTTTTCATGCTGTTCATGGGGTTCTCAAGGCAAGAATACTGAAGAGGTTTGTCATTCCCTTCTCCAGTGGACCACTGTTTGTCAGAACTCTCCACCATGACCCATCCGTCTTGGGTGGCCCTACTGGTATGTCTCATAGTTTCATTGAGTTAGACAAGGCTATGGTCTAAGTGAGGGGTCCTGACATAAAAATATCATAAAATGATTAATACTGTTTGCTGCTGCTAATATATTTATTAATTTTTCATGTTATTTCTGAAAAAATTATATTGTACCACATTTTGAAATATAAAACATATATTAAAAGGACTTGACCAAAATCACCATAAGAATCGGTCATAGGAACTCAAATCCTCCTATGCCAAAACTCTCACCATTTAGGACTAGCTGTGAAAAAATGAAAGGAAAAAAAAAAAAACAAAAACGCTCCTTGATGTACATAACTTGTTTTAAATTTTCCAGTTGTGTTCAGTGCTTTGTTTACTTCTTTGCAAATCATCCCTTTTTCTATAGTCATATGTTTAATCACTATACCCACTGGTGAAATCATATTAGATACCAAGTAATATCTACCAAATTATTATAGTCTCAAGTAGATATGCATATGTAAGAATACTAATTTAGGTTATTAATTATACTAGGACATTTCTACTTTGTGATAAGTTAGCTACTATAACTGCATTATCAGTTCAGTTCAGTTCAGTCTCTCAGTCGTGTCCGACTCTTTGTGACCCCATGAATCGCAGCACGCCAGGCCTCCCTGTCCATCACCAACTCCCGGAGTTCACCCAGACTCATGTCCATCGAGTCAGTGATGCCATCCAGCCATCTCATCCTCTGTCGTCCCCTTCTCCTCCTGCCCCCAATCCCTCCCAGCATCAGAGTCTTTTCCAATGAGTCAACTCTTCGCATGAGATGGCCAAAGTACTGGAGTTTCAGCTTTAGCATCATTCCTTCCAAAGAAATCCCAGGGCTGATCTCCTTCAGAATGGCCTGGTTGGATCTCCTCGCAGTCCAGGGGACTCTCAAGAGTCTTCTCCAACTTATAGTCATGACTTAAAGGTGATACTTTGATATTGTTATAATGTATTTTCATTTGTATTTTAAGTCTGAGTTTATTTCAAATCCTGTATTCTTTAGTTTAGTTTCTCTTTAACCACATGTGAGATATTATTTCTCTACCAAGAAGATTCTAATCTCTCATTCATTTTGCCTTACACTTACTCTAGACTTCATCTTTGGGTATCAACAAATTAATATATTTGCAGCTGGTCTTCATATCTAGATTACTTAGGTAGATTAAAAAAAAAAAAAACAACAGCCAGACCCTAAGAAGCTTTTGAACTATTCTCAATATTTTCTAAGACTAATACACTTCCTTTGAAATGCATTCTGCCTTAAGTTTTAGAAAGCGTTTTTTCTATTGGCATGTTTTCCCTTAACAATTCTATTGCTCATATTCCATTTGTTTGTTTAAAATTGCTCTTTATAGCAAAGGCTGAAACCATAATTGAAATGTTGCCCAACATAAAAGGAATGAGAGAAGAAAGTTAAAAAGGAACAAAGGTTTAATTTCAATCCAGTTCTTGTTTAAATTTGCTTTTTTCCCCCCATCTGACAAAATCACTAATTATTCTTCAGTGAATGATAAAGAAAAGTCTGGCTTTTGTTCTCAAGTACCAGTACTTGATTATCATTAAGTAATTGAAACATCCCTGGAATCCATTTTAGATGACACTGTCAAAAATTGTATTAGTTAAAATATAGGTTTTAAGTACTATAACAAAAATGCAAATAATACCACAGCTTAAGAAAATTTAATTTTTTTTTCCTCATGGCTAAATCTGAGGTAAAGGGACCATGCCTAATACTTAATTCCACAACCTTATCTAGCTCCTTCACTTTCTGTCCTATCATTCTCAAAATACAGCTTTTGTTTTCTGTTCCAGGAGTGTTGTACCAGCTCCCATCATATATAGATCATAGCAAAGGGAGGACTTGTCCTTTCATTTAAGGGCTCAATTCTAGAGTTATAGCTTTTCTGCTCACATATCATTGCCAGAACTGTTATGTGGACAAACCTAGTTCTAAGGGAGTCTGGAAATGTCTAGCTTGGCAGTTGAAAGTGAAAGTGAAGTCTCTCAGTCGTGTCTGACTCTTTGTGACCCCATGGATTGTAGCCCACGGAATTTTCCAGGCAAGAGTCCTGGAGTGGGTTGCCATTTCCTTCTCCAGCTAAATGGTCAGAAAAATTGAAAGTAATCTATACTAAAGGATGAGGGGATGCGTGAATTACAGGGAGACAATATTCAATCTCTAGTATAGTAGCCATACATATTTTCTTCATTTGCTTAATTTTTTCAAATATTCTTTTTTCTTTCTTATGTGCCTGGTACAGTGCTGAATGGCTGACACTGAGTTATCCCAAATATGCCTCCTATTCCCAAATAGATATTTTTTTCTGTCTTGTTGGTTAAACAAATATTATTCAAAATTAAAATGCAAATATATTACGTTATAAGCTACATTGGATGTTTAAAGATTATAACAGGAAGACTTCACAGAGTCTTGAAGGAAGAGTAAAATTAGCCAGAAAAGAGAGGGAAAACCACATATGCAGAGAGAACAGAATCTATTAAATATTTGAGAAAAAATAAATTTGATTTACCCAACAACTTAAAGAAAGTTAGTAATAGCAAGGGTGGCATTGTAAAAGTTTTTCTATTTCCTCTTTGTCATCTATTAATCTAGCGCACCAGTGGAGTTTTGCATTCACCAAATCAGGCCTGGAAAAGCCCTTCAAATATGCCCAAATATTTTATAGTCTTTCCCTCATTTGTTTACTAAATACATAATTTTCCAAGCTTTTACTCATCTCTGGATTCCATTCTTTCTTTCAAAATGCAGCTATGCTGATCTTTAGACACCCCCTCATTTCTACTGGCATCTTTGTGATTGTATCATCAGAATATTATTTTTGAGTGGTTGTCTTTTGATATTTTTATTACAGGTCATTTTTATTTGTATTTTTCCAAATTTTTTCTTTAAAACTGACAACATTTAGATTGTCTTGATTATAATGGTGTCATTTTCTCCCAATGTTAATTTCATAAAAGGCATATAATTTATAATAATAGAAATTTGGAGAATTGAGTAGATTAGGTTTGAAAATGAAGTGCAAAAATGGACTTAAATAATTAAAATTAAGATAATATTCATTTTCTGGGATGCACCTTTGACTTTTTTAGTAATAGTGAAAGAACTGCATTGGGTTATGAATCATATTTCATAATTAAGTAATAGACAATATCACCAGTCCACTGTTCTCATTTCAAAATTCATGTGACTGAGGTCTGCTGAGATGTGTCTCTTCCAAAGTTATCTGAGGGATAAAAGATAACACTGAAGCACATACCTGTAGTTCTTCTGACTCTCCGTCCATTGTTCCTTCCCATATCCCTAAGGCTTCCCACTGAGTTTTGGTCCTGACTCTATGTGGTAAATAGTGGCTTGAAATGGATACCCAGATTAAGGAATGAAGCAAGATATAAACTTTTGTTGTGTTTTCACTTGCTACACACACTGAGTATGTGAGTTAAGTGGCTTAAGGCATAAATTGACACAAGAAGTTTTTTTTTTTTAAAGACCAAATCAAAATATTCTGTTCTATTTTGTATACTCTATCATCAACTAACTCCATGTTAACCCTATTGAAATATATGCATCAATTCTATATATATATACACACACACACACACACACATGTGCTGTGCTCTTTAGTCGCTCAGTTGTGTCCAACTCTTTATGATCATATGAACTGCAGCCCAACAGGCTCCTCTGTCCATGGGGATTCTCCAAGCAAGAATACTGGAGTGGGTTGCCATGCCCTCCTCCAGGATATCTTCCCAACCCAGGGATAGAACCCAGGTCTCCCACACTGGAGGAAGATTCTTTACCATTGAACCACCAGGAAAACATATATATATATATATATATGTATATATGTATATATTACTAAGTCATGCCAGTCGTGTCCGACTCTGTGTGACCCCATAGACGGCAGCCCACCAGGCTCCCACCCCTGGGATTGTCCCGGCAAGAATAATGGAGTGGGTTGCCATTTCCTTCTCCAGTGCATGAAAGTGAAAAGTGAAAAGTGAAGTTGCTCAGTTGTGTCCGACTCTTCACAACCCCATGGACTGCAGCCCACCAGGCTCCTCCGTCCATAGCATTTTCCAGGCAAGAGTACTGGAGTGGGGTGCCATTGCCTTCTCCAATATGTGTGTATGTGTGTGTGTGTGTGTGTGTGTGTATATATAGGCACATATATGCATATGTATATATGTATATGTGTGTATATATGCATATGTATATATATATAAATATATACATACATAAATATATACAATTATGGACTGTGAAGAAAGCTAAGTGCCGAAGAATTGATGCTTTTGAACTGTGGTGTTGGAGAAGACTCTTGAGAGTCCCTTGGACTGCGAGGAGATCCAACAAGTCCATCCTAAAGGAGATCAGTCCTGGGTGTTCTTTGGAAGGAATGATGCTAAAGCTGAAACTCCAGTACTTTGGTTACCTCATGCGAACAGTTGACTCACTGGAAAAGACTCTGATGCTGGGAGGGATTGGGGGCAGGAGGAGAAGGGGACGACAGAGGATGAGCTGGCTGGATGGCATCACCGACTCAATGGACGTGAGTCTGAGTGAACTCCGGGAGTTGGTGATGGACAGCGAGTCCTGGCGTGCTGCGATTCATGGGGTCGCAAAGAGTCGGACACGACTGAGCAATTGAACTGAACTGAACTGATATGTAATTTATGGGCCTCCCCAGTGGTGACAGAAGTAAAGAAACTGCTGCCATTGCAGGAGACATAAGGCATGTTGTATGGATCCCTGAGTGGGGAAGATCCCCTAGAGGAGGGCATGGCAACCTACTCTAGTATTCTTCCTTGGAGAATACCATGAACAGAGGAGTCTGGTGGGCTACAGGCCATAGGGCCACAAAGAGTCAGAGACAACTGTAGCAACGTACATGCTGCCTTTGTAATTGATATATATGTGTATATATGATATATATGAAAGCTTCAATAGATATAACAAATACATTTAAAAACTGTGTGGTTTAAAATTTAGCTGAAATTTTAATTTGAAAATTAAATTGATATTTAATCACTGGAAAGGGTAATTACATAATTATAACACAAGTTTAGTTAAAAATCACCTTCTTTATGCATAAATAGTACAGGAAATGCTTGTTAGTTCCAACGGTTTATAATATAGACAACTGTAAGCTTAAGTAAAAGCAACGTTCCTTATTGATCCTCTGTGATGTTCTGTAAAGTTTGTCTTCACATATCTTTAAGAGGCAATTTACTCTTCTCTTCAAAGCTAAGCAAGAAGTATAAAACCCCAACCCCATTTAAGTAAAAATTTTTTTAAAAATTTAAAAATAAGATAACTAAAGAAAAATGAAAACAGCTTCTATTGATCTCTTCAGTATTGTTAAATGTGGGTTTAGTCCCACATGGAAGGAATTGTTTTAATGAAAATATTCAAGACTATCTGCTGAGGATAGCTTAAGTGCCCTTGGTATGCATTTTATAAAACTTACCAAATTAAGTATCAAAATGTGTACAAAAATTTGAAAACAACTTTGAAAGTCTTAAAATATTCATGTAACATATTTATGATCATATTTCAAAGTTTTCTTTTTCTTCCATCTTTTGGATATAGTCTTTTTATCAAATCTATAAAGAAATATTTGACATATCAGGATGGTATGTTGTTTAAAATAACGATATATCAAATTTACAACCTTGGCAACTCAATTTCCTAAATATGGCTGCACGTAAAAATATGAACTAGAAACATTATTCCAAAGATATAACAGCAATAAGATTATTCCAGCATAGATTACTGACTTTTCAATGCTCAATGTATTTTAGCTCTGTCTCCATTCCATGTAACCTACCCTTCATTTTCTTCCTAAGGACTCAACATTAAACATACAGTTTTAATAAATGGCATCTGTTTTTCCTTTTTCCCCTCAGTGTCATAAAGTCTTCTAGGCTAATGAAATATGAACAAACCTAGGAACTAAAGATCAAAACCATAAAATGTCATAATGCTAATACTTATCAATTTTAATAGTTAATCACCATTTGGAACAATGTACAAAACTTACGTTGCTAAAGAAAGAGGTGAAATTTTACTTTATTCAACTTTGAAACTACACAATAATATTTTTTTAATTTAATCAAAATAGCCTATAACAGTCCCTCTGGCATTGTTTGATTTAAATAATCTTTGATCAGTATTTATCTTAATAATACATATATACACTAACATATAAAAATATACTACAGAAATGGAGAGAGCAATAGATATGTTAACCGATTAATGATTGTTTTCAATGATTACTTTATACAGTCAAATGCCATGTTTCATCTAATCTAAGGTGAAGATTTTCTTTTCACATTTAAACATCTCTGAAATCAGGATGGGTCCTAAAATGACTCCAGTCAGGAGTCAACTAAAAGTCAACTCCAATGACAGAGTTGTCATTGTCTGCCCATGTGAATCAAAACAAGCAGAGAGAAGATTCGCATGGCCCTGTGCAAGGATGATACGCCAATTTGTGAAGTGTTCCGTATTTACTGAACTACCATGTGACCCTGCAGTCACACTCCTGGGCGTATACCTGGAGGAAAACAGGGCATAAAAGGATACATGCACCCTCATGTCCACTGCAGTGCCGCTTACAATAACTGAGGCATGGAAGCAATCTAAATGTCCAACAACAGAGGAATGGATAAAGAGGATATGGTACATATATACAATGGCATATTATATAGCCACTGAAAGGAATGAAATGATCTCATTTGTAACAGCATGATGGACCTAGAGATTGTCATACTGAATAATTTAAATAAGACAGAAATACCACAAACTATTGCTTACAGGCAGAATCAAAAAACGATACAAATAAACGTATTTGCAAAACAGAAACAGACTCACAGACTTAGAGAATGAACTTATGATTGCCAGGGGAAAAGATGGGAGCGTGAGATAGTTAGGGAGTTTGGGATCGACATGCACACACAGCTATATTTAAAATGGACGGCCAACAAGGTCCTAGTGCATAGCACGGGGAATTCTGCTCGCTGTTATGTGGCAGCCTGGATGGGAGGAGAGTTTGGGGGAGAATGGATATTTAATATGGCGAATCCCTTTGCTGTCCACCTGAAGTTATCACAACTTTGTTATTAGCTATATTCCAATACAAAATAAAAAGTTTAAAAAACAAACAAAAAAACAAGCAGAAAGGATATTGGGACTTGAAAGTCCAAGAGATAAAAGAGGAGCACACTTTTAAGATTTGCTATACTGCCAAAACTCTTAATGCCACACATTATAATCTACATATAAAACAAAAATGTTGACAACTCTGAGTCAAAATATCATTCATACTTGTCAGACTTTGAACATTAAGTTTTATAAATACATTAATTTACTTTGCACACACACACACATATGTAAAGGGGATTTTAAAATCTATGTATAAAATCTAAAAGATCATTTTAAAGAAGTATAAAATAAAATGTCTAAGAGATAAGAAAGCATTACACCATAGTATAATTGATAGCATTTTTTTTCTTTGTGCATTGAACCAGTCCAGGTTCAATGCACGACACTGGATGCTTGGGGCTAGTGCACTGGGACGACCCAGAGTGATGGTATGGGGAGGGAGGAGGGAGGAGGGTTCAGGATGGGGAACACATGTATACCTGTGATAGATTCATTTTGATATTTGGCAAAACTAATACAATTATGTAAAGTTTAAAAATAAAATAAAATTAAAATAAAATAAAATTCATAAAAAAATAAATTAATTAATGTTGGGATATTTTTTAAAAAAAATAAATAAATAAAATAAAATGGGTAAGAAGCAGTCACTATAAGCACCATGTTGCTCACTGTATATAGAGAAACAGAATTGGCAGAATATAACTCTCAAAATATACTTTTTAAAAGTTATAAAAAATCTAAAATGAAGATCCAAACAAAGTAAAAACTATATCTCCTTTAGTAAATTAAGGAAGCCTTTCTGGAGACTGGAACATCTCAGTAAAGGGTCAAAAAATGAGCAGACACTAATCAATGGAAGAAGGGAGAAAATATGTGCTAGATGGGCACACACTGAGCAGCAACACAGAGATGATAACATAATGCTGTTTCTTCAAACCAGAAGCTTCTCAGTGTTGCTAAGACATAATGTGAAAGGGAACATGAAAAGGTGATAAGGACCTGTCACAGAGGCCATGCAGAAGAGGGCAAGGAGCTGACACAGCAGGGAAGAGCAACACTGCAGATGAGTAGGAAGAGTGTTGAAATAACGCAAGATACAGTATTTCAAAGGAGAGGATTATTTAAAGAAGAGGAAGACTATAATGTCAAATGCTAAAGAAAAAGATGAGGCTAAAGATGTCTGACAAAAGGTTACCAACTTGCAATGTCTATGTCCTCTGACAGCATAATGTAGTGTGGAATTTTTACTTCAAAGGGTAAGAGAGAAACCACCAACAGGGAAAATAAGTTACTCTTGCAAGAAATTTTGAGACGAACAAGGAAAAATGCTCAATCTTGATTTCTTCATTTCTTAATATTCTGCTGACAGATTTTTATCATTAAGTATCAGTGTCCTTGCAACAAAGCAATATAAAATTATATCTCTCAGCCCTACCAGAGTTACATTGATGATAAAAAATAATTGGTGCTTTGGTTTGACAATTACTGTATCATTTCTCCAGCACCAAGAACCCTAAAAATATGTAAGTGTAGTTTTCTGTAGCACAAAATGAAGAAATAGTCAACAAATGACAGGAGTTAAATATGATCAACTTTCAAGTTCACAACTATTGAATATTTAGAGTTTTATTTTTAATAATAAATTTAATAGCATAAATAAATTATAAAGTTAACTGTATGAAAAGAACACTTGTTAAAGATCTTATTAATTTAAATTGCTTTAAAGTATTCTACCACACAACTATACTATAAATTTAACATGGTATTTGAAATAGTTCCCATTTTTCACTATTATGTGTAACAAACTTGCAATAAGGAGTCTTCACATGCACATATGCCAGAATTTCTCTTGGACATAAACCAAGGACTGGGTCACTGCACAGGTCACGTGCAGTGTGTGTACTTTCAGATTCTACAGGTAAAGCCTAACTGATGCCCAGAGTACTACCATATGCAGCATAGGACATCTTGTTTCCCCATCCTTCCTTTATCTGAATTTTGAAAATCTAATGATTGCAAAGTGTTTTGTTGAACATTTTTCATATTAATTATCTTTCAGATTTTCTTTTCTGCAAACTGTTTCTTCATTATCTAGAGTAACCTGGGATTTCTGAAAAAATTTTTTAGTTTTATATATATATATATATATATATAAAGGGGCACTCTCTATCTCCCTTCTGATGTCTATGTCAGAAGCTTTCTGTCCCTTCTCACACTTTAACAAAATTCTGCTATAAAAAAGCTTTTGAGTGATCAAGCCTGGTCCCTGGTCCTGAAGCAAAATCTTCTTCAGAGATCACTAAACTGACACCATTCACATAAGCTATCATCTTGGGGGCTTGTCCAGGATCTTCAGGAAAAGCTAACAAGAAGTGGTGGTTGTGTGGCGCTGGAGCGACTTTGAGGAGATACCCATGTCCAAGGGCAAAGGAAAAGCCCCAGCAAGATAGTAGGAGGGGCAAAATCACATTTAGAATCAAACCCCATACCAGCCAGAGATGCTCAGAGGGCTGAAACAAACTTTGTGCACACCAGGACCCAGAGACCCCACAGAGACTGAGACAGAACTGTGTTTGAGTGTCTCCTGTGGAGGTACGGGTCAGCAGTGGGCTGCCTCAGGGGCAGGGGCCCTGGATGCAGCAGACTTGGGTATGGCATAAACCCTCTTGGAGGAGGTCACCATTAACCCCACCAAAGAGCTGCCAGAACTTACACAGGACTGGGGAAATAGACTCTTGGAGGGCACAAACAGAACCTTGTGCACAACAGGACCCAAGAGAAAGGAGCAGTGACCCCACAAAAGACTGACCCAGACTTGCCTGTGGGTGTCCAAGAGTCTCCAGCAGAGGCGTGGGTCAGCAGTGGCCTGCTGTAGGGTTGGGAGCACTGAGTGTAGCAGTCTGTACATGGGACCTTTTGAGGAGGTCACCATTATTTTCATTACCTCTACCATAGTTTGGTCACAGGTAAATAACAGGGAGGGACTACAGCTCCACCCAACCACAGAAAATTGGATTAAAGCTTTATTGATCATGGCCCCACCCATCAGGACAAGACCAGTTTTTCTGTCAGTCTCTCCCATCAGGAAGCTTCCATAAGCCTCTTATCCTTCTCCCTCAGAGGGCAGACAGACTTAAAACCACAATCACAGAAAACTAACCAATCTGATCACATGGACCACAGCTCTGTCTAACTCAATGAAACTATGAGCCACAGAGCCACCCAAGACGGACGGGTCATAGTGGAGAGTTCTGACAAAATGTGGTCCACTGGAGAAGGGAACGACAAACTACTTCAGTATTCTTGCCTTTGAACATTATGAACAGTATGAAAAGGCAAAAAGATAGGACACTGAAAAATGAACTAGGTAGGTGCCCAATATGTTACTAGAGATCAGTGAAGAAATAACTCCAGAAAGGATGATGTGACTGGTGATAGAAGTAAAGTCTGATGCTGTAAAGAGCAATACTGAATAGGAACCTGAAATGTTAGATCCATGAATCAAGGCAAATTAGAAGTGGTCAAACAGGAGATGGCAAGAGTAAATGTTGGCATTTTAGGAATCAGCGAAATAAAATGGACTGGAATGGGTGAATTTAACTCAAGATGATCATCATATCTACTACTGTGGGAAAGAATCCCTTAGAAGAAGTGGAGTAGCCATTAGTCAACCAAAGAGTCCAAAATGCACTACTTGGGTGCAGTCTCAAAAACTACAGAATGATCACTGTTTGTTTCCAAAGCAAACCATTCAATATCAGAGTAATCCAAGCCTATGCCCCAACCAGTAACACTGAAGAAACTGAAGCTGAACGGTTGTATGAAGACTTACAATGCCTTCTAGAACACCAAAAAAAGATGTCCTTTTCATTATAGGGGACTGGAATACAACAGTAGAAAGTCAAGAAATACCTGGAGTAACAGGCAAATTTGGCCTTGGAGCACAGCAAAGGCAATGAAGCACAGCAAAGGCTAATAGAGTTTTGCCAAGAGAACGCACTAGTCATAGCAAACACCCTCTTCCAACAACAAAAAAGGAGACTTTACACATGGACATCACCAGATGGTCAACAACAAAATCAGATTGATTATATTCTTTGCAGCCAAAGATGGAGAAGCTCTATAGAATCAGCAAAAGCAAGACTGGGAACTGACTATGGCTCAGATCACGGACTCCTTATTGCCAAATTCATACTTAAATTGAAAAGAGTAGGGAAAACCACTAGACCATTCAGGTATGACCTAAATCAAATCCCTTATATTATACAGTGGAAGAGAGAAATAGATTCAGTGGTTTAGATCTGATAGACAGAGTGCCTGAAGAACTATGGATGTAGGTTCCTGACATTATACACGAGGCAGGGATCAAAACCATTCCCCAGAAAAAGAAATGCAAAAAGGCAAAATGGTTGTCTGAGGAGGTCTTACAAATAGCTGAGAAAAGAAGGGAAATAAAAGGCAAAGGAGGAAAGGAAAGATATGCCCTACCTATTTGAATGCAGAGTTCCAATGAATAGTAAGGAGAGATAAGAAAGCCATCCTCAGTGATCAATGCAAAGAAATAGAGTAAAACAATAGAATGGGAAAGACTAGAGATCTCTTCAAGAAAATTAGAGATACCAAGAGAACATTTCATGCAAAGATGGGCACAATAAAGGACAGAAATGGTATGGACCTAACAGAAGTAGAAGACATTAAGAAGAGGTGGCAAGAATACACAGAGAACTATTCAAAAAGATCTTCATGACCCAGATAATCACTATGGTATGATCACTCACCTAGAGCCAGACATCCTGGAGTGGGAAGTGGAGAGGGCCTTAGGAAGCATCACTATGAACAGCTAACAGAGGTGATAGAATTCCAGTTGAGCTATTTCAAACCCTAAAAGATGATGCTGTGAAAGTGCTGCACTCAATACGCCAGCAAATTTGGAAAACTCAGCAGTGGTCACAGGACTGGAAAAGTTTTCATCCCAATCCCAAAAAAAGACAATGCCAAAGAATGCTCAAACTACCACACAATTGCACTCATCTCACACGCTAGTAAAGTAATGCTCAAAATTCTCCAAACCAGGCTTCAACAGTACATGAATCATGAACTTCCAGATGTTCAAGCTGGATTTTAAAAAGGCAGAAGAGCCAGAGATCAAATTGCCAACAACCATTGGCTCATCAAAAAAGCAAGAGAGTTCCAGAAAAACATCTATTTCTGCTTTATTGACTATGCCAAAGCCTTTGACTGTGTGGATCACAATAAACTGTGGAAAATTCTTCAAGACATGGGAATACCAGACCACCTGACCTGCCTCTTGAGAAATCTGTATGCAGGTCAGGAAGCAACAGTTAGAACTGGACATGGAACAACAGACTAGTTACAAATAGGAAAGGGAGTACGTCAAGGCTGTATATTGTCACCCTGCTTATTTAACTTAAATGCAGAGTACATCATGAGAAATGCTGGGCTGGATGAAGTACAAGCTGGAATCAAGTTTGCTGGAAGAAATATCAATAACCTCAAATATGCAGATGACACCACCCTTATGGCAGAAAGTGAAGAAGAACTAGATGAGCCTCTTGATGAAAGTGAAAGAGGAGAGTGAAAAAGTTGGCTTAAAGCTCAACCTTCAGAAAACTAAGATCACGGCATCCGGTCCCATCACTTCATGGGAAATAGATAGGGAAAAAGTGGAAACAATGACAGACTTTATTTTTTTGTGCAACAAAATCACTGCAGATGGTGACTGAAGCCATGAAATTAAATGATGCTTGCTCCTTGGAAGAAAAGTTATTACCAACCTAGACAGCATATTTAAAAGCAGAGACATTACTTTGCCAACAAAGGTCCATCTAGTCCTTCTATGATTTTTCCAGTAGTCATGCATGGATATGAGAGTTTGAGTGTAAAGAAAGCTGAGTGCTGAAGCACTGATGCTTTTGAACTCCAGTGTTGGAGAAGACTCTTGAGAGTCCCTTGGACTGCAAGGAGATTAAACCAGTTCATCCTAAAGGAAAGCAGTCCTGAATACTCATTGGAAGGACTCATGCTCAAGCTGAAACCCCAATACTTTGGCCACCTGATGCAAAGTAGTGACTCATTTGAAAATACCCTAATGCTGGGAAAGATTGAAGGTGGGAGAAGAAGGGGAACACAGAGGATGAGATGGTTGGATGGCATCACTGACTCAATGGACATGAGATTGGGTAAATTCTGGGAGTTGCCAATGAACAGGGAGCCCTGGCATGCTGTAGTCCACAGGGTCGCAAAAAGTTGGAAACGATGAGCAACTGAATTCAACTATATATTAATATCCACTGTACTAACTTAGGAGAAGGCAATGGCACCCCACTCCAGTACGCTTGCCTGGAAAATCCCATGGGCGGAGGAGCCTGGTGGGCTGCAGTCCATGGGGTCTCTAAGAGTCGGATACGACTGAGCGTCTTCACTTTCACTTTTCACTTTCCTGCATTGGAGAAGGAAATGGCAACCCACTCCAGTGTTCTTGCCTGGAGAATCCCAGGGATGAGGGAGCCTGGTGGGCTGTCATCTCTGGGGTCGCACAGAGTCGGACATGACTGAAGCGACTTAGCAGCAGCAGTACTAACTTAAATGGATCTTGAATTTGTACCCACTATTTTAGTCCTTGTGGACTGCTGTAATAAAAAAAAAAATAATAAAACGAAAGAAATAAAAACTACCACAGACTGAATAGCTTAGAAACAATAGAAGTTTGCTCTCACAGTTCTGGAGGCAGGGAAGTTCAGGATCAACTTCCAACATGGTCACATTCTATTAAAGGTTCCTTTTTGTGTTTAAAGTTGGTGCCTTCTCATAGCAGAAGGGGTAGGGAGACGGTGGTGTTTCTTCTATAAGAATATTAAACTCATTCATGAAGGATCCATCCTCATGACCTAAGCATCTTCCAAAGGCCTCAACTCCAATATCATCACATTGGGCATCAGGACTTCAACGTATGACTTTAGGGGAACACAAACATTCAGACCATAGAACATGCTTTTGTAATACCATATACTGAACCATTAAAAATATTTATTTACAGAGTTATTCTTTTAATGACAAAGCATTTTATTGTACAATATAAATAATTAAACATACCACTAAGTCGTAAGTAATAACATTAGGAAAGCATTTTCCAAAATTCTAATTTTCCACTTTAAAGCTTAAATGTTATCACTGGCAACAATGGCAGTTGTTTTCCTTGAAAAGACAAGTGTACTTTTTTAGATTTTTAATTTTGCCAAAATGTCTGCCATGTCTCCAAGTATGCCTATGTCATTTTTTTTTTCAAGTAAATTTTTGTTCAATGAAAAAAAATGGTACTTTAGATGGCAACTCAATCACAAAAGTGCTTTTCCTCAATACAAACATTGTATTTCACTACGCAGTAGTAAGGCTCTATATATACTTCTTCGTCTCACACAGAACATTTAGAAACTAACAGTCCAGCATTGAGATTCAATGATTTAATATATTTTACTGCTTCATCAAAGATTTTCTTAAGTCAAAACCTTCTTTTTTATTGCGAATGCATGGCACTTATGTATTTACAACCAACCAACAGGTTCAGTTTGGTGCCACTGTAGTTTTAACTATGAAAGCTTGAATATAATCAGTATAGATATCAATACAGAGAAAAAAAGGTAAAAAATATGTTAGGATTGTTATGAGAACAGTTTTAACCTAATGGATCTCCTGACTGTATCCTTGGAACTCCAGAGGCCTCCTGGACATTCTGTGAGAATTAGTGCGTTACAGTGACCAACTCTTGTTATGCTTCTATGAATATACCAAGTACTGGCTTACCAGTGAACATATTTTGAGAAAGTTGGCAAGTGAGGTCCCAGAGAAAGATCTCCAGTTGTAAATTGAATTTACTGATTATTTAATGATTTTCCTTCTTAAAAAATCGAAGAGTTAATAACCTGAATCTCTTGTTCCTAAAGGGCTATTTGCTTAGTTTCTATTTATATATCAGTAAGTACTGAGGGTGATTTAGTAACATAAACAAACTCCTATTCAAAGATTTTTAACTTAGGAATTCTACCAACTCCCTCTTCTTATATGTATGTCTTTCTTACATATTTAGGGAGGGTTGTGTTCCTTTGTTTTCCAAAACTTGCAAAAGAAAATTCAGAAGATCCTAATGGCCAAATGCTATCGTGTCATGAGACTGTTTATAAGTAGTTTTATCTTGATCTAGCAAGCTCTGCTTCAAAACCAATACAATATTGTAATGTAAAAAAATAAATTAATTAATTTAAAAAATAAAAGGACCAAAGTTATTCAGTTTACTCCATTTGCTAGACAAGGAGCTCAGAAATTCTCTGCAGAATGCTGGCCATAAATGGTGGGTACTCATCTTTGATATCCACTTCCTGTCACAGAAAAGAGATTCTAGCTCAGGCCCTTGACGAGTGACACAATAAACACTTGGAACTTGGAAGTGGGGCAGGTGGCTGAAAATTATGATCTATACAGTGTTTTGAGGTTGTAATACCAAAGGTATAAGTTCAGGGGAATTTGAACATGTTTTGAACTTTGTATCTTAAAATTATAGTTCATTACAATTAAACATATCAGATCATAGTATACTCTAAGAATGGCAGAATAATAGATAAATAATAGAACTTTTGAGAATTGGGAAAGAGCCTGAGCAAAAAAGCTAAACAAGATGTACTTATTTTAGTGGCAAAGCTTTAAAGGTGAAATTTTGAATATTAAATTAAGTCTGGCTAATAAATGAGTTTATTTCACAGATTCAGTTCAGTTCAGTTCAGTTCAGTCGCTCAGTCGTGTCCGATTCTTTGCGACCCCATGAATTGCAGCACGCCAGGCCTCCCTGTCCATCACCAACTCCCGGAGTTTATTCAAACTCATGTCCATCGAGTCGGTGATGCCATCCAGCCATCTCATCCTCTGTCATCCCCTTCTCCTCCTGCCCCCAATCCCTCCCAGCATCAGAGTCTTTTCCAATGAGTCAACTCTTCACATAAGGTGGCCAAAGTATTGGAGTTTCAGCTTCAGCATCAGTCCTTCCAAAGAACAGCCAGGACTGATCTCCTTCACAATGGACTGGTTGGATCTCCTTGCAGTCCAAGGGACTCTCAAGAGTCTTCTCCAACGCCACAGTTCAAAAGCACCAATGCTTCAGCACTCAGCTTTCTTCACAGTCCAACTCTCACATCCATACATGACCACTGGAAAAACCATAGCCTTGACTAGACGGACCTTTGTTGGCAAAGTAATGTCTCTGCTTTTGAATATGCTATCTAGGTTGGTCATAACTTTCCTTCCAAGGAGTAAGCATCTTCTAATTTCATGGCCGAAATCACCATCTGCAGTAATGGTGTTATTTCTGCTGTGATTTTTGATAACATGCTTTACTTTTGTTCTGGAATAAACAATCATCATTCTTTAAAAATAAACTTTGTAATGTATTCTCTTTTTTCCCTTGACTTCTATAGAGCTGGTTCTTGTATTTTAAGGAAAATGTAGCTTGAGTAGTTGGAAGAATTACAGAAAAGAAAAAAAGATTTAATTAGTGGTTTTGCCTAGGGGTAGGTCATCAACTACAGTTGATTTATCTGAATTTTATATGTTTACTTCATAACAATTTGGGGGTAAATAACTATAAACAACTTAATGGTCAATGTCTTCACTAGGAATTGCTTGGCAGACCTTATGGCTCATTCCCCAAATTCTTACTGCTACTATGAAATTCTTTGCCATTAAAAAAAAAAAAAGTTCCCATTTTGAATAATATTAACAGCAGTCTAACAAGGCTTTATGCTGGAACCATCATCACCTTCTCTTTTAAAAGATGATCTCCAAAGACTGTTGCTTAGATAAATACGTATGCTTGTGTTATGAACTAAATGCAATTGTGTGTGTGTTCAAATCAGTTTTAGTACTAGATTTTCTGCATCTTAAAAGGCAATATTTTTCAAATGCAAAAGGAGGGAAGCTGGGAATGCACTAGTAAGTCATGAAATTGATTTAGCAGATTCTAACCACATTTTAAATGCGAGGGAAATACATTAAAGGGTACAAGACATCCTCTAAAACTAGTTGAAAAACACTTTTCTAAAGCTCCATTTTAGCAGTGTTTATAGTTACATATAAACAGGGAAAAGCATTCATTAGTGGCAAAACTTTTCACTCATTAGTGATAAAACATTTTCATTTCTTTCTCTCTTTTTACATGCAGAATTCTAGAAAAGGATATATGTCCTTTCCACAATGTCATTCTTCTATGTGAGACGTGACAGAACTTTAAATGCTATTCCCTAAATATTGGGTGGCCTCAAACTCAATGACAAGGGAGAATAATAAAGGACAAAGACAAGAATCAATTGAAGAACATAAGACTGAAGCCTGGGAACTTGTAAACTGGGTTCAAAAAGAAAAAACAAGTCTAGGAGTGAATGGAGTATACCGATCTTGGCATAGCAGGTGACTCTTAGAAGCACCTTTGGCTCTTCCACTCATGTGTATATTTGCCATTTCTGCCCTGGCACTATGCTATTCACATTATGATTAATGCAGATACTACCCCTCCTTTTGAGGAGTTTATTCTAGTTTAGAGGCTATAGACAATGAAAAACTGAAAAAGTAAATTGTAACAAGTATATGAAGAAAAACAAAAGAATCAATACCAGGTTGATGGGAAGAATGAGTGCTATATTGGTAGTCTTACTTGGCCTTTCTAAAGAAGTAATATTTAAGCCAAGATTTCAATTATATGAAATGAACCATGGAAAAGAAAAAAAAAAAAGGAAAATGTAGATTGTTCCAGGTAGAGAAGAGTAAATAGTCAAAGACTCTGAGATCACAAGACTAATAAAGTAGGAGTATTAAAATGAGACATGTCTGGTTGCAGTTTAGAGGGAGAGATAAGAATGCCTAGAGGGTGATGGTGGCCATGCCATTAATTCAGTAAGTGTTTAACTGTGAAGATACAGTAGTGAACCAAACAATAAAGTTCCTAAGGTTCTTCTGATAGGGATGTACATAAAATAAACAAATAAGGTAAATCATAAATTCAAGGAGTAATAATTGCATTTAAGGAAATAAAAGCAGGTTGTAAAGATAAAGGTCTAGGTTTGCTTAAGCAATGGTGCTTCAACCAGGTCACTCTAACAATGTTATGCTTGTTTGTTTTTATTAAAGTATAGTTCATTAACAATAGTTTCAGGTGTACAGCATAATGATTCACTATTTTTACAGATTATTCTCCATTAAAAGTTATTACAAGGTAATGGCTATAGTTACCTAGATTGTACCTTGTGCTATACAATATATCCTTGTTGCTTATTTATTTCACACACAGTAATTTGTATCTCCTAATCCCATATTCTTAATGTGCCCTTTCCCACCTTCCTCTCCCCACTGGTAACCATATATATATATATATATATATGTTTTTTAATCTGTGAACTTGTTTCTCTTTTGCTAAATGCATTCATGTGTATTATTTTTAAGATTCCATATTTAAGTGATATCATATGATATCTGTCTCTGTATGACTTACTTCACTCAGTATGATAATTTCTAGGTCTATCCATGTTACTGCAAATGGCAGAATTTCATTTTTATGCCTCAGTAATACTCCATTGTGTGTGTGTGTGTGTATCTTCTTCTTTCATTTATCTGTTGATAAGACACTTGGCTTGCTTCCTTATCTCGGCTATTGTAAATAGTGTTACTATTGGCATTTGGGTGCCTATATCATTTTGAATTCAAGTTTTCATTTTTTTTAGATATATACCCAGGAGTAGAATTGCTGGGTCACATGGTAGTCCTATTTTTAGTTTTTTGAGGAATCTTAAGAGATTACATTTAAAGAGAGACAAAATTGAGAGAATCATTAATGAAAATATCTATGAAAGGAGATTTCACAACATACAGTACAACAAGTGCAATGGAAATAAGTAAGTACAGTCTCACGAGAAGCAAGAACACTGCTGGGACTAGAATCTAAAAGACAGTCAAGACCTTAGCAAGACATTTCTGTTTTCAATGTGTCTGGATGCACATGGATGGTTTTATGAAGAGTAGTAAAATAACCTAATTTATTTTCTAAAAGTACCACTCAGGTTGTGTGGTTGAGGAAGGACTGAATGGGAGCACACAGTCCAGCCAACAGATGACAGCAACTTAACCATGGTGATGACTGGAGCTTAGAAGGAGTGGCCATACTTGAATATGTTTTAGGTGGATGAGGATAAGATTTTTTGATATTAAGTGAGAGATAAAGTAAGAGATATCACTTAAATTTTAGATTTGAGTAACTGAAAGAAAGGAAGAAAATGTCATTTAGATTGGAGGCTCAATTTTACGATATTTATGGGTAGGAAAAATAGGAGTTCTGCCTAAGATGCTAGGAGGAGGTAGTGAATTGGGAATGATTCAGATGCTGGTTTGATCCCTGGGTCGGGAAGATCCCCTGGAGAAGGAAATGACAATCCACTCCAGTGTTCTTGCCTGGACAATCCCATGGACAGAGCAGCCTATCCTGGTGGGCTAATGTAAATGGGGTCACAAAGAACTGGACTTGATTAAGTGTACACACACACACACACACACGCACCAAATGATTCAATATTCCAGAGTAAAGTTGAGTACCAGAAATACAAATTTAAAGTATACAAAGAACTGGATTTACTGGATGAGTAGAAAAGCCCTGAGGGAAGTTGGGGAGGATGAAGAGGCTCCACAAAGAAGCCTGAGAGGGAGTAGCCAATATATTCAGTGAAAAGATCAGGAGAGCATCAAGCAGATGAAGAAAGCCTTTGGGGAAGGTAGACATGATATCTAAGAAGTCATATAATCTGAGAATTGAAAATCATTCATTAGATTTAACAAACTATAAGTTATTGTTGATAGAGAAAAATTCAATTTTATTGCTTTTTGAGTCATGATTTTTATTAGCAATGGACTTTTAGGGAGAAATGAAATCAAAGAGTATTCAAATACTTGCTGATTCATAAGTAAAGGCAATCCATTTGACTATGAAGTTAGAAAAAAGTCAGTGTACAGATTGTAAGTTAACTATTATAAATAATTTCCTAGAACAAACATACTTACAATCTAGATGAGTAAAATATTTTTATAGGACACGTTTAACAAATGTAATTTCTTGTAAAAAACCTTAATAGTTTCAAAGTTTACATGCACAGTGTTTAGAAACATTAAAATTATCCTTTTAGCATTACTTGAGAACTCTGCCTTACTTGGCAAATACACTTAGAAACTCGTCTCTATGAAGACACACAAAAAAACATAAATTTAACTTAAAATTTATGGAGGAAAAAAATATGCAATGGTTTGCTAACTTTTTTTCCCCTTATCTATGTAAACCTAATAATATATAGGCTAAGTAAGGGCTTTGTCTTTTCCAAGAATCTGGGTCAAGATCTTTGTAATTCTATTTAAGTTTCCTCATTAAAACATTAACTGAAGTCTGTTGTTTGTGGCTTCAATCATAATTTCTAGTCAAGGATAATTTAATATCACATAACTTATACAAATCTTTTTCCACACTGGGGAATTTGCCAAAAGAAGTTTCAGTAAAACAGTGAAAGCAAAAGCATAACTGGAGAGAGATCAGAAGAAACAGAATAGGAGGTAAAATCAATGACTATAGATATCTTTTGAAGAGTTTTGCTTTAATAGCAGCAAAGGGAATGTGGGGTCAAGAGCTTTTTACTGTACTTGTTTTTGCTTTTTAAGATGGAAATATGACATTTTGATAGATAACGATCTTGTAGCCTTGATCTTGTAGGGATACTGGACAAGGACTGAGTGGCAAAGTGGAACAAAATCCTTAAGACAGGAGGCATGCTACTGGGAAAAGGGTAGGTTTAACCCTAGCACATAAACTTATCTTTGGTCAAACAAGATTGTGTAGAAAAGGATATGGAGTTTGAATTCAATGGATCAAAAATCAGAACAAATTTTAATAACTAATCAGGAAGTGGGATCTCAGTTTTAGAAAATTAAGTTATAATGTAACTTTTGATAATCACAAGTTCCAGAAGGTAACAACCATTGGAGTGACTGAAAGATAGGGCAGAAGAAAAAGTCATTGAAATGACACAATTTTAAAGAGAAATGAAAGATCAGGTGCTGGATGTGCCAGCCGCATGGATGTTGATATTGTCAAGAATGATGCTGTCTGGGCAGGGAGAACATGCTTATAAGGCAAAAGCTTATTAGTGAGTGAAACAACAATGAGTATTGGTAGAGGACATAAATAAGAAGGTTGAGAAGTTAAGAGTTAACATGTAAACCTCAAACTGATGGCAGCATTTCAAGACGGAGGAGATGGAATGTTATGGATGACTCCTTGTGGCTCTGAGGTCAACAGCTGATCTTTGAAAAACAAAGTACAGCGTACAGTGGTGTAAACCAGATGTAGCTTTGGTTGGAAGATCGAAGCAACTCTGTAGTGTAATCAAAGATCTGTAACAGCAGGGGTATATGCTCATAAATGGAACAGTCCATAGTATCTTCAAATGCCTGGTTTTAAAACTTAACATGTGTGGCAGAATAAAATTTTGTGATAAACTGGACAGACACTGTTGGGCAAAGCCATGGAATTCTTTGGGGTGAGTAAAAATCTTGAGAGAGAGATACGTCCTTTATATTAGTAGAATAATGGAAATTTTTAGTTATAGTTGATATTTCTAGTCCATTTTTTCTAGGTCGTCAAAACTCTATGTATAGGTATGCACTTATATATTTTATTATACAAAATATTCACAAAGATCAGTCATTCTTGATGATCTCATGTTTTTGTCATAACAGAAGCATATGAATGCTGTGCCAAGCAAAGTGGTCAGATACTCACTTAGTGAAGTGAATATTTATTCTCTATCACACCATTCACTGACTAGTCATTCACAGTTACTTTCATCTTAACTAGTTTATCTTGAAGAAATAAGACATAACCTTATTAATGCTTTTGATTTTTTCCCTCAAAGTTTGAAAGTGAAAGTCTCTCAGTCATGTCTGTCTGTTTGTGACCCCATGGACTACATGGCCCATGGAATTTTCCAGGCCAGAATACTGGAGAGGGTAGCCTTTCCCTTCTCCAGAGGATTTTCCCAACCTAGGGATCGAACTCAGGTCTCCCACATTGCAGGCGGATTCTTTACCAGCTGAGCCACAAGGGGATCTCTTATTTCAATGTAAACAATTTATTGCTAAGAGCATTTGTCACTTGTATTTTATTATGCATGTTCTCTTGATTCACCATGGGGAAAATACATTATGCATCTGTTATGAACTGCTATTCTCATTTCCAGAGAATAATAATTTTGCCTTATTTGGACATATATATCCCCCATGCTTGCTTTAGAATGTTTTACTATTTTATAACAAGTAATACAGTAGTTCCAAATTGAGCATAATCTCATATTCACCAAGAAAAATATAACTAAATTTAAAATATGACTTCCTTCCCTTTTGGAAGGAAGGCTTCCCTGATAGTTCAGTTGGTAAAGAATCTGCCTGTAATGCAGGAGACCCCGGTTTGATTCTGGGGTTGGGAAGATCCACTGGAGAAGGGATAGGCTATCCATTCCAGTATTCTTGGGCTTCCCTTGTGGCTCAGCTGGTAAAGAATCTGCCTGAAATACGGGAGACCTGGGTTTGATCCCTAGGTTGGGAAGATCCTCTAGAGAAAGGAAAGGCTAACACTCCAGTATTCTGGCCTGGAAAATTCCATGGGCTGTGTAGTCCATGGGGTCGCAAACAGTTGGACACAACTGAGAGACTTTCACTTTCCCCATTGGAAGAATAATGCTATTAATCTTACTGGCTTCTAATGTGAGATCTTAAAATTGGTTTAACAATAACGGACAAATGTGAAGTAGATGTAACTCTGCAGCTTCCTAGGAGAACTTTGAGAATCAGAACTTTTCCCAGCATAATTTTACTGGTGACAAGATGTCAAAGGAATAACCAAGTGGACAAAGTTATGACTACCCTTAAATTACTTTACTTCTTTAGGGGGCAGGTTTTGCGCCTGGACACATATATAGATGGGTTTTCATATTTTCTTTCAGTGTATAGTTCTTAAATGTATTGTTACTTGAATTCATCTGCCTGATTTTTCTACATGTCAAGGACACTTTTTAATTTTTCAACAAATCCTGTCACTAACTTGTAAAAAATATAATAAATCTCTTCCCCTACTCTCTCTGTTTATGATAGATCCTCAGGCCTGAGTATCTAAAGATTAAGAACCCTAGAGAGGATATAACAGGGTACAGAGACTCAGGAAAGCTAATATTTAGTCATTCATTTTTCTGAATTTGCTTTCTGACATATTGCTTTAACATTTTATTTTTTTTTAATTTTATTTTTAAACTTTACATAATTGTATTAGTTTTGCCAAATATCAAAATGAATCCGCCACAGGTATACATGTGTTCCCCCTCCTGAACCCTCCTCCTTCCTCCCTCCCCATACCATCCCTCTGGGTTGTCCCAGTGCACTAGCCCCAAGCATCCAGTATCATGTATCGAACCTGGACCAGCAACTCATTTCATACATGATATTTTACATGTTTCAATGCCATTCTCCCAAATCTTCCCACCCTCTCCCTCTCCCACAGAGACCATAAGACTGTTCTATACATCACTGTCTCTTTTGCTGTCTCGTACACAGGGTTATTGTTATCATCTTTCTAAATTCCATATATATGCCTTAGTATACTGTATTGGTGTTTTTCCTTCTGGCTTACTTCACTCTGTATAATAGGCTCCAGTTTCATCCACCTCATTAGGACTGATTCAAATGTATTCTTTTTAACGGCTGAGTAATACTCCATTGTGTATATGTACCATAGCTTTCTTATCCATTCATCTGCTGATGCACATCTAGGTTGCTTCCATGTCCTGGCTATTATAAACAGTGCTGAGATGAACATTGGGGTACACGTGTCTCTTTCCCTTCTGGTTTCCTCAGTGTGTATGCCCAGCAGTGGGATTGCTGGGTGATAAGGCAGTTCTATTTCCAGTTTTTTAAGGAATCTCCACACTGTTCTCCATAGTGGCTGTACTAGTTTGCATTCCCACCAACAGTGTAAGAGGGTTCCCTTTTCTCCACACCCTCTCCAGCATTTATTACTTGTAGACTTTTGGATCGCAGCCATTCTGACTGGCGTGAAATGGTACCTCATAGTGGTTTTGATTTGCATTTCTCTGATAATGAGTGATGTTGAGCATCTTTTCATGTGTTTGTTAGCCATCTGTATGTCTTCTTTGGAGAAATGTCTATTTAGTTCTTTGGCCCATTTTTTGATTGGGTCATTTATTTTTCTGGAGTTGAGCTGTAGAAGTTGCTTGTATATTTTTGAGATTAGTTGTTTGTCAGTTGCTTCATTTGCTATTATTTTCTCCCATTCTGAAGGCTGTCTTTTCACCTTTCTAATAGTTTCCTTTGACGTGCAGAAGCTTTTAAGGTTAATTAGGTCCCATTTGTTTATTTTTGCTTTTATTTCCAATATTCTGTGAGGTGGGTCATAGAGGATCCTGCTGTGATGTAT
>NW_011494832.1:5152700-5155787 GCF_000754665.1 Bison bison bison | reverse complement strand
GTTTCTGGTCTTACGTTTAGATCTTTAATCCATTTTGAGTCTATTTTTGTGTATGGTGTTAGAAAGTGGTCTAGTTTCATTCTTTTACAAGTGGTTGACCAGATTTCCCAGCACCACTTGTTAAAGAGATTGTCTTTAATCCATTGTATATTCTTGTCTCCTTTGTCAAAGATAAGGTGTCCATATGTACGTGGATTTATCTCTGGGCTTTCTATTTTGTTTCATTGACCTATATTTCTGTCTTTGTGCCAGTACCATACTGTCTTGATGACTGTAGCTTTGTAGTAGAGCCTGAAGTCAGGTAGGTTGATTCCTCCAGTTCCATTCTTCTTTCTCAATATCGCTTTGGCTATTCGAGGTTTTTTGTATTTCCATACAAATTGTGAAATTATTTGTTCTAGCTCTGTGAAGAATACTGTTGGTAGCTTGATAGGGATTGCATTGAATCTATAAATTGCTTTGGGTAGTATACTCATTTTCACTATATTGATTCTTCCAATCCATGAACATGCTTTAACATTTTAGAAGGGCAGAGCCAAGGCTCTGGCTCATGACTCAGAATCCAGATGGGGCTTCTGCTCCTCTCTTGTCAGACACAATTTGTCTCTTGGTTTCCCGTTGTTTTAGTCTTTAGCATCGTGTTTGATATTATCCAGTCTTCCTGCTTAGTTCACCCATTTGTATATAATCTATTGCTCTGACAGTTTAGATCCTTAAATTCTCCCAGTTCCTCTATAGTTTGCTTTCCTTGGCAGTAACTCAATTGGAACAACACCGGCTTCACTCTTGGCCCATGTGTTTGGCACACTTTAGTTTCCTACTCTCTGTAGATGGGTTTCAGAAACATAACCCTGGCTTGAGTTGCAGACTTTGTGTTTGCAATTATCTGAAGAATTTGCCCTCAGTAAGGTATGCTACTGGCAAACCATGCAGCAGTCCAGTGACCCTCCAGAGTTGCATGGTTTGCTCTCCAGTTAACACTGTTTTTATTTCTGGGCCAAACACATCAGGATGTGATCTGATGCCTACCACCTAGCAAAGAACAACTTTATACCTTTGTTTGGGTAAACTTAATTCAGAATTTGTATGCTGACTGATGGGACAAAATAGAACCTCCTTTCTAAAACTTTAGTATATGAGTACCACACCAGTTTATAACAATTTCTACATCTATTTTTTCTTCACATTCATACTTTCAGCTCTGAAGTTCATGCCATTTCAATGAAACTGTTTTCCACAAGGCTCTAGTAATGGCTACTCAGAAAATATAGTAGATGATTTGTAATTCTTGAATTACTTGACTTCTTGGGAGTATTATTTTTAAACATTAGTTAGTCACTCTCTCTGTTATTGTCTGAATGTTTGTGACAGCCCCCTCGATGAATAATGTTTAAATGTTAACACCCAATATATTTAGAAGGGTGATTAGGGTCTTTGGGAGGTGATTAGACATGAGAATTGGACCTCACAGTGCTCTTGAAAGAGACCTCACATTGCTCCCTAGTCCCTTACTTAAATAAGCGTGCTTGTTTTAAATGATTATCTTCCAACCAGATTGTCAGCTCAGTGAGGGACGGTACTACATCTCATTTCTTAACTCCCATGTTTCTGGTTTCTAGCTCATTTACTGACATTTTGAATAGTTAATACTATAAATGTTATAGAGGAATTTTATACCTTCCCAAATGATTAAGATATATTTGAAAGCCTTCAAAAGCCTTCACTTGTTACCGAGGAAGCCAAAGTCCTTAATTTACATTATCTTACAAGACTACACAACCTAGCTCTTCTGTTGTTTACTTTTTGCTTTTTTTGAATTATTTTCCTGGAATATTTTTCCTTTGGTTATTCCCATAACAGTTTCCTTATCTTTCTTAAATACACTTGGCATTGGCTTATGCTGGTCTTATTTGTTACTATTCCCTCTGACTAGAATGCTGTTCCTAGTTCAATTCAGTTCAGTCGCTCAGTCATGTCTGACCATTTGTAGCTCCATGGACTGCAGCACACCAGTCTTCCCTGTCCATCACCAACTTCTGGAGCTTACTAACTCATGTCCATTAAGTTGGTGATGCCATCCAACCATCTCATCCTCTGTCATCCCCTTCTCCTCCCGCCTACAATCTTTCCCAGCATCAGGGTCTTTTCAAAGATAAGATGTTCCCAGAGATATCCACATACATTTCAATAACCTAAGATCTCTACTTAAGTCTAAGCTTCTCAATGACATATTTCCCAGCCCACTAGTTAAACTTTCAACTTGTCCTCACCCAAAGTCCATCAGATCAGATCAGATCAGATCAGTCGCTCAGTCGTGTCCGACTCTTTGCGACCCCATGAATCACAGCACACCAGGCCTCCCTGTCCATCACCAACTCCCGGAGTTCACTCAGACTCACGTCCATCGAGCCAGTGATGCTATCCAGCCATCTCATCCTCTGTTGTCCCCTTCTCCTCTTGCCCCCAATCCCTCCCAGCATCAGAGTCTTTTCCAATGAGTCAACTCTTCGCATGAGGTGGCCAAAGTACTGGAGTTTCAGCTTTAGCATCATTCCTTCCAAAGAAATCCCAGGGCTAATCTCCTTCAGAATGGACTGGTTAGATCTCCTTGCAGTCCAAGGCACTCTCAAGAGCCTGCTTCAACACCACAGTTCAAAAGCATCAATTCTTCAGTGCTCAGCCTTCTTCACAGTCCAACTCTCACATCCATACATGACCACAGGAAAAACCAGAGCCTTGACTAGACGGATCTTTGTTGGCAAAGTAATGTCTCTGCTTTTGAATATGCTACCTAGGTTGGTCATAACTTTCCTTCCAAGGAGTAAGCGTCTTTTAATTTCATGGCTGCAGTCACCATCTGTAGTGATTTTGGAGCCCAGAAAAATAAAGTCTGACACTGTTTCCACTGTTTCCCCACCTATTTCCCATGAAGTGATGGGACCGGATGCCATAATCTTCGTTTTCTGAATGTTGAGCTTTAAGCCAACTTTTTCACTCTCCACTTTCACCTTCATCAAGAGGCTTTTGAGTTCCTCTTCACTTTCTGCCATAAGGGTGGTGTCATCTGCTATCTGAGGTTATTGATAT
>NW_011494832.1:5152058-5152271 GCF_000754665.1 Bison bison bison | reverse complement strand
AGCCTTGACGTACTCCTTTTCCTATTTGGAACCAGTCTGTTGTTCCGTGTCCAGTTCTAACTGTTGCTTCCTGACCTGCATACAGATTTCTCAAGACGCAGATCAGGTGGTCTGGTATTCCCATCTCTTTCAGAATTTTCCACAGTTGATTGTGATCCACACAGTCAAAGGCTTTGGCATAGTCAATAAAGCAGAAATAGATGTTTTTCTGGA
>NW_011494832.1:5139906-5151958 GCF_000754665.1 Bison bison bison | reverse complement strand
AGGCTTTGTTCACAGTGATGCTTTCTAAGGCCCACTTGACTTCACATTCCAGGATGTCTGGCTCTAGGTCAGTGATAACCCAAAGTCCATATATATATATATATATGCAACGTCCCTGACTTATTTTCCCCCCTAACAATTATAAACCTCTAATTATTGTATTTTGCTTGTGTATTTTTTATTTTACTTATCTTCCTACCACCTTTAAAATGTAGGCTCCATGAGAACAGTGGATTTTGTCCCTGATTTTGTCCCTGTTTACTGCTATATCACCAGTATCTAGAATGTGTTTGCCCTTATAGAATAAGTCAATAAGTTAAGAATAAATAAATATAAAATATATAGATATATTCTTTAACACTTTTAATCATATTCACTTATAAGCACAACTTATGCTTCCTATTTGACTACAGTTCCCTGGTGGCTCAGATGGTAAAGCGTCTGCCTACAATGCAAGAGACCTGGGTTCAATCCCTGGGTTGGGAAGATCCCCTGGAGAAGGAAATGGCAACCTACTCCAGTACTCTTGCCTGGAAAATCCCATGGATGGAGGAGCCTGGTAGGTTACAGTCCATGGCGTTGCAAAGAGTCGGACACAACTGAGCGAGTTCAGTTTCTTTCTTTCTGGTATTTATTCATTTCCATTAGACAATTTTATGTCTATTTTCTACTATCCATATGTCATGATGAGATGAAAGAAATAATTTTATTCATGTGGTTTACTTAACATCGTGTTAGAATACATTCTTAATGAGTATCACTATATGAAAATGATTCATGGTATTGCTGACTTTATTTCTGAAAATCCTGCTTACTTGATTTCCTCTAATTAACAGACATTTTATTAAAATGGCTTTACACAGAAGCAAAATAAATAATTTATATGGATACTGTATCATGATTTCCCATTATTCTGAGTGTCATCAAATTAACTGACCATTCATGAATTTAGTTATATTTAATATGATTTGACAAGATTGATATGTCTGTTAGTGTTATTAGCAGAATAGAGACTGACCAGCTTTCTTTTCTTCCTCAAAATGAACATATGACATTCATCTTTTGCCCATGAACTGCTATACATCTAAAGACCATCACAGTGGGGCCAAAGGAGTCCAGTATATTTCACTAGTATATGTCTTGCTCTTTATTCTGTTCCACAAAAGGCAAATACACAGAGCAATAAAGTTTCTAGCTTTTGTTGAAACACAATGTAGTTGAGTAATAGCTTGTCTGAATTCATGTTTACAGCAAATGACACAAAGAATTGGCAGCATAGGACATCCATATCTCCACTAGCATAGCGTGTCCTTTAAGAATAGTCAGTAATAATATAGTGTTTTAAAGACTATGAATGCCCCAAATCACCAGATTTGGTCTAATGTGTTATTTAATGTGCATTTTCAGTATGTGGCTTGGATTCTTTGGACAGCTGCAGTCAGTGGCACTCTCCTGTCACATATGCTTAGCCAATGCTGCCATCAACATTCCACTGGAATGTTGCAACCTCAAGATTGACTTTTCCAGGTGAAGTACAGCAGGTGGGTTCCACTTGACTGCTACCATACTTTTATCAGTAGATGAATGATTAATGATTGGATTCTCAGATGGCTATAAAAATGTGTTTTCAATAACTCTGTCTCTTACCTTTAGTTCTGGTATCTCACAAGCATATAGCTATTTAATTAACATGCATCAAAAGAGTCCTGAAACTCTATGGGTCCAAGTCTGATATAGCCTACTACTTGCTTAACACTAAAACATAACATATGCAATTCCCATACTAGCCAAAATCATGTAGTCACACACATGCCCGCAAATGTTAACATTTTTAATGCAAGAAGTAACTTTATAGGATCTTTGTCTACTTGGCACACCCTACACAGAAATTCATATTTTTCTGCTCTATTTAATTTATTATATTGAAAAAATTATGAAATTCAATTTTCAGCACTGTACTCTTTCTCTAAGTGTGACCTATCAGCCAACTGCAAAAATTACCCAGGGTACATCATAAAATTTTAGATTTCTGGAACACAATCAATATTTACTGAATCCCTAGGTTTAGAGTCTAAGAACATTAACATTTTGACCTGAGCCAGATTATTTTAAAGTGTACAGCGATTTGAAAACACTTGAGTTAGAAATACTTGCTGGAGATTCTACATCAGTTTTGTTCCACCAGCTATATACATTTAAAATTGTAACTATTATCTCTGCAATCATTTCAAGGTACAACAAAAAGTCCTCAAAACAAACTGCTCTTTATTTCAGTAAGAAATTATCCAAATATTTTAAACATCCAAGAGAACATTTTACCAACAAATAAACGTTATCTCATGGCCAATCAGTCAGTTCAGTTCAGTCGCTCAGTTGTGTCCAACTCTTTGTGACCCCATGAATCACAGCATGCCAGGCCTCCCTGTCCATCATCCACTCTCAGAGTTCACTCAAACTCATGTCCATTGAGTCGGTGATGCCATCCAGCCATCTTATCCTCTGTCGTCCCCTTCTCCTCCTACCCTCAATATGGCAAATATTACTTTTGATATTCTTTCATAGGCTTCCTTATGTGTTTTCAGTGGCTGCAACTGGTCATTCATGTCGATTACTGCTATAAAAATCACTGTTTCTCTTGCTTATTTTCATGTGTGCACATCATTTGAAAACACAGGCATGCTCATGAATACAATATTTATATCTTTTGTATACCTATACATGTACAGACATCAGAAAACACACATGTACATACAAATATGTATCTGCACATACATATGTATGCATGAGAGCATGTGCATATACACACACATACATGTCATACAAATGCATGTATACACATAAACAAAAACATGCGCAAAGCGACGACATGTGCACATGTTCCTGTATACATATACATTTTTGACTCCCATGCTTTGTACCAGACATTCTTGAGACTATCACGGAAACAATTATTTACTTATCATTCAATTTTCTTTCCACAGTAGTTTATGTTTCTTCCCTCAAATGTAGAAGATTTTATAGTGCTAGAAATGTTTGTTTATACCTTCTTCCCTCTGTTAAGCTAAGATTCTAATGACTTTATAGGCTATATTCTACTATGAACATGATGATATATAATACTCTACTGTTAATCCCTTAGTCATGTCCAACTCTTTGTGACCCTATGGACTGCAGCCTGCTGGGCTCCTCTGTTCATGGAGTTCTCCAGTCAAGAACACTGGAGTGGGTTGCCATTTCCTTCTCCAGGGGTTCTTCCCAACCCAGGGATAGAACTCAGGTCTCCTGCATTGCAGGCAGATTGTTTACCACCTGAGACACCAGGGAAGGCCTAAAATAATACTTTAGGAAATGTCTGAATATTGGGAACAAGAAAATAAGGGGCAGAAGAGAATGAGAAAGTGAGTCGGTGAATTGGAGGAATAAATAGAAAGTGAAATCAGGATAATGAACATCAAAATGTATAGGCTTAATACCAAAAGCAACAAATTCACAGTGGAGGAAAGATCACAAAGAATTCCACAAAGTAGAAACTTGGAGAGTATGGGATTTAACAACTGCACATAACCCTGATTTTTCTTGGAATTAGTTTTCTTTACTTTGGATAGTGATATTTTTAATCTGACATTTTTACAAATTACTTCAAAAAGAATCTTTTCAAACCTCCTCCTTTAAGAAAGACTCATTAATTAATTAAAATAAGAACACTCTTTATGAGTATATTGTAATGTTTGACTTTACTTTTCATCCCTCTGGCTTCTCTCAACCTAGGATAGAATAAACAGAGAAATGTCTTCCTGCTCCATCTACCCTTATTGTACTTTGATGATTTCTTGAAAATATTTGAGTATATTTCTATAAAAATGTTTGAATTCCTAAGTAGGGTAGTGAATTTGGCAGATAAAAACTAAGATTTGTTATTTTTCTATAATATAATATGTAAGCTTTGGCCAGAAATCAAAAACTTCAGGGCAATCATATACATTAAATAAAATTACTGCATTGAAAAATGCTGCCATTGTTTTTGAAATTTAAAATAAAATCTTTCCTTACTTACATGTAATTTTCTTACTAGATTATTATTAAGAAAGCCCATGGACAAAAATCTTATTGGAAATTTAAAAATAATTAAAAACATGGAAATGATTGATATCAATAATTCTTTTAAATATCTTCATTGATAAAATTTTGACATTTAAGTAGTCTAATTTAACAAAATTAAGATAAAAGAAACCTATTCTTGCTAGCTTTGTGACAGATTCAAAATGAGGAGACTATTCATTTACAACTTTCTATAAATAAAATTTCCATTTCTATTTTTTTTTGTATTTGTACACTAAATGATAGATTTGTATATTTAACAAGACCCACCAGTTAATTTTAAAATTACATTTCCCAATTTCTTTGCCAAACTTGGTAGATATTTTTGTCCTTTTTTGTTGTTGTTGTTGTTGTTGTTTTTGCCTGCCTCAGACAACAATTTAGCCAGCGAACAGTAATTGCAACAGAATGTTACTTGATTAATTTTATTTTGAAAGATCTTGTAGTACTAGGCTAGATATTTTCTTTTAATTTTATATTCCTGTTATTTTTCCTCACATATTTATCCTAACAGCATTATTTAGTATTTGTCAGGCAGTATGTATACCAAGTACTAGGAGGTCATACATCAATAGATTTACATATAATAATAAATTTAATCTGTCCAATGAAGAGAATTCCATTCATGATTGCAGCAAGGTTAAGTGATTTTCCCCAGGTTATACTGTAACTCAATGGGAAAGCCAGGATATAAATTGGCTTGAGGGGCTTTTGTCCCTCCTCCTGTTTTTTGAGCTGTTTGTTCAGAATATATTGTTTTTATTTTATTTTAAATTGGCATTTAATGTTTTTAAGTTTATATACTGAAACGATTTGTCACAGAGAGTTGCAAAGGTAGTATGGAGAGTTCTCTTGCACATTTCACCCAGTTTCCCATAATTTTAACATCTTGCATAACTATTATACAATTACAGAAACAAAGAAATTAACTTTGTTATAATTTATTAACTAAACTAATGTATACATATTTTCAAATTTCACCGTTTTTTCCATTAAATATCATTTTCCTATTCTGAGATCCAGTCCAGGATCCCACACTGTATTTAGTTTTCTGTCTTAATCTCTTCTAATCAGTGACAGTTCTGTCTTTCCTGATCCTCAATGATTTTAACACTTTGATACAATAATGGTCAGGTATGTTGTATAATGTCCTCCACTTTTTGTGTATCTTATGTTTTCTCATGATTAAATTGAGGTTATGGACTTCAAGAAGAAAAGTCCATTTGATGCCTTCAGGGAAATATGGTGTATATATATACAGCTTAGTATTATTTAGGCTAACATTTACCACTTGGTTAAGGTAATGTTTGCCAAATTTCTTCACCATAAAGATAGTATTATTTTCCATTTGTAACTAATAAATATTTGGGATGATGTAATTTGAAGCTGTAAAATACTATATTTAACCTTAAACTTTTGTTCTACTATTTTAGCATCCATTGTGCTGAATTTAGTCGCTCAGTCATGTCCAACTCTTTGTGACCCCATGGACTGCAGCTTGCCAGGCTCCTTTGTCCATGAGGATTCTCCAGGCAAGAATACTGGAGTGGGTTGCCATGCTCTCCTCCAGGGATCTTCCCAACCCAGGGATTGAACCCAGTTCTCCAGCATTGCATGCAGATTCTTTACCATCTGAGTCACCAGGGAAGTCCTTAGCATGCGTTGGTCTGCAATAAATATTATAGCGTCCTACTGGTGATATTGCGTTTCCCTCATATGTTTACATTTATTAACTGATATTCTCCTGTAAGGAAGTGTTATCCTTTACCCTTACCTATTATCTTTATATAAATTAAACAATAAGAAAAAAATGTCCCTGCTCTCCACCATATTTAGCAATTTGGGTTCTCTAACAATTTTGCAGAGATCAGTTTCCATCTGAAATTGATTTTCTTCTGCTTGAAGGGAATGCTTTAACATCCCTTACACTGCAGTTCTGCAAAGAAATTCAGCTTTGTTATTGTGAAGGTTTTATGTGGGCTTCATTATGAAAGATATTTAAGAATAATAAATGAAATAAATTAAGCAAAGAATTTTAGGGGATGGTTTTTATTCTTTCAGCTCTTTGCTTTTCCCTTTTTATCCCATTGTCTTCTGCCTTCAATAATTTCTGAAGAAAAGTCTACAATAATATTTCCCTTTACTCCACTGTTGTTGTTTAGTCACTAAGTTGTACTTTATTCTTTTGCAACCCCATGGACTACAACCCACCAGGCTCCTCTGTCCATGGGATTTCTGAGGCAAGAATACTGGAGTGGGTTGCCATTTCCTTCTCCAGGGGGTCTTCCTAGCCCAAGGATCAAACCTGCATCTCTTGCACTGGCAGGCAGATTGTTTACAACTGAGCCACTAGGAAAGCCACTTTTAATCCATACCAGGGATAAATATTTTAGGTTTTATGGGCCATATACTGTCTCCGTTGCATATTCTACTTTAAACAAAAAAAGTATAAAAAAGTTTTCATCTTTTGGGTCATACGAAACACAGGCTTCATAACGGTTTTGGCATGTGGATCATATTTTATTTACTCCCACTTTGTACCTTTCTCTCTTGTGGCTTTTTAGGTTTTCTCTGTATTGTTGTTACTAATTTAAAAAATATTTATGAATTGCCTTGGTGTAATTTTCTTCACACTTTCTCTTGGTGTTTGCTTACTCTCTTGGGTCTTTGGGTTTATATTCATAAAATTTATAAAAGTTTGGCCATAATTCATAACATCTTTTTTCTTACCCTATCCACCTCTATTTGACTCCAATTTCATGTATATTAGATTGCCCACATATATTAATCTTGCTCCATGAGTTTTTCTCTGTATTTTTTTCATTTTTAATCTCTATATTTCATTTTGTGATATTTTATGATATCATGTTTATAAGTTTACTAATATTGCTTTTGTTCTGGAAAGTATAATCTGATACTAACTCTACCCAGTGAATTTTTCATTTCAGATTTATATTTATGTTTTTTGTCCAGTATTCCATCTGGTTATTCTATATTGAAAGTGAAAGTGTTAGTTGCTCAATCTGTGTCTGACTTTTTGCAACCCCATGGACTATAGCCCGTCAGCCTTCTCTGTCCGAGAAATTCTCCAGACAAGAATGCTAAAGTGGGTTGCCATGCCCTTCTCCAAGGGATCTTACTAATCCTGGGATCAAAGTCAGGTCTCTAGCATGTCTGGCAGATTCTTTACAGTCTGAGCCACCAAGGAAGCCCCTAGTTATTCTATATTTTCCATTTATCTTTCATTATGTTCATATTTTCCTTTAAATCTCTGAGCATGTTTGTAATTGATGTTATAGTCTTTGTTGGCAAACTTCCAAATTCCTGTCATTTTTTTTTGTTTAGAATATTTACATTGATGAATGTCTCTCGATACCAGATTCATTCTCCTGATTCTTCACATGTGTGTAATTTTTGCATTAGATGCTTATGAATGTTATGTTGTTAAGTGCTGACATCTGTGTTATGTTGTTAAGTGTTGACATTTCTTTAAAGAGTAATGGACATTGTTTTAGTAGGCAGTTAAGTTACTTGTTGATTAGTTTGATCCTTTTACAGCTTTTTAAAATTTTTCAAGAGGAAGTCTAGAGTAGTATTTCCTCTGGTGTTAATTTTATCCTGCAACTAAGGCATGATTCTTCTGGAGTTTCTCCACGCAATGTCCCATATATTACTGTGTCTCCACTCTGGATGATTAGAACTTGAATACTGCCTAGCTTTGTATGATCTTTGGAACTGTTTGGTTTATAACTCCTTGGTAACTGTTCTTTCCTTTGAAGATATCCTTTGCTCTTTGGGGTTTTACTCTTAATGTATGCAGATTAGAATTCTTAAAATTCAGGAAGGCCCCTAGGTAGATTTCTGGAACCATTTTAGTGTCTCTCTCTCTCATTTTATGTTTTATATATTGTAAATCTGAGCCATCCTAAAAGTCCTTTTTAGCATCTTAAAAGTCCAGTTCTAATGTTGTCAACATAACAAAACCACTGATATCAGTTTAGGTTCCCCTCACTGTACCACATTCTATACATTTTCTCCAAGTGTAGTTACTGTGATTTGTTTTCCAAGGATAATAGTTTAGCACTTCCTGTAACATCTAAAACTGTTTGACATTGTTTGTCCAGTTTTCTACTTGTTTATGCAAGGAGGCTAAGACCCTAGTACACCTTCAAATCTTAATCATTGCCAAGTTTTGAGCAGAAGAGTGTTGCACCTAACAAATTCTGACACTTGCTTCTCAAAAGTATACTCTCTTCACCCAAGTTAGTGAAATCTAGCACTGCCTGCTCTGTTTATACCAACATGCTTTTCTGTGACCTTTATTCCTACGTTCTTTTGATTACAACCATCATCTAATATTTTACTTTTTGTGTTAAAGAGAGTTATCAGCCTCTACACACTACTTTTTTCACATTCCCTGTGGCAAATGTATGGTATATGAAATAAAAGATATATATGAATTACTGATTCATAGTGTTCCATGAAACTGATGGATAATCTTGACATTTATTAATCTTGACTAACTAAGATGGACCTTGGAAGCATTTAGCTGAAAAGATTTAACATCATCACGTAATGGAACTGTGTCTGGCAGTCAGTGATCAATATTTATCTATAGAATGAATGAATGCTTAGAGTCACTTGCAGGTGTTGAACACTGCCTCTTATAGACCATAATTTTATCTGATTGAAAGTGATCCAGTATTTTTTATGCCACATTTCCTTTCTCAAGTCTAGTTGCAGAATGAACTGAAGCTATAAAATTCCTGGTATGTAACCTAGAAGTTATTTGTCCATTAAAGCACTGCATCCAAGTGTAGTATAGTGTACCTGTTAGCCCAGAGGTAATCTAAAATGAGACTACTGGGAAAGTGAAGGAAGGAGAATAGAGATGAAGAGGGGAGTGGGAACAGAGACGGCGATTTGGTGAACAAACTTACATTTTTGGATAAAATACGTAAAACATGAACTGTGTTGCACTGCCATCCTCTCTTTAAAACTATTTCATTTTCTGAGTTCCTATGAATGTATCTGTTCCCACATTGAATGCCACAGAATTCAGTACTTCCTACAGCCTCAAAACCAAGCTTTTAATTACTGACATCTTTCTTTGTGAGTTGAGGAGCTCACAGAATTGCAGTTAGACACATGAATGAATAGAGGTACTCACACTTTCCTCTTGTAAAGATTAAAAGCAACTTGACATTCTTTATACTCCTTTATTTAGGCTGAAAGTCTTAGGAATTTTCCAGTTACAAGTTTTAGATCCTTAAAATGGTAAGCATGTTCAATAAAACATGATTAACTTCTGATATTTTGGCTTTTAGTCTTCCCAGATATATTTACCATATACCAAAATTGTGTCAAAAATATTATTTTTCCTTTTTTAAATCAGAAATTAAAATGTAATGATAAAAATTATAGAACAAATTGAAAAATGGATGTATTCTCTGGTGAGTTGCCAACGGATAGACAATAGTCATTTATTATTACCTGCTAGTAAATTAGAGCTAAGAAACAGGTAATTTTAAAAATATTGTTATCAATAATTTTAGTCCCAAATCTATGCCATTATGACACTTAATAACTTAGCAGAGTCTTTAATTGTTTTGCAATAATAACATCAACCTTCAAACATGAGATATATACATATATAGACATACAGGTATCAGTAACAAATGTCTTACTGCCATACTAAAAAGCAATTTTCAGTTAAAAGAACTTTAATTTTTGGTGGCATGAATTTCATAGACCACATATTTAGATGTCAAAGAAATGAGTATATGAATACATATACTCACATATATATGAATATAGATTTAGATATATGAAATTTAATTTATAATTCTACCTGTGTGCAGAAACCTGAACCTTATTAAATAGTCCTCTGAATTTTCCCCAGTAAATTTACAGTTCTTTCCTGTCCCTCCCCAACCCTTGACCTGCTTATAAGTTCTAAATTGCAGGGAATATAGGTAATCTAATAGGATGTTCTGAAAGTGGGGAGTAGGAATCTAGTCTTTTTTGTCCATAGCAGGCATTGCTAGTACAACCATTAAAAATAAAACTGTTGTAACATTTATGGAATATTAATACATCCCTATATTTGGAAAACTCAGCAGTGGCCACAGGACTAGAAAAGGTCAGTTTTGTTCCAATCCCAAAGAAAGGCAATGCCAAAGAATGCTCAAACTACCGCACAATTGCACTCATCTCACACGCTAATAAAGTAATGCTCAAAATTCTCCAGCCAGGCTTCAGCAATACATGAACCATGAACTTCCAGATGTTCAATCTGGTTTTATAAAAGGCAGATCAGATCAGATCAGATCAGTCACTCAGTCGTGTCCGACTCTTTGCAACCCCATGAATCGCAGCACGCCAGGCCTCCCTGTCCATCACCAACTCCCGGAGTTCACTCAGACTCACGTCTATCGAGTCAGTGATGTCATCCAGCCATCTCATCCTCTGTCGTCCCCTTCTCCTCCTGCCCCCAATCCCTCCCAGCATCAGAGTCTTTTCCAATGAGTCAACTCTTCGCATGAGGTGGCCAAAGGACTGGAGTTTCAGCTTTAGCATCATTCCTTCCAAAGAAATCCCAGGGCTGATCTCCTTCAGAATGGACTGGTTGGATCCCCTTGCAGTCCAAGGGACTCTCAAGAGTCTTCTCCAACACCACAGTTCAAAAGCATCAATTCTTCGGCGCTCAGCCTTCTTCACAGTCCAACTCTCACATCCATACATGACCACAGGAAAAACCAGAGCCTTGATTAGACAAACCTTTGTTGGCACAGTAATGTCTCTGCTTTTGAATATGCTATCTAGGTTGGTCATAACTTTCCTTCCAAGGAATAAGCATCTTTTAATTTCATGGCTGCAGTCACCATCTGTAGTGATTTTGGAGCCCAGAAAAATGAAGTCTGACACTGTTTCCACTGTTTCCCCATCTATTTCCCATGAAGTGGTGGGACCGGATGCCATGATCTTCATTTTCTTTTTTTTCTTTTTTTTTTCATTTTCTGAATGTTGAGCTTTAAGCCAAGTTCTTCACTCTCCACTTTCACTTTCATCAAGAGGCTTTTGAGTTCCTTTTCACTTTTTGCCATAAGGGTGGTATCATCTGCATATCTGAGCTTATTGATATTTCTCCCGGCAATCTTGATTCCAGCTTGTGCTTCCTCTAGCCCAGCGTTTCTCATGATGTACTCTGCATAGAAGTTAAATAAACAGGGTGAAAGTGTACAGCCTTGACGAACTCCTTTTCCTATTTGGAACCAGTCTGTTGTTCCATGTCCAGTTCTAACTGTTGCTTCCTGACCTGCATACACATTTCTCAAGACGCAGATCAGGTGGTCTGGTATTCCCATCTCTTTCAGAATTGTCCACAGTTGATTGTGATCCACACAGTCAAAGGCTTTGGCATAGTCAATAAAGCAGAAATAGATGTTTTTCTGGAACTCTCTTGCTTTTTCCATGATCCAGCGGATGTTGGCAATTTGATCCCTGGTTCCTCTGCCTTTTCTAAAACCAGCTTAAACATCAGGAAGTTTACGGTTCACATATTGCTGAAGCCTGGCTTGGAGAATTTTGAGCATTACTTTACTAGCGTGTGAGATGAGTGCAATTGTGCAGTAGTTTGAGCATTCTTTGGCATTGCCTTTCTTTGGGATTGGAATGAAAACTGACCTTTTCCAGTCCTGTGGCCACTGCTGAGTTTTCCAAATTTGCTGGCATATTGAGTGCAGCACTTTCACAGCATCATCTTTCAGGATTTGAAATAGCTCAAACTGGAATTCCATCACCTCCCCTAGCTTTGTTCGTAGAGATGCTTCCTAAGGGCTGCTTGACTTCGCATTCCAGGATGTCTGGCTCTAGGTCAGTGATCACACCATCGTGATTATCTGGGTCATGAAGATTTTTTTTGTACAGTTCTTCTGTGTATTCTTGCCATCTC
>NW_011494832.1:5122034-5139806 GCF_000754665.1 Bison bison bison | reverse complement strand
AAGATTTTTTTTGTACAGTTCTTCTGTGTATTCTTGCCATCTCTTCTTAATATCTTCTGCTTCTGTTAGGTCCATACCATTTCTGTCCTTTATCGAGCTCATCTTTGCATGAAATGTTCCTTTGGTATCTCTGATTTTCTTGAAGAGATCCCTAGTCTTTCCCATTCTGTTGTTTTCCTCTATTTCTTTGCACTGATTGCTGAAGAAGGCTTTCTTATCTCTTCTTGCTATTCTTTGGAACTCTGCATTCAGATGTTTATATGTTTCCTTTTCTCCTTTGCTTTTTGCTTCTCTTCTTTTCACAGCTATTTGTAAGGGGAACCAGATATCAAATTGCCAACATCCACTGAATCGTCGAAAAATCAAGAGAGTTCCAGAAGAACACCTATTTCTGCTTTGTTGACTATGCCAAACCCTTTGACTGTGTGGATCACAATAAACTGTGGAAGATTCTGAAAGATATAGGAATACCAGACCACCTGACCTGCCTCTTGAGAAACCTATATGCAGGTCAGGAAGCAACAATTAGAACTGGACACGGAACAACAGACTGGTTCCAAATACGAAAAGGAGTAGGTCAAGGCTGTATATTGTCACCCTGCTTATTTAACTTATATGCAGAGTACATCATGACAAACGCTGGGCTAGAAGAAGCACAAGCTGGAATCAAGATTGCCAGGAGAAATATCAATAACCTCAGATATGCAGAGGACAACACCCTTATGGCCGAAAGTGAAGAGGAACTAAAGAGCCTCTTGATGAAAGTGAAAGAGGAGAGTGAAAAAGTTGGCTTAAAGCTCCACATTCAGAAAAGTAAGATCAGGCATCTGGTCCTACCACTTCATGGGAAATAGATGGGGAAACAGTGGAAACAGTGTCAGACTCTATTTTTGGGGGCTCCAAAATCACTGCAGATGGTGTTTGCAGCCATGAAATTAAAAGACTTTTACTCTTTCAGTGAAAATTATGACCAACCTAGATAGCATATTCAAAAGCAGAGACATTACTTTCAACAAATTCCATCTAATCAAGGCTATGGTTTTTCCTGTGGTCATGTATGGATGTGAGAGTTGGACTGTGAAGAAAGCTGAGCGCCGAAGAATTGATGCTTTTGAACTGTGGTGTTGGAGAAGACTCTTGAGAGTCCCTTGGACTGCAAGGAGATCCAACCAGTCCATTCTGAAGATCATCCCTGGGATTTCTTTAGAAGGACTGATGCTAAACCTGAAACTCCAATACTTTGGCCACCACATGCGAAGAGTTGACTCACTGGAAAAGACTCTAATGCTTGGAGGGACTGGGGACAGGAGGCGAAGGGGACGACAGAGGATGTGATGGCTGGATGACATCACCGACTTGATGGACATGAGTTTGAGTGAACTCTGGGAGTTGTGATGGACAGGGAGGCCTGGTGTGCTGCGATTCATGGGGTCGCAGAGTCGGACACGACTGAGTGGACTGAACTGAACTGATACTAGGTACTGGGGCTTCCCAGGTAGCCCTAGTGGTAAAGAACCCGCTGCCAATGCATGAGATGTAAGAGAGGCTGGTTCAATCCTTGTATCAGGAAGATCCCCTGGAGGAGGGCATGGCAACCCACTCCAGTATTCTTGCCTGGCCAGATAAGCCTGGCAGGCCATGGTACATAGGGTTGCAAAGAGTCAGAAACAACTGAAGAGACTTTCACTTTTAATGAAGTACAGTTATTACTATCCATGTTTTTATAACGAAATATTGATGCACAAAGCAGTTAAAAAACCGAGCCAAGTTTTAGGCAGCAATTAAGAGACAGAGCTGAAGTTTGTATATAATAGTGGGTCTCCAGAACAAGAGTTTCAAATCTCTTTGCTCTGCAGCCTTTCACTGTTGTCTATGCCTTGGATGTAATTAGTCCTCCATTTCACACAAGCTGAGGATTTCATGCTATATTTGGAAGTTTTTGTGCTACATTCCACAATGGCTCCTCATCTCTGTCCCTCCAGAGTGCTGACTTTCCAGATCACAGCTGTACCACTCAGAGTAATGCAAGGGAAATAAAAAGATATGAATGCTCACTTCTAGGATCTGTTGGGGCTCAGAGGAGCTCTTGGACTCATGTCTATCAGTCAAAAACCCCATTTAAACATCACTTTTGTATTCTTGAAACCATGGTTTGAGGAATTTCCTAAGTGTTAATAGGTTCCCAAACAAGAAGGTAAACGTTCTCTTGTTCTGTCCAGGGGTACAATGACTTCAATATTTTTTACTTCAAGAGGGTGCTTATCCATAGCTATCTTTCTTTTCTATCTCACTTATCTCACTCCCAGATTTTTTATGGAGATGTATCAGGTGAGAAAAATTCATTCTAACAGAATATTTATTTTTCTATGTCAGTTATTTAGGTCAAGATCTTAGTTTCAAAGCTTAACAGACTCCTTATCATGCAACTTACAACCTTTTTGGTCAAGACTGTTGTGTCTCTCTTGAATTCAAAAGTATACTTTGAAATTTGAAACATAAAAAGTTATTTTTTTTCTTAAATCTTCTCCTGGCTCTATTTTCTCTTCCTTGAGATAGTAAACCTAAAATAGTCTCCCTGAAATGGGGAGAAGGGGCATATGGGGGGAAATTCAAAATTAAAAACACATTGATGAGTATTTCAAAATATTTTCCTATCATGACCTCAAAGTTCTAATTTTAAAGAATTTGAGAATTATCTCTATAGTTATCTCCAGACATCTTACATTAAAAGGTGTTTGGTGCTCTGTTCCTTCAAAAGAGCTTGCGGGTTCTGATGCAAATTCTAAGCCTAAAGAATTAGAATCTCTCTTCTGCTTTTTAAGATGTAGGATGAAAAGTAAAAATATTTGAGAGGAGCCAAACAGGTGATTCTAGCCTCGGCTATGCCAATGAGTAGTCCTGCTGCCTAGAACTCATCACTCAAATCTTAGTCTGTGAATTACCCAACTAATGCTTCTAGAGCATAATATATGGGTTGGACACTTAATATATGCCATTTGTTCAAATATCACACTCTTAGCACTGTCAGAAAGTATAAACAATTTATGTAAGGTCTTAAGGGAACTACCTGTCAAAATTGCAATTGAAGTAACCTACGGACTATTCTAATATAATACATCCTAATTATCTATTAGATTATGCATGTGCTAAGTCGCTTCAGTCTTATCCAACTCTTTGTGACCCTATGGATGATAGCCCACCAGGTTCCTCTGTCCACAGAAGTCTCCAGGCAAGAATACTGGAGTGGGCTGCCTCCTCTAGGGCATCTTCCCAACCCTGGGATTGAATCCATCCATATCTTTTATGTCCCCTGCATTGGCAGGTGGGTTCTTTACCACTAGTGCCACCTGGGAAGCCCATCTATCTATTTATCTACCTATCTATCTATCTATATATATACATACATAAATGTAATGTATAAGTACATATACATATATAATCTATAATAAGTACATATATATATATATGTACTTATTTTTTCTTACCTGTGGTTTGTTTGAAAATATTATTTTGGGTAACAGAACTGGATCCTTGCTAACCCAGACACTTTACCAGATGTCTTCTCTCCTCTTCGCACTTCCTATTTAGTATACAGTACCTATATTCTATGTATGTCTTCATATAAATATACACATATAAAATAAAACATAAGTATTTTATTTTATTAAACTCTTAGACATGAAGGCTTATTAATCTCTCCAAAATTTGTTAATCATACTCACTTTCCTTGCAATGGCTGTTATGGACCCAAAAGGGTGGAATTTATCCTGAGCTGTCTCCTCCAGGGCTAACATTCACATTAGGCAATGTGTAATGTTTTCTCATCATGCATGCTGTCAGGCTGACATCAACAGTGAAATATGTGAATTAATACTTACACAAGGAAATATGATTTTTGCATTATAAGAAATGTCATTTTAAAAAGGACAGTATGCAGTGATAAACAATGTATGGGCCTGTGTTGGAAATCAAATAATGTAAAGGCTTTTGTAGGTTCCATGGAGAATATATTCATTAAGTGATCTATATCACATTTGTCATCGCACTGAAATACTGGTTTGATTTACAAACATTAGTGAACTATTTTCCAGAACTTCTGAATGACAATTTTTTTGTAATTGATAGTTTTTGCACATAATTTTAGATAAGGCAATGGCAACCCACTCCAGTACTCTTGCCTGGAAAATCCCATGGACGGAGGAGCCTGGTCGGCTGCAGTCCACGGGGTCGCTAGGAGTTGGACACGACTGAGTGACTTCACTTTCACTTTTCACTTTCATGCACTGGAGAAGGAAATGGCAACCCACTCCAGTGTTCTTGTCTGGAAAATCCCAGGGACGGGGGAGCCTGGTGGGCCGCCGTCCAAGGGGTCGCACAGAGTTGGACATGACTGAAGTGACTTAGCAGCAGCAGCAGCAGCAGCAGCAGCACATAATTTAGTTTCCTTAAATGCAGAGTTTAGAACTTTGGTAGTTTGTATCTGGAAACTATGTGGTTTTTTGTCTTGTTTTTTAAGTGATAAAGGTGAAAATTTTAGTGGTAAGTTCTGTCAAAATAACTCTATTAAGAACTATGAATTGCCTATCTTGTGATTTACTTTTTCAGACTTATTTTCATGTATTTTAACCAAGAGTTTCTCGTTTCTCACAAATGCAGTTTGGAAAATAGTATGGGAAGGTATCATAGGTCTAGAACAACACAGGAAAAGCCTAGCAAAGGGCATATCTTCCACTACACACAAGCTTTATGGAAATAATAAGTATAACAATATCTTAAAGTCTGTAAAAAAATATATGTCCACATTGAAAAGAGATTATGACAGCATCAGTGAGTCAGTCAGATCAGTCACTCAGTCATGTCTGACTCTGCGACCCCATGTACTGCAGCACACCAGGCTTCCTGTCCATCACCAATTCCCAGAGCTTGCTCAAACTCAAGTCCATTGAGTCAGTGATGCCATCCAACCATCTCATCCTCTGTCATCCCCTTCTTCTCCTGCCTTCAATCTTTCCCAGCATCAGGGTCTTTTCCAATGAGTCAGTTCTTCCCATCACGTGGCCAAAGCATTGGAGCTTCAGCTTCAGTGTCAGTCCTTCCAATGAATATTCAGGATTGATCTCCTGTAAGATTGACTCGTTTGATTTCCTTGCAGTCCAAAGGACTCTCAAGAGTCTTGTCTAGCACCACAGTTCAAAAGCATATCGGCCCCTAATTTCACAAAAGCATGACTCCAGTCTCTTTTTAGATTTCATCCTCTGATGTGGTGTTTCTCAACCTAGGCTGCACACTGGAATCACCTAGCAAATTTTAAAAATATGAGTCCTCAACCTAGAGATTCTAATAGGGCATTGCCTGGGCATCTGGATCACTAAGAGCTCCCTCAAGATATTCTAATATACAGCCAGGGCTGAGATTCTAGACTAGTAGCCCTTTGTAAAGTCTCATGACATGTTTACTAATGTATTTGGGCTGTTGACTCTACTACCTATCTCAGATGGCTGCCTGATTATCCTTTTGCTTTAGGAAATAAACCAGATGTTACTCTAAAGCAATGGTGCTCTATTCTAAATCTGTTACATCTGACTTTCTGTTGAAGATGCAGCTTATGCATCATTGGTACTTATCTCTGGAAGTTGCTCTGCCATGGACATTCCAATAATAGGCTCATAACAAGTCTGTTGGTGTTTATACATTATTCATGCTCATAACAACTACTTAGACCAAGAGAATGCTGGTACTAGATCTCTTGGCAAAGTAGCTAATTTTTTTTTTTTATATCTTATTTATCATATCAAGCACAAGCCTGGAGGACCATCTCCTAGAATTTATTTATAGGGTAAAAAAGGACTGTCTCCACTTATGTGGAGTGGAGACACATGAGGCTTAACAATGAGTCAGGCTTAACAATGAGTCAGAAGGATTTAGTACAGTAAAAGGTAACTCTTAAAGAGAATGAGAGAAAAATCTACAAACTTTCTTTGACTCATTGAAGCTCTTTAATGGAAAGTTTCTTAAATAAGTGAGGATAGTACATACTGTAAAGCAAAAGGGCTTGAATCTATTTCTGGATTCTGGGGGAAAAAAGTACATTATAACCCTGACACACAGCAATTTGGCACACTTGGTCAGAACAAAAAATAAATAAATAAATAAAAGGTGTGACGAATTTAACTTTGCCTAAGCTGCTTTCAGTCTCTAGGAAACATGAACTCTGATTATTGAAGAACTGCTTTATAGCCTCCAAGGAAGAGTGTGATGACCTCACAGTAGAGGGTGGAGAGAGGTAGTTAATTCTGGGTCCAGAGCTGGCAAGAACAGAGTGAAAACTGCATTAATAAGAGAGAAATGCCCACTACTTTTTACCATTATTGCTTGAGCAAAATGAATAACAGCTCATCCAAGTTGGACTTGTGCATCAGAGGACAACCTAGCCTGCAGGAATGACCAATGTGCAACAGATAGCTCAGACCCAAGGATCAGCATAAGACAGTCATCTTCCCTAACTCTTCAAGGAGAGCAAGTCCTTACACTCCTTTAGGGACAACTCTGATATCATCTAAGATCAGAAGCAAGGGAAGGGCTGCGTAACTTTATATAAGATAAACTAAAAGGATTGTTGAAATTGTGATTCTAAGCTTTCACAAGAGTTGGTATTTATTTTTCAGAAAACAGCTGTGTATGGACTCACTCCAGTATTCTTGCCTCAAAAATCCCACAGACAGAGGAGCCTGGCTCCCAAAAGTCAGACATGACTTAAGAACTTAGCATACATACACACATGGACTCAGAAGGATCAGGTTGATAGTTTTTTGTTTTGTTTTTAAAGCACATTAGGCTTTTTGTGTACACGTTGTATCAAGATGGAGTCATACTGAGACCAAGAACAGCCTCATGAACCTCCCCTCCCACGGAATCTAAGGTTTCACAATTCTTTTCCCACTTTCTTACCACAAAAAAAGATAAAATCACAATGCATCCATCTCTTGAATCCTCATATCCGCCTTCACTACCTGAATCTGACTCTATTTTCTCTGTGTAATAACCCCAACCAGTCCATTCTGAAGGAGATCAGCCCTGGGATTTCTTTGGAGGGAATGATGCTAAAGCTGAAACTCCAGTACTTTGGCCACCTCATGCAAAGAGTTGACTCACTGGAAAAGACGCTGATGCTGGGAGGGATTGGGGGCAGGAGGAGAAGGGGACGACAGAGGATGAGATGGCTGGATGGCATCACTGACTCGATGGACGTGAGTCTGAGTGAACTCCGGGAGTTGGTGATGGACAGGGAGGCCTGGCGTGCTGCGATTCATGGGGTTGCAAAGAGTCAGACACAACTGAGCGACTGAACTGAACTGAACTGATCCTATCAGCTTTTTCACATAAGGTTTTAAACATGTATAAACATGTACCATCACAAAATTATTAAGTAAAATATGTAAGAGAATTAAACACACAGCCTTTCTCAACTCTACATACTCTCAGCTACTACTCTATTTACATTTATAGCTAATATAATTACCTCAATCTATACTCATTGTCTGGGCTTCCCAGGTGGCACTAGTGGTAAAGAACCCATCTGCCAATGCAGGGGACTTAAGAGACACTGGTTCCAACCCTGGGTTGGGAAGATCCCCTGGAGGAGGGCGTGGCTACCCACTCCAGTATTCTTGCCTGAAGAATACCATGGACAGAGAAGCCTAGCAAGCCACAGTCCAGAGAATTGAAAAGAGTCTGATAGGACTAAAGCAACTTAGCACAGCACAGCACACAGCACATACTCATTGTTTAAAATAGATTTGTCCACAATCATCCCCAAAATATGTTTGCAAAACTCTAATGACTGAGTTATCTCTAAATTTAAAGACACTCTGCAATCTTATTTACCTTCTGAAACATGCTCTGTAGATTTTTGCATTTTGTAATATATTTGTGGGCTTCCCAAGTGGCGCTGCAGTAAAGAATCAGTTCTTGAGTGGGGAAGATACCTTGGAGTAGGAAATGGCAACCCAGTGCTTCTGCCAGGAAAATCCCATGGACAGGGTTGCTTGATGGGCTACAGTCCATGGGGGTCACAAAGAGACATGACTGAGCAACTGAACCCACATACACAATGTATTTTCATTCTTAGTTCTGTCTTTCTGGCCACTTTATTTTCCTTTATTAGCTCTTCTTCTTTAGATGCTCTTTAAAAAAATTAACGCTCCCAGGATTTTGAATTGAGAGATGCCATCTATTTACAAGGCTTGAGCTATCTCTTTTATATTTTAACGACTGAAAATACTGTTCTCAACCTGATTTTCATTCCTAAATGTCAGAAATACTTATTCAAGTATATAATGACTCTCTTCATTACTCAAGCTCAATGTTGTTGTTGTTCAGTCACTCAATTAGTCATGTTCCATTCTTGGCAACCCATGAACTGCAGCACGCCAGGCTTCCCTGCCCTTCACCATCTCCTGGAGTTTGCTCAAACTCACATCCGTTGAATCAGTGATGCTATCCAACCATCTCATCCTCTGTCATTCCCTTCTGCTTCTGCCTTCAATTTTTCTAGCATCAGAGTCTTTTTCAATGACTTGACTCTTCCCATCAGGTGGCCAAAATATTGGAGTTTCAGCTTCAGCATCAGTCCTTGCAATAAATATTCAGGGTTGATTTCGTTTAGGATTGGCTGGTTTGATCTCCTAGCTGTCCAGGGGACTCTCAAGAGGCTTTTCCAGCACAGGGGTTCCAAAGCATCAATTCTTCAGTGCTCAGCTTTCTTTATGGCCCAACTCTCACATCCATACGTGACTACTGGAAAAACCATAGCTTTGACTATACAGACTTTGTTGGCAAAGTGATGTCTTTGCTTTTTAATATGCTGTCTAGTTTTGCCATAGCTTTTATTTTAAGGAGAAAAGGCCTTTTAATTTCATGATTGCAGTCACCGTCTGCTTTTGAGTCCAAGAAAATTAAGTCTGTTACTGATTCCACTTTTTCCCTATTTGCCATGAAGTGATGGGACCAGGTGCCATGATCTTTGTTTTTTGAATGTTGATTTTAAGCCAGCTTTTTAAGTGAGTTTTTCATTCTCCTCTATCACCTTCCTCAATAAGCTGTTTAGTTCCTCTTTGATTTCTGCCATTAGGATGGTGTCATCTGCATATTTGAAGCTATAATTTATATTTCTTCTGGGATTCTTAATTTCAGCTTTAGCTTCACCTGCCTGGCATTTCGCATGATGTACTCTGCATATAAGTTAAATAAGCAGGGTAACAATATACAGCCTGATGTACTCCTTTCCCAATTTTTTTTTTTTTCCTTTCCCAATTTTGAACCAGTCCACTCTTCCATGTCTGGTTCTAACTCTTCCTTCAGTGTACCTAAAAATAAATCATCTTCTGGGATTTCACATCTACTTCTGTGGAACCACCACCTCTATCTTCCTGGTTAGCCTTTACTTTGGAATCACATTTTACTTGTCTTTCTTAATGCTCTCCCCAACTTGTTTACTTGTTCCATTTGTTCAGAAGCTACTCAAGCCACCGACATTTGTTTACCTTAAGTGCCATGGAAAACTTCTTAATTGATGTTGTTTTATCTGCTGTTACTCCCCTTTAGATCACTTCTTCTCTTGCCAAAGAGTGATTGTTTTTACATGCAAATATAAATATGCTACAGTACTAAACAGCATTAGGATTAAAGAACAATCTTCTTAACATACTTTACAAGTTGTGTCATAATCTTCTGTCAGCCATGTTGAAATATTTCCACCCTCTGGTCTCACTATACATGCTTTTTCTAAACACAAGAGCTCTTCCTGCATCTAGGGGGAATTCCTACTTAGCCTACAGAATCCATCTCGAGTATCTCTTCCTTCAAAAAGCCTATTAATTGATAAGTGTAAACTAGATACCTCAAGTGATAATGTAAATTCATGGTACCCTCTTTCTGTTTATAAATCATTTAATATAAAATGTGTTAAATAGTCTCCATTTTCTTCATTGAATCACAAGTTTCTGAAGGAAAAACACTGTCTTATGCATATTTGTATTCTTATTTCCCAGCAAACTTACTAGAAGCAGCCAAAATAAATGTACACTTAACAAATAAAAGTATAAAAAAGTACATATATTTCAGGATTCTGTAATCAAATTCATGTACCTCTTAGACACTAGTGTGAGACGTTGAGTGCATGGGGATATCTATGCATCTTAACTCACATTTCTATGAAGAGTAATTCTACTTAAAATCCAACGTACACTTTTACTGAAATATCACCCCAATATATTTTAAATAATGGCAAAAACAAAAGTGGATCCCTGTATTATGTAGGAGAAAGTCTGGAATTGATATTCTTGATAAATGAGATATGATAACCTGAACTCCTTAAAACTGTTTTTCTTTTGTTCTGATTTTTGTGGTGATTTGGAAGTTTCCTTAAGAGAGATGGAGAAAGGAAACCCAAGACAAAAAAAGAAAGAAAAGAAGAAGTCCTATTAGATTGGATCAACCCTGCCCCATCTAATTTGTAGCAGGGGCACTGTCTCTAGTTACAAGTGAATACTCATTGAAGATCTACTTTTCCATCTATTTCTTTCACTTTATCTCTTTCTCTGCCTTTTTAAATTTTGTTGCTCTACCATCTGAGCACTATTTATGAATATGTAAATAAGTAAGGCAAGAATATTCTACTCTAGAGCTCAGGTATATTTATAAGCTCACATTTCATAGGTCAACTAGGTATAAAGGAGCAGTTTATAAATGACTGAGATAGTTCAACAATACAAAAGGGCATGAAAAAATCAACTATACCTGGAAGTCACATGCAAATTAACTTTTTTTTACTACAAATTATGAAGCATGTTTGAAGTATATTAAATAATAACATATCCTGCTGGTTCTTTAATGTCTAAAAGACAAAAACATCAAAAGATCAATACATTTTACATAATTTTACATTTGAGTTCTTCACACAGTGCTTGCCAGAGGATTTGATCTGTATAACACTGGAGTCAACAAAGAAATTGAACTGTCCTAGACACTTTATAGGGCTTCCCCTGTGGCTCAATGGTAAAGAATCTGCCTGCTAAAGCAGCAGACACAAGAGACAAGGTGCATTCCCTGGGTCAGGAAGATTCTCTGGAGAAAGAAATGGCAACCTACTCCAGTATTACTGCCTGGAAAATTCCATGGACAGAAGAGCCTAGCAGGCTACAGTTAATGGAGTTGCAAAGAGTCAGACATGACTAAGCACACATGCATAAATACTTTGTAAGCATGCATTTTTCATATAAAAATGAACAGCTTAATAAGTGAATTTTAAATTATCCAAAAAGCTATGTTTTTTTTCCAGTAGTCATGTATGGATGTGAGAGTTGGATTATAAAGAAAGCTGAGTGCCAAAGAATTGATGCTTTTGAACTACAGTGTTGGAGAAGACTCTTGAAAGCCTCTTGGACTGCAATGAGATCAAACCAGTCCATCCTAAAGGAATATTCATTGGAATATTCATTGGAAGGACTGATGCTGAATCTGAAACTCGAATACTTTGGCCACCTGTTACAAAGAACTGACTCATTGGAAAAGACCCTGGTGCTGGGAAAGATTGAAGGTGGGAGGAGAAGGTCAGGGCAGAGGTTGAGATGGTTGGATGGCATCACCGACTTGATGGACATGAGTTTGAGTAAGCTTCTGGAGTTGATGATGGACAGGGAAGCCTAAACTTTGTTCCACATTTGTTTACAAAACCCAAGATACCTTTCCCCCACAAAAAAGCAGTGCTGTTTACTAAGATTCTATTTAAAACCTTTACATCCTTTAATTGCTCAAGAACAAAGCAATTTTAAACAAAGGAATGAAACTTTAAATATAATTAGAAAGATAATGGGGTAATCTTAATGATTTCATTTATTATTTATATAAAATGCCATTAAAATACCACTATTCCCATTTGAGTATGAATAATTATACAGTAAATTTTATTTTTTAACCTGTTTTTCAAAAGATATCTTATTAAGGAAAATTATTTAATTTTGGGAATTTGCATAAAATGGTTAGGATATAATCTAACTAATCACCCTCTGTTCTCTAATTAAGTGATTTTGAAAATTTAAGTGGACACACCTAAAAACTGGTGATAATATGTATATAATCTTCCTGTCAGTTTGGTAAAAACAAAAATAAATGATTTCTATGAGCATGAGCATTAGAAGAAAAGACATTGTATGCATGTGTGTTGTGTATGTTAATGGTGTGTGTGTGCTAAGCCACTTCAATCATGTTTGACTCTTTTGAGACCCTGTGGACTGTGGCCCACCAGGCTCCTCTGTCCAGTGGATTCTCCAGGCCAGACTACTGGAATGAGTTGCCATGCCTCCTGTAGGGGATTTTCCAGACCCAGAGATAAGACCCGAGTCTCTTACATCTCCTGCATTAGCAGGCAGATTCTTTACCACTAGAGCCACCTGGGAAGTCCATTTAAATGGAAGCCCATGTAAATGGTAACTGCATGCAAAATTAAATATAGGTTCTTGCTAGAGTGGTGAAAAATATTGCTCTCAATTACACTTATTTAAGGTTTATTTTTAGTTCACTACTTTAACATGAAGTTTGAATGAGCAATTATACATACTTTATCGTTCACCATACACTTTTGTATTTTTCAGTGCAGCCCATATTGAGGCACATAACGGGTGGTTGTTTCCCAACCTGACATTTTTATAAATGTAGCAGAATACATATAATATAAATTTTACCATCTTAACCACTTTTAAGTGTACAGATCAATAGTCTTAAGTACATTCACACTGCTCTATAACTAAACATATTACACTATGTCTTTAATGACAAGAAATGAGTTTATAATAAGATCATAACATACACATACTTCTCTTCATGAATCACAGCCTTGTGGCGAAGGGGCCTGTGTAACTTAATGAAACTATGAGCCATGCTGTTCAGGGCTAACCAAGACAGACAGATCATTGTGAAGAGTTCTGACAAAATGTGATTCACTGGAGGAGGAAATTGCAAACTGCTCCAATATTCTTGCCAGGAGAACCCCATGAACAGAATACAAAGGCAAAAAGATATGACACTGGAAGATGAGCCCCAAAGATTGGAAGGTGTCCAGTATGCTACTGTGGAAGAGTAGAGAGCAGTTACTAATAGCTCCGGAAAGAACAAAGTGGCTGGGCCAAAGTGGAAATAACACTCATCTGTGGATGTGTCTAATGGTGAAAGCAGAGTCCAATATTATAATGAACAATATTACATAGACCTGGAATGTTAGGTGTATAAATCAAGGTAAATTGCACATACTCAAGCAGGTGATGAAGTGACTTAGCAGCAGTAGCAGCAAGCAAGTGATGGTAAGAGTAAGAGTGAACATAGCAATCAGTGAACCAAACAAACATGAATGGATGAATTCAATTCAGATGACTATTACATCTACTGCTCTGGACAAGAATCTCTTAAGAGATGGGAATATCAGACCATCTTACCTGACTCCTGAAAAACCTATATCCAGGTAAAGAAGTAACAGTTAGAATTGAACATGGAACAATGGACTGGTTCGAAATTGGGAAAGGGGTATGACAAGGCTGTATATTGTCACCCTGCTTATTTAACTTACATGCTGGGCTGTATGAATCACAAGCTGAAATCAAGATTGCCAGAAGAAATATCAACAACCTCAGAATATGCAGGTCTATTCTAATGACAGAAAGCAGAGCCGGACTAAAGAGTCTCTTGATGAAGATGAAAAATGAGTGTGAAAAAGCTGGCTTGAAACTCAACATTCAAAAAATTAAGATCATGGCATCTGGTCCCATTTCTTCATGGCAAACAGAAGGGTAAAAAGTGGAAGCAATGACAGATTTTATTTTCTTGGGCTTCAAAATCACTGCACATGGTGACTGAAGCCATGAAATTAAAAGATGCTTGTTTCTTGGAAGGAAAGCAATGATAAACCTAGACAAAACTTTAAAAAGTAGAGTCGTCTTTTGATGCCATGACAAATATATCTTTGATGTATGACAAAGGTCCATATAGTCAAAGCTATGGTCTTCCCAGTAGTCATGTACAGATGTGAGAACTGAACCGTAAAGAAGGCTGATGGCCAAAGAATTGACGCTTTCAAATTGTGTTGCTGGGGAAAACTCTTGAGAGTCTCCTGGACAGCAAGGAAATCTAACCAGTCAATCCTAAAGGAAATTAACCCTGAATTATTCATTAAAAGGACTGATGCTGAAACCAAAGATTCAATACTTTGGCTACCTGATGAGAAGTCAACTTACTGGAAAATATCCTGATGCTGGGAACGATTAAAGGCAAAAGGAGCAGGGGGTGGCAGAGGATGAGATGGTTAGACAGCATCACTAGCTCAATGGACATGCATTTGAACAAACTCTGGGAAACAGTGAAAGACAGAGGAGCCAGGCCTGCTGCCGAGAGTCACACCATGGAGTAACAAACAGTCAGACACAACTTAGCAACTGACCAACAACAACACACATAATCTATTTCACAAACATAACATGGATATTTAACCTGACCTGAGGATTACCTGCTCTCAAATTATACATTTCATTGATCTTTTTCCATTAAAAAATGTCTCATCAATAAACTGTCTCATGCATCTTTTGCGTAAGAATTATTTACCGAAAGCCTGATTTATAAAATCAACTACTGTAACTGGATGAGGATATGCTACATGATGTTTAGGGAACAACTCTCGTTTTTACCAAACTGGACTGTACCACTACGTAAATTTGAGCAAGCTAAATAACCTTTTACTGTCTTATTTTCCTCATCTGTATGTAGGAATCATGACAGTTCTTATTCCATTGTATGCAAATGGCCTAGTGGTTGGCAGAGCTGACCCTCACCAATGTTAACCATTAGCTAAGTGCTCAACATTTATATTGATTTTTGAATTAACATAAAACTTAATTAGAAGGTTAAAACTAATTACTAAGAGAACCAATTAATGCAATCTAACTTTAGGATTTAATCTGTATAATCTCGAACTTCAATTCTGTTTCTTTATCCTTGATAAATGAACTTTAATTTTAAAAACTCATTTTCAGTAGCAATACGAATGAGGCAACATGATACAGCATAAAGGACATGGAATATATAGACATATTTGGACTAAATCTTAAATTTAACACCTCCGAACTTTAATATTGAAGAAAACATTTAAAATTGTAAAGTCATTTAAGACTTCAACATCTTTCTCATTAAGTAGTGAAAAGAAATTTTATATTACCTCCCAGAAGTATTTAAGTTTTATATAAGAAACACATATGATAGACTACATATATTATTTTTGTTTTTACATTTACTTTGTTTTTAATTTTCCATTAAAATGAAAGCTTTAGTATATACACACAACACAAAATAAATACTAATTTCAAAGGTCTTGAAGTATTTTTATGAATTGCTTTTTAGATATATTATAATTTTATATACATGTAGCAACTTACACAAACAAGATATTTCTAGTTGTGAGGCTTGCTCAAGAAATTATTGAAGAAAAATTCTATAGTTTAAACTTTTATGGAAAAAAACAAAACTATGGAGTGTTTAAAGCTATGTGGGATACATATACTATATGAGACTTTGAAACACAGTTTTTCTTAAATACAGATGTCATGGTTTGCAGTATAGATTTAAAAGAAAAAAAAAACTAAATGGCTAAAATGTGATTGAAGTAAACATAAGGAGAAATCTAATAAATACTGTATTTACAGCAGCCACCTCACATGTGTGTAGGATACAGTCACTGGTTTATGAGTTCTGATTTACTGAATGTAAAATCTGTTGAAATAATTTTATTTTCTCTCACAAATCTGTATTAAAAACACATGCTTCTGAAATAAACTCCATTAACATGACAGAAGAACATAGGAAATTTATATTTATTCTTCATTAAACAAGTTTTAAAATAAATGTACTTCATACAAAATGAGAATCTTAAATGTGCAATTAATACCATTTTACAAGACTAGCTTCTTCTCTCATTTGTAGAATAGCTTCACTAAAATGTTTGCAGTGCTCGTATTGCATGTATTTTTTAGCCAATTCTGTTTTGTCAACAGCTAGAGCTAACTACATGAAAATATACCTTCAGTAAAATAAATGCGAACAGTTTTTAACCTGGAAAAAGAGTTTCCAGAGGATTTCTGTTATTGGAAATATTTCAAAATTCAAATACGAGTTATTATCGAGAAACAGAAAACATTCCCCTACAAAATCCCTATGTGCTTTTAACATCTTCAACCTTAATTTCTTAAAGAAGATGGAAAGATTAAACTGGAAAATAAAAGCAAATCACATCATATTTCTTTAATCCAAACATTTTTTGATGAAGAAAATGTTGTTATTGGTTATCCTTTGCAAGAGCAAGGATAGTACTTACAAAGGACACTTAATTGATTATTTGTGCTCAACAGACTCCAAGTTTTCCTTTCTTCTTAATTTCCTCACACTCATTCATTCACTTATTCATTTAATAGGTGCTTTTGGAGCACTAAGAAATGTGAGGAAGTGCTCTAGAATATCTGTATCTAAGGAATACAAAAGTAATAAGACACAAAACTTGCTCTAAAGCTATCTTAAGGATTTTTTAAATAACTTATAATTGTGTCATAATACTAGGATATGAAAGAATTATATTACAAAATAGTATATGCAGTGACCATACCTAAAGGAGGTAAAGATTGAGGCGAGGTTTAAAGGCATCACCTTTAAATGACAATTCATCACCCTAATCTAAGTGTTATTCCAGAACAACTGGCTTGTTCCAAGACTGTCTGGAGCAAGTCAAGGTTCATGAGCACTCTATTTAAAGAAGCATAAGACTGTAGGAAAGTCTCCAAGGGGTGGCTAAGGAAGATACAGAACGAAATTTATTCACTTCAGAAAAAGAATAAGACTATTTCCTACTGGGACAATCTTAGTGGCTACCAAAATACAGATTGATTTTCTGTAATGTCATTTATAAATATAACAGAAGAGTTTCTAGAATAGAATTGGTTCACTTTGGAATGAACTTATGAGAATAAAATGCATTACTGACCTAAAAAGTGCCTCTGAGAACTGTACTATCTGATACACTTCCTCCAAGTTGTTATGATGAGTGTTCTGTTACTTTACAAGCAGACAACTAGGAACAATCTGATTTTACCTTAGGGCTTCTATCATATAGTATCTAAGAAATCATATTGTGAAAGCATTGTGTGTTTTATCTGTTTACACCCCTCAGATATAGCCTCTACTATGGAAAAATGAAGAAAAAATTATCCTGAAACAAAGAACTGAAAGTACCTGAAATCTAAGAAACAAAATAAATGGCAATATTGCTTACCTTCTGTTAATGTTAGTTTTTTGCTTTTACACAAAATTTTAATTATGTGAAGGTGCCTGGTATATGTACACTGAATCTACGTTAGAGGATTCTCTGGGAAAAGAAATCCAAAGTTGATTAAAACACACACGCATTTGATGAGATAATCAAAACAAGTTACCACTGAATCACAATGAAGTTTTATATTCAAAGTTAAGCTTTAAAATATTTTTTTCCCATCTCAAAGCATCCATCAGATCAGATCAGTCGCTCAGTTGTGTCCGACTCTTTGCGACCCCATGAATTACAGCATACCAGGCCACCATCACCAACTCCAGGAGTTCACCCAGACTCACGTCCATCGAGTCAGTGATGCCATCCAGCCATCTTATCCTCTGTCGTCCCCTTCTCCTCCTGCCCCCAATCCCTCCCAGCAT
>NW_011494832.1:5103080-5121934 GCF_000754665.1 Bison bison bison | reverse complement strand
AACCAGTCTGTTGTTCCATGTCCAGTTCTAACTGTTGCTTCCTGACCTGCATACACATTTCTCAAGAGGCAGATCAGGTGGTCCCATCTCTTTCAGAATTCTCCACAGTTTATTGTGATCCACACAGTCAAAGGCTTTAGCATAGTCAATAAAGCAGAAATAGATGTTTTTCTGGAACTCTCTTGCTTTTTCCATGATCCAGCAGATGTTGGCAATTTGATCTCTGGTTCCTCTGCCTTTTCTAAAACCAGCTTGAACATCAGGAAGTTCACTGTTCACATACTGCTGAAGCCTGGCTTGGAGAATTTTGAGCATTACTTTACTAGCCTGTGAGATGAGTACAATTGTGTGGTAGTTTGAGCATTCTTTGGCATTGCCTTTCTTTGGGATTGGAATGAAAACTGACCTTTTCCAGTCCCGTGGCCACTGCTGAGTTTTCCAAATTTGCTGGCATATTGAGTGCAGCACTTTCACAGCAAAGCATCAATACAGTATAACAAAGCAGAATGTCAGATATAAGTGATACATGTTTCTCCCATTTACATTTCATTGTCTGTTCATCAGTGATATGGCACATGTAAGCATGAAGAAGCACAGGGAAAGAATTATGGCTCTATGACCAAGAAAAAGGGGAAAGAGGGCTATAGGAGGCAATTTTGGTAATCTAGACATAAAGTACAATGGACTTGGACCAAGATGGATAAAAGAATAGATAGGAATAATTAAATAGAAAATATCAGAAAAGATTAATGATAAGGCTTAGTAACCGGTTCAATAGAGGGTCAAAACAGAGGAGAAGTCATTGAGACTGAAAGGTTACAAATATAGAAAAAAAATCAAATTAAGAATTGTATTAATTAATAACATTAACTCCCAAGCAAAAGTTCTAAGACCAGTTTGGGAAGAGGTAAAATACATACACACACAAATACACACATGTATATATATGTATACGAAAGTGAAAATGCTATTTTCTCAGTCATATCCAACTCTTTGTGTCCCCATGGACTGTAGCCCATCAGGCTCCTCTGCCCATGAAATTCCCAGGCAAGAATACTGGAGTAGGTAGCCATTTCTTTCTCCAGGGGATCGAACCTGGGGGACTCAGATGATAAAGAATCTGCCAGCAGTGTGGGAGACCCAGCTTTTAAACCTGGTTCAGGAAGATCCCCTGGAGAAGGGAATGGCTACCCACTCCAGTATTTTTGCCTGGAGAATCCCATGGACAGAGAAGCCTGGCTGGTTATAGTTCATGGGGTAGCAAAGAGTCGGAAATGACTGAGCGACTATCATTTTCACGTGTGTATATAGGTTTAAACACACCCACTATATATATATATATATAGAGAGAGAGAGAGAGAGAGAGAGAGAGAGATTTACATTATATGTATGTACGTGTATGTGCATGTGTTCTGCTTTTTAAAAAAGTATTATGGAAAATTATTTAATGGATATTGAAAAAGAATAGATACATTATTAATGCATTCCTAATAAATTTGACCATGTTCTCAGTTATTATATTTAAATCCCTTTAATCCAATGCAAAGGTTTCAGCCTAGGGAAGTATGCAGGAAATAAATCACAATTGAACCCTAAAATCTTGAACTGAAGTTTATATACTACCTAAGTAACTGTATCTTTAAGGAGAACACACCTTAACTTTAACTCCAAAAAGATTTTGGCAAAGCTACTTTCAGCAATATTTTCTCTGGCAAACCACACTTAATTTCAAACTCACAGAATGGATCTTTGGCTAAATATGCCTCAGCTAACCACCTATTCATGAGAGATTTAACCTCTGGTAGTGTTCATGTAGTCTAAATTTTATAGCTTAATCTTCAGGGAATTGATCTTAATTCACCATGGAAATCCTTTACTGAACCAATAAATAGCGACAGAAGTGGAAAGAAACTTCCACATTTATTTAGCTTTAATTTTCCCTCTTTTACTGATATTTTTCTCAATGGCTAAGGAAAGCAACATGACGCAAAAATTAGAGAGTAAATATCCAGTTTCCATAACCGTGTATTGGAAAACTAGTTACGAGTTTTGTATGTTTTTATCTGGCTTAATAGTTTTTTGACTTTTAATTTTATGGAGTGGTGATAGAACATATCATAATATTATGTATGTATTTTTATTAACTGGAAAAAGGAAACCAGAAATATTGTCATAATAGGTCATTTATCAGGGCAGAATGTATAGACTCTTATCCTGATGTTGATTGTTTCCACAGGGCTATTTACCCTGAATTTCTTGAATGAGGTATGTCTTGAGTAAGATCCAGTCATTCTTGCATCTTGGATTCTGTTCCAAAGCACAGTTAAGAATAACGCAAAGATTTTAAAACAAACACAGATTTCTTGAGAAGTCGTGTGTCTGTGTGCACGCACTCAGCCGTGTCCGACACTTTGTGACTCCATGGTCTGTAGCCCGCCAGGCTCCTCTGTCCTTGGAATTTTCCAGGCAGGAATACTGGAGTGGATTTCAATTTCCTGCTCCAGGGGATCTTCCCAACCCAGGGACTGAAGATGTGTCTTGCATCTCCTGCATTGGCAGGTGGATTCTTTACCAGTGCACCACCTGGGAAAGCCCTGAGAAGTCATACCTTCAGTAAAACCGATCCTTTTCTATGTTTAGTCTCTTTAATTTTTTATAAGGATATACTTATTTTAAAGTTCACATTCAGATCATCAAAGATATGCAAATTCAATTGAAAGAAATTAAATTTACAATTTTGCCTAAATTTTGAAGTCATACAAAAAGCCTAACACTGTTGAGGATGATATTCAGATGACTTGCTACTACATACATTGCTACAATTTATACTAAAGCAAGCAATTTGGGAAGTATACTATCTCCCATCTCTTGGCTCATTAAATAATATATGCTCTTATTTCACTAAGAAAATGTAGATAATTAAACAAAAAATACTCCATATCACAATCTAGAGATTTGTCTTCATCTACTGCTCTATTCTGACTCTAATCAAAAGAGATGAATTCTCTCAGCTTCTGTCTGAACTCAACCCTTTCTATAGCTCACATCTCTCACTTAATTTTTCTTTATTTGTATCATAATTTTTCTTCCTCTGATTTACCATTACCATCAGCCTATAATCATTCTGAAATTTCTCTATCTTAATATAATAAAGTCTGCTATATCCCACCTCTCTCTTTAGTTGAAATAAAATCTAATTAAAATTGCATTAAAAAAAAAAAAACTTGTAAAGGCCCATATGTCTTATCTCTAATTTCTTACCTCTAAATTTCTCCTCTGACTAATCCTAAAGTTTTATTCAAAACATTTTACTAAAACTGCTCTTGACATGGTTATCAATGATCTTTTCTTTGTCGTCTTAGAGTGTCAAATTTAAATTATACTCTTGTTTAATTCTACCACCATTTGATATGGCTGATAATTTCCTCCTTTTCAGAATGATTTTATAAATTGATTTCTAGATTGCACACTCCACTGGGTTTCCTCCAACACCAATGTTTACTTTTTTCAATGTCCTTTGCCAATTCCACTCTTTTTCTACTTTGAAATGCTGGATTTTCCTCTGTTATAGCCTATTTTCTATCCATTCGTTTTTTTGCCAGTCCAATGGCTTTACCAAACCCCTAAGTTTAGAGCCCCCAGATTAAGCCATTGCCTTAGGTCCATACATGAATAAGCAAGTTTCTACTTGGTTGGCTTGGAAGGGTTGAAGAAGAAAAGAACTAAAAAAAAAGAAAAAACGGAGCTAGAAACTGGTTAGATGGCACTAGGCAATAAGAATGGTGGGAAAAAGGATTCCCACTACTGTGGACAAGGTGTTCGATTCTTATTTCTAAGTTGTTTCTGTTTCTGAGATATGATACCTCCCTCTTTCTCTCCACTGAATCATGCATAGGACTACACAGAAGCACAGTTTTAAGTGAAAGAGGTTATATCTGTGAACATTAAGAAAATGATCTGAGGTTGACATCTGGGTCCATGTGAGGTCTAACAAGAACTACATATGGGGAAAAGGAAGATAATCTATGCACTAAACTAATTAAGTAGAAGTAGAAAAATAGGGCCAGAAGGGACCTTGGTGATATAAAGTTCCTCTTGGGATTTTCAGAGATGTGGGAAAAGAATGCATACAAAGAGATTTAAACCTTTAGGGATAGTGATGATAGCTAATTTCCAGATTACACATATACATTCCCATCTGGCGGTTATTGTCAACAAGGAGGATGCATGATATGAAAATCTGATATGAAATGAAATATTTAAATATTTCCTTTAATTAGGTTCTATTCAATACCTGTACAAATGAATGGAACCTGAATAGAAAACTCAATAAGGAAAAACATACATAATTGAAATGTTTTCACCATGTATTCTTTAGCTTATGTATAATAAGATGTCTTATACAAAAACAAGTGCCAAAAATAATCATCTGAAAAAAAAATATGGCCTCAATCATACTTAAGTGAAGTCGCTCAGTCGTGTCCGACTCTTTGCGACCCCATGGACTGAAGCCTACCAGGCTCCTATGTCCTTGGGATTTTCCAGGCAAGAGTACTAGAGTGGGTTGCCAACACACCTCTAATTTATATAAATTAAGGTACTTTAGCTTAATTTTGAAAAGAATATCAAAGTATAAGAAAAGTATTTCATATGAAGTATTTCACATTTTATATGAAAAGATTTTTGAATTGAGGATATCTAGAAATTAATCAACTTAATCTAACTTAGAATTTGCTTATTATAATTTCATGAATTTTTCATGAGTTAAATGAATGCCAAGTTAATAAAATTGCCTGTATCTTTTCTTTCATAAAACTTTTTATCAAAATCACATTTACATGCAATATATCAAAGGAATGTAGTTTTAAAATAAGTGAGAGTCCCTGTCTTCCTATATGCTTGCCATCCAGAGGACAGTGACCACATCCTACTTTCCTTAGTTAGCATTTGGTGATGTTTACCAACAGATGTGAAGTTGTAAAGCCAGCATTCCAGAGACTATCACTTCATAGATATACTGATCTAGATTTCAGTTTGCAGCCAACAAATGCATGGAGACGCCTTGGTTTTAGTTTCAGCTTTCAGATCTTTCCATCTCACTTGGGCTTTTCCTATAGAAAGGAAATTTTCTATTCAAACAGCAAATTAAAGTACAGTATCTGATCATGTACTTAAATATTAGCAAAACAATTTAGAAAAAAAGTATAAGATAGCTAAAGTTAGGCTCCGTTCATAGTTTTTTTTTCAAGTATTCTTAATCACTGTAATTTAATTTGAGATTAACTCAGGTTTGAGTAAAACCTGCTCCAAAACTTATTTGTTTTCATTCTTAAAATCAAGATAAGCCTTTTTTATCCCAGCCCAGGTTAGCATCAAGTTTTCAGTCTGCTTTCCCCAGGCATTTCAACTTCCATTTACTGTTAAATCGTCTGCCTTTGTGCTCTTTATTGTACTAAAACTATTCTGATTTCTTACTGGGATCTGACACTGCTTGAAGAAAAAGAACTCTATGACCTCCCTTACAGCGAAGAGTTGTGTTAATCTCCAGAAGAACTTCAGATTGTCTTTGTAATTTCTGAGCAGTCATAGTTTCACATTCCAAACCACAGGTAGAAGAAAAAGTACCCTTGCATGCTATATTTGCAATTATGGAATCCTCTTAAATGTCTTTTAAAATTTTTATTACTCTATGTTATTATAAAATTATTATAAGCAGATTGATTATAGAAACTTTGGACAAAAAAAATACATATGGAAAAAAATGATTTAAACTACTTCGAAACACTGCACTTAGTTTTCTGACACTGCAGGGACAAATTACCACAAATGTGATGGTTTAAAACAATTGAAATTTATTCTCTCATAGTCCTGAAGGCTAGAAATCTGAAATTCAGCAAGGCAATGCTCCCTCCAGAGGCTTTAAGAGATAATTCATTTTCTTCCTCTTCCATATTCTGTTGGCTCCAGGGATTTCTCTGTAACCTCATCATTCCAATCTGTTTTGGTGATCACATGGCCTCTCTTCTGTGTGTAGTCTCCCTCTGTTTAACTTTCACTAAAAACCCTTGGCACTGGGTATCTTGGGGTATCCAGATACCTGGATATCAGGTGATATCTTGGGGCCCACCCAGATAATCTAGGGTGGTCTCTCTCATCTCTAGATCCTTAATTACATCTGTTGAGATGCTTTTTTCAAAAAAGGTAACATTTGCAGATACTGGAAATTAAAATGTAGATATATCTTTTAGGGGTCCATCATTCAATTCACTATAAAAATTTAAACATTTAAATAATTTAAAGAGTCAATCTTTCTCTTAATATCTCTCATTATGGCCTCATCCTGTATAGGGTTTCCCATAAAAACAGTAAAATAAGTAATATATATTTCAAAATATATTTCTATTTTGTTAAAACTTCATTTATACCTGTGGTGGATTCATTTTGATATTAAAAAAAATTTTAAAAAATAAATTAATTAAAAAAAATACATAACAGAAAATTCCAAAATTTAAATTATTTTTGAAGGAAATAGCATGAGGACAAGAGGATGCAATACAGGCACATCATATCAGTACCTAGGACATTAGTAAAAGTGGATTAGTTCTAAACCTGAGTACTTGTTTCATGGGTGTATTTTTTATTTTTATGTTTCATAACTTAGTTATATGTTTTACAGTCTTTAAATTAATGAAATATTAGCCATTCAAAGACATTAGAAGGATTTTCATAGGATATTCCAAAGTGGTGATAACAGCTTACACTCCAGTAGTATTAAGAGCATCTGTCACACTGTAGATACCACCCACATTGAATATCATGTTTAAAAAAAAAAAAGGAAAAAGCAATCTTTGCTACTTGATAAATGTCATTTAAAATTTATGTATATAAGCACCTCTTATTTTTTACATGTACTTTAGAATAAGTTCATCAAGATTCTAAAAATATTTGAATTTTGATTGGAACTGCATTGACTCAATATATGATTTTAAAGAAAATTAACATTATAAAAATGTTGAATCTTCTTATCCATGTATACAATGTAAATATCCATTTCTATACCTCTTCTCTATGGACAGTAAACAAAAATATAAATGATTTCTCCACAAACGTCTTGCCCATATTTGAATAGTTTTATTCCTGTTAGTATAAATACTGTCTTGGTTTTTCATAAACTTCTTTCATTTCACTGATTCTTCTCTCCCCCTATGAAATATCATGCTTGTAACAGAATAATATCATAACTGTCTTTTGATAACCAGATTACATGTGTCTATGTATTTACATAAATCTGTTTCCACATGTATGAAGTGAAGTGAAGTGAAAGTCACTCAGTCGTGTCCAACTCTTTGCGACCTCAGGGACTATACAGTCCATGGAATTCTCCAGGCCAGAATACCGGAATGGGTAGCCTTTCCCTTCTCCAGAGGATCTTCCCAACCCAGGGATCAAACCCAGGTCTCTCTCACCTGGGTTTGTGGGTGGATTCTTCACAAGTTGAGCAACAAGGTAAGCCCCAGAATACTGGAGTGGGTAGCCTATACCTTCTCCAGCAGATCTTCCCGACCCAGGAATTGAACCGGGGCGGTTCAGTTGCAGGCAGATTCTTTACATGAATAAACATGATATTTTTGGTTAAACATGAAATAAACACAACTAAAACTAGATCAAACAAATAACAAATCTATTGAAACACAGAATATTAAATTCTAAATAAGAATAGGCCATGAAAAAAAAAAAGTTTTCCAACAAATAATGTTGTAGGGTTTCTTTTTCCCACTTCTGGAAATTTTTGGTTTGATTTAATAAAATTGTACTAAATGTAGAATTCCCCAGTAAAAGTCAAAAAGCCATCTGAGGTGACAATTTTCTTTGGGCAATGAGTTTTAACTTCTGATTCACTTCTTAAATAGTCATGGGGCTAATTTATGTTATTGATTAATTTTCCAGAGAGCTTTCTTAATTTGTATATTTCTAGCAATTTGTCAATTTCATCTAAATTGTCAAGTTTATTGGCAAAAAGGTATTGCTAACATTCCCTTACTAGTCTTTTAACACCTCTAAAATCTGTAGTGATGTCACCATCCCCATTTCTGAGGTAATATCTGTGTTTTGTACATCCTCCCATTGTTTCTCCTTTATGAGGCTACTTACCCGACTGAAACTTTATCAAGATCATTGATCTCTTCAAAGAAACAGTTTTTGGTTTCATTGACTTTTCTCTGTTATTTTGTTTTCCAGTTATTTGTTTTCTACTCTCATCATCTCTTTCCATTCACTTTGTTTAACCAGCTCTTCCCTTTCTGGCCTTTTAAGACAGAAGCTAAAGTCATTAAACTCACTATTATGAGACCTTCATTTTCTTCTACATTTGGCTCTATAAAATTTCCTCAAATAATACTTTAACTGTAGCCCACAAATTTTTATATTACGTGTTTTAATTTTAATTTAGTTCAAAATATTTTCTAATATCCTCTTTGAATTTTTCTTTGGCCCTTATGTATTAAGTAGTATGTTTTTTAATTTTTCAAGTTTGGGGTAGTTTTCCAAATTATCTTTGTTATTGTTTTCTAAGTTAATTCCATTATGATCACACAATATGTTTTATTAATTAAATTATTTTAAAATAATATACACTTACGGGCCAAAATATGGATTTTTTGATAAATATTCTGTGTGCAATTGAGAAAAAATGTACAATCTATTTGAAATGGCAGTTCTATAAATGCCAATTCCAGTTAATAGCGTTTTTCAAGTCTCTCTCCCTTACTGATTATTTACTTATTCTGTCACCTATTTAGAGTAGGTTGTTTATATCTCCAGCTACATTGCATGTTTGCTCCCTTATTCTTTGCTGTTGCATCAGTTTTTACTTAGTGTATTTTGCAGCATTGTTATTAGGTATATAAGCATTTGGAATTATGTTATCTTTAAAAATTGGTCTCTTCATTATTAAAGAGGAATCCTTAATATCTGTGATATTTTTTTGCTATTAAATCTACTTTAGTATAACTACACTTTTACTGTTAGCTGTTAGCCTAATAAATCTGTCTCTATCTTTTTTGTTTTGGACTTATTGGTGTGATTTGAAGTGTGTTTATTGTAAGCAGTACATAGCTACATTTTTCTTCAATCCAGCCTATATTGTTTGCTTCTCAATAGGAATATTTGGACTATTTGTGAATTGCAACTATCGATATAGCATAGATCTACCATCTTACTATTTCTTTTCAAGAACACTAGAGGTCCATACTGCCATTTCCTATAGTGTTTGATCACAAATCCTTGTAGAATTCTTATCAACCTATCCCTGTCTTCCAAGGATATCTCTAGCTCTATCAGATCTGTCAAGTGGCAGAGAAATTTATACTGCACTCTGGACCTGTTGCAGAGCCCTGACTCGTTTACAGTTTCATTCAAGATCTGTAGCCTTCAGAGTCATAGAATAAATAGGTCACAGAAGGATTCTCAATTAGAAAATACACTTCTCCAAAACTCAAAGAGGTCCAAAAAGCACTATGTCGCTCTTTCAATGTCAGGATATTCAGGATATAGTAACTTGTCATTTACCATGGTATGCTCCTGATCATTTGATCCCTAAAATATTCACTGATACAGTAGGCCCATAGATCTTTCTAGGGTTTAGCTTCTATACTCTGACATTATCTCATTAGCAGACTCAGAGAACTCAGCATTTCTTGTCTACCGAGTTAAATTAGCCTATTGTCATGGACATATTTGATCAGCAGAATATTCTACAAAACATAAAACTAACTAACTTCTTTACACAATACAGTGATAGCAAGGAGGAGGATTAACAAAAGCCTTGGACAAAGACAGTGTGTACTGCTGTCCCTCTCATATAAAAGCAAGCTGCTTCAGATCATATTTTATGGTTAGATCAAATAAACCAGGTGCAAGATGCTATATTAACACACAGAAATACTACACCTGGCAAAGCAACTGTAATTGGAGCTAATACTAAATTTAGTTCAGGGTAATCTATTATCATTTTCCATATCAATCTGATTTCTTCCAGGATGCAGGAGGTGAATTAATTAATATGATAAAGATAACCACACTTGTAATTCTTTGAGGATGGCACCAATCTTTATAATTCCTCCTGGCTTTTGCTTCTGATTTAATATGTTGAGAGAAGGTGGAGAAGAGAAATTTTAAGGACATTCAGTTGAAATTTTTTACTATCCTAATAGCTCCTATTCCACAGACTAGAGATGCAATGCAAGTTAGGCCTGCCTCTTAGTATAACCCTTCCAATTACATACTTGTGAGCTGGGAAAATGACCACCAGATGAATCCACCATCCCATTGACATCACTGTGAAATGAATTTGGGACAGAACTTAGTTTATTACCTGGCTGTGATAATAATAATACTCCACCCTAACCAAGGTACATCAAGGTAAGTCAGATTCACAGGCAGTCTCAGTTCAAACCTTGTAGGGCACAACTCTTGAAGGTTGAGTTTCTACATTCTCATGATGCCTATATTCTAGTTCCTTTGGGAAAGGTTTCATGGGAATAGTATATATGTATATAGTTCTGAACTAAGACTATGAAGCTCTTCAAAAGAACCCATATTACTGTGAGAATAATAAGTTCTGAGTTTGTAATTTGGCTCAAATGTAGAAATTGGGCAAGAAATTATGATTTTATGCTGTGGTAGGAATTTTATTTATTTACTTGGATATTTTTCTAGTGACATTTTTTTTTAAATTATTTCTTTCTGGTTGCACAAGTCAAACAATAGTTGGCAGCTCATATCTCTTACTACTGGGAAAAACATGATCTGTTAGTCATCACAATAGCTTCTTACAGATTGCAGGATCAGGACTGCCATACCTTTCTTGCCATTATGGTAATTATATACACTTTGATGATTAGGTATCATCACTTTTTTTTTTTTTTCCTATTATGGGAACTGATCAGCTCTACTGTTAATAAGAAGTTCAATTCTAGGATAGCACTTCTTGCTATCAACACTATATTATAGATGACAACATGGACAACATCTTCAAAGATGCTCATGTCCTCTTACTAATTCATTTTAATTATCCTAGGAAAGAAAATGACCTTTGGGCCAGGTGGGTAACTTAGTTTCTGATATCATACAATCATTCTCTTCTAACATGCCCACTTCTCTGAGTCTTCTGACATCAACCTTAATATGTTAACAAATCAGTCTCAGCATCTTCATTTCATTTTCACTAGTCCATCATAAGGTCCAAATGTAAAAGAGCCCTTCCAGGAGAAGGAAATGGCAACCTACTCCAATATCTTGCCTGGAAAATCCCAAGGACAGAGAAGCCTGGCAGTCTATGGTCCATGAGGTTGCAGAGAGTCAGTATGACTGAGTACACGTGCGTTCTAAGAGAACGATAGGTCTCAAATGTTAATATACATCAGAATCACCTAGACGTCTAATTAAATCACTGATTTCTGGACTCTGCCCCCAAAGTTGTTCACAAGTTTGGGGCAGGGCACAATAAATTTGTGCTCCTAAGAAGTTCCCAGGTGATGCCAACACTGGTGCTGAAGGAACAACACTTTGAGAATAATAATTGATGTAATCAGTCCTGCTGCCTCTAAAAATGAGCCAGCTCTTCAAATTAAAGTGAAGAGTTTTGGAGCTTCAGGTTCAGTATCAGTCCTTCCAATGAATATTTGGGACTGATTTCCTTTAGGACTGGTTCGATCTTCTTGCAGTCCACGGGACTTTCAAGCGTCTTCTCCACCACAGTTCAAAAGCATCAATTCTTCAGCACTCAGCCTTCTTTATAGCCCAACTTTGACATCCATACATGATTACTGGAAAAACCATAGCTTTGATTATATGGACCTTTGTTGGCAAAGTAATGTCTCTGCTTTTTAATATGCTATCAAGGTTTATCATAGCTTTTTTCCCAAGAAGCAAGCATCTTTTAATTTCACGGCTGCTGTCACCATCTGTAGTGATTTTGGAGCCCAAGAAGATAAAGTCTGTCACTATTTTCATTGTTTCCCCATCTATTTGCCATGAAGTGATGGGACTGGTTGCCATGATGTTTTTAGTATTTAGATATATGAAAGTGAAGACCAGAAGAAACAGCTGAAACATTTGAAAACACTTGGATCTGGGGAGTTAGGCACTGGGAAAGAAGTGAAAGTGAAAGTCATTCAGTCATGCCCGACTCTTTGTGACCCCAGGGACTATACAGTCCAAGGAATTCTCTAGGCCAGAATACTGGAAAGGGTGGCCTTTCACTTCTCTAGGGGATCTTCTCAACCCAGGGAACAAACCCAGGTCTCCCCCATTGCATGTGGATTCTTTACCAGCTGAGCCACAAGAAAAGTCCAAGGATACTGGAGTGGGTAGCCTATCCCTTCTCCAGCGGATCTTCCCAACCCAGGAATCGAACCAGGGTCTCCTACATTGCTGGAGGATTCTTTACCAACTGAGTTATCAGGGAAGCCTCTGGGAAGTAAGTGGAGGCATTAAATGAACTTCAGTTTTTTTATCTTAAGCTATAGAGAAAAATTTTACTTTTTAATTATGCAAATGCATTATTTCCATTAAAAAACTGTATACTTGACGAGTGAGCGATAAACTAAAACGTGATTTGGCATTACTTAAAAGTTGAATGCCTTTCACTCTCACTTTGGGGCTTCCCTAGTGACTCAGCTGGTAAAGAATCTGCCTGCAGTGCAGGAGACCTGGGTTCGATTCCTGGGATGGGAAGATCTCCTGGAGATGAGAAAGGCTACCCACTTCAGTATTCTGGCCTGGAGAACTCCATGGACTGTGTATAGTCCATAGGGTTGCAAACAGTTGGACACTACTGAGTGAATTTCACTTTAAAAGTTGAGCAGCTTTTAAATCTACTTCCTAATTTCTTTTTAGCATACTTTGTTTTTGTTCTATTTTCTCACATTGTTTCAGCTGAGAAATAATAATTTGGAAATAACAGGTTCTTTTTAATTTCACTCAACAAATATCTCTGGGTTAATTTGCCAAAGATCCACCCAGTAACCCTGACTCACTGAAGAAGGGTGGATATTTTCTGTAAGAGAAGTTGTTTTCTCTTTCACCCCTTCTGAGGCAGTTTCTGCAGCCAACCCTTAAGGCCAGAATCAGATAATAAAAATTCCAAAGCTGACTTCACCCTGAGCTGCAAGATCCAAGAGGCCAGCATCTGCCAGCTTTCACTGAGTCACTAATAGTCTAGAAGGTAAATAATATTTTTATTTTGCTTTGCTGAAATAGAATGAGAAGTGCTGATGTCACATTATAAGCTTTTTCTTTTCAAAAGCAAAGTACCTATGTAGTCCCAGAGATTGAGTTGGTGGCAAAAATCCATGTACTGAATCTAGAAGTTATCTGCCATACAATTATATTGCTCTGTCCTATTCTACACGTTCTTCTTCATGTGAAGCTGAGACTACACATTTCCTGAGAATAAGAACTTCACCTCTTCTATCTTTGTGCACCATTTTCTAGCCTCACTATGTTAGGCATTATAGTTATTAATAATTAATACCTAATAATATGAATATCTAATATTTTCACAGAAATAGTGACATTAATGAATGGTCAAGTTTTAAAGACAGGAACCTCAAATTCTTGTCCTCATTCTTATATAGGATTCCAAATTTGCATTTTGACAATGCCTATACTTACTAAAAGGTGCCTTAAAATATGTTTACTAAGATTAGTTTTATTGTGAAAGTTTGAAGCCAGCAATTCAGTTGTTGAGATGAAGGGAAGAAATCTATGTTGGTTAGGTAGAAGTGTTCCATTTTTTAAAAATCATGCTACAATGGATATATCTTAGCTTGTTCATCCTGATGAGCATTGCTTTCTTTTTTTCTCCCCCCCATTGGATACATTTTTGAAAAAATTTTATTAACATTTTTAATCAGAGGATATTTACTTTACAGTGTTGTGTTCATTTCTGCTGTACATCAAAGTGAATCAGCTTTAAGTATACATATATCTCCTTCATCTTGAGCCTCCTTCCCACGCTCCCCACCCCACTCCTCTAGGTCATCATAGAGCACAGAGCTGAGCTCCCTGTGTTATACAGCAGCTTCCCACTAGCTGTCTATTTCACACATGGCAGGATCACTGCTTTCTAGTAGGATCATGCCTATGTAATTACACACACACACACACACACACATATGTATATATATATACACCATCAATTTCAATATATGCCCTTTAAGAAGAGGATGAAAGATTTGCTGGCTACATATCTGTTACATATATATCATATTCACAGAACTTCCAAATTGAAAGAAAAGTTTAGAAACTTTCAATCCACCACTTACTTTTTAAAATTAAATAAACATAGCCCACTGAGAAGAATACATTTCCCAAGGAAACAGGAAGCATCAGATGCAGAGTTGATACTTGAAATATAACATAACCAGGTCCAATTTCTTTATTTTTGTTTTTTGTTTCCTATTACTCTGGGAGACAAACAGAAAAATATATCACTGTGATTAATGTCAAAGAGCGTTCCTCCTATGTTTTTCTTTAAGAGTTTTGTAGTGTCTCATCTCATATTTAGGTCTTTAATCCATTTTGAGCTTATTTTTGTGAATGGTGTTAAAGAATGTTCTAATTTCATTATTTCTTTACATGTACCTTTCCAGATTTCCCAGAATCATTTGTTGAAGAGATTGTCCAATGTGTAATCTTGCCTCCTTTGTCATAGGTTAATTGACCATAGGTCCATAGGTGTGTGGTTTTATCTCTGGGCTTTCTATCCTGTTCCATTGATCTGTATTTTTTTCTTTCTTTCTTTCTTTGGCTTTTGCACGGGAAAGGAAACCATAAAACGAAAAGATAGCCCACACAGTGGGAGGAAATATTTGCAAATGATGTGACCAGCATGGGATTAACCTCCAAAGTTTAAAAACAGCTCATGCAGCTTAATGTTATCAAAACAAACAACCCAATCAAAAAAATGGGCAGAGACTTAAATAGATATTTCTCAAAAAGCATACAGATGACCAAGAGGCACCTGAAAAGGTGTTCAATGTTGCTAATTATTAGACAAATGGACATTAAAACTACAATGAGGTATCACCTCACACCAATCAGAATGGCCATCATCAAAAAAAAGCTACAAACAATAAATGTTGGAGAGGATGTGGAGAAAAGGGAACTCTCCTACACTGTTAGTGGGAATGTAAATTGATATAGCCACTATTTAGAACAGTATGGAGTTTCCTTAAAAACCTAAAAATAGAGATACCTTATGATTCTACAACATAATGCCAGGCATATATCTGGAGAAAAACATGTATGTGAAAGGAAACACACCCCAACGTTCACTGTAGAACTGTTTACAGTAGTCAAGATATGGAAGCAGCCTAAATATCCATCAAAAGAGGAATGGACAAGATGTGTACATATATATAATACAATGGAATATTAGCCATTAAAAATAATGAAAGAATGTCATTTGCAGCAAAATCGGTGGGCCTAAGATTATCATACTGAGTGAAATGAATCAGACAGAGGAGAAGAAATATTGTATAACATCATTTATATGTGGAATCAAAAAAAATGATACAAATGGACTTATTTATGAAACAAACTCACAAACTCAGAACAAACTTAGTTACCAGGGGGAAGAGTGGGGAGAAGGGATAGTTAAGGAGTTTGGGATTGACAAGCACATACTGCTATATTTAAAATGGATAACCATCAAGGACCTACTATATAGCACAAGGATATTTCATGTAACAATATTAGGTAACTACCTAGATGGGAAAAGAATTAGAAAAAGAATACATACACCTATATGTATAACTGAATCACTTTGCTGTACACCTGAAACTAATACAACCTTGTTAATTATAGTCCAATATAAAATACAAAGTTATTTGATGAAAAAAATAATGTAACATAAAAATGAGGCTAGAAATGCTAGTCTATATATTTCTATTGGCTTTATTTATCTATTTTTCAACTTGAATGATTTCCTGATTCTTTCCGAAAGGTAATGGTGTTATTTATTTAAATATTTAAATATTTGAAAACAAAAGTTATAACCAAATAGTTAACATATTACTCGATTTTTACAAAGTACTGAGATGATTCACTGAATGATATATAATTTATGGGTTTTTGTTTGTTTGCTTGTTCCTTTTATTATTTTTGGAAGACACAGCTTTCATTCTGTCATCTATTGAATAAGTTCTTAGTGTTTTAAAATAATCATAGAGTAGATACTAAAGTACTCAATAACCTCAGAAATGCAGATGACACCACCTTTAGGGCAGAAAGTGAAGAGGAACTAAAGATCTTCTTGATGAAAGTAAAAGAGGAGAGTAAAAAAAATTGGCTTAAAACTCAACATTCAAAAAATTAAGATCATGCCATCTGGTCCCATCACTTCATGGCAAATAGATGGGGAAACGATGAAAACAGTGACAGACTTTATTTTCTTGGGTTCCAAAATCACTGCAGATGGTGACCGCAGCCATGAAATTAAAAGATGCTTGCTCCTTGGGAAAAAAGCTACAGCAAACTTAGACAACATATTGAAGAGCAGAGACATTACTTTGCCAAAAAGACCATGTAGTCAAAGCTATAGTTTTACCAGAAGTCATGTATGGATGTGAGAGTTGGACCATAAAGAAAGCTGAGCACTGAAGAATTGATGCTTTTGAACTGTTGCGTTTGATAAAACTCTTGAAAGTCCCTTGGACAGCAAGGAGATCAAACCAGTCAATCTTAAAGGAAATCAGTCCCGAATATTCATTGGAAGGACTGATGCTGAAGCTGAAACTCCTATACTTTGGCCACCTGATGCAAAGAACTGACTCATTGTTAAAGACCCTGATGCTGGGAAAGATTGAAGACAGGAGGAGAAGGGGACGACAGAGGATTAGATGGTTGGATGGCATTACCAACTGGATAGATATGAGTTTGAGCAAGCTCCAGGAGTTGGTGATGGACAGGAAAGCCTGGTGTGCTGCAGTCCACGGGGTCGCAAAGAGTCAGACATGATAGAGTGACTGAACTGAACTGAGATACTAAAGTACAGTAAATGGGTGAGTTATCATTAATAAGGCATGAATTTGTTTTACATGTGGCATTAAGATGCTAGTGAATAGATACATTCACATAGATATCTGTGTAAGGATCAGGTGGGAGTCTTGTGAAGAATAAAAACTAATGACCACAAACAAAACAAAATACAATATATTGTATCAATATTAAGTAGCTCACCAAACTGATGGATACACCTGACAATGTTTTAGTAAACAGGCAGGTGCTAAGAGAAGTAGAGAAAAAGAAGTACAACCAAGGCCAGGCCCACAAATAGCCAACTTCATAAACTATCAGTAGCAACAGAGGTGACATTTCTGCCACTTGGCACACAGTACTATTGCTGGGCTCAGAAGGCTACCATCACTGCTACCTGTTACCATCCCCCTTTTTCCAAGAATGACTTTGCAACTGTTTCTACATCTTAGTGTCACAAATTTAAGATCCAAAATCTCTAATAAGGATCTGATTGGCCAAGTATAGGGCACTATCCATGCCCCGGTTACTCATGAAAGGAAGAGCCTGTATTTGTCTCCCTTGTCTTATATATTTAGGTAGAGAATATTTCTTCTCATGAAGACTCATACTGGAGAATATTCTCTCCAAAACAGAAATGCTCAGATGCCTGATATAAACAAAAAGGCAAATGCTTGAAAAGTGTATCTATATTAAGAATTACAGTTGAAGTTTCATCAATCTCTACCAAAATAATGAGTTTTCCAAGTGGTATTCATCATGTTATTATTTTTGATTTGTAAGCTCTTCTCTTTCTCTAGGCCATTGATAAACTTCATTTCTACAAATGCCAATTAAGAAAATATAAAAGTTCAAAACTCATAGTTTAAATAAATATGAAATTGCTTTCATTAAAACTTACAGAGAAAAAAGAATCATATTTTTACCTGTTTATGGTATAGAAGATGTCAAGGAGAATAGCCCTACCACTTGAAGCTATTAAATATTATGTCTGTATAATTAAGAAATTGGATATATTTCATAGCATTTCTAATATATTCATAACATATATGTAATATTTTGAAATTTCAAAGTGAGTTTATATACCTTATATATCAGTCATTCAAAGAAACTAAAGAGGAAATTGAGGTGCAAAGACATAATACAATGTTAATTTCAGAGCTTAAGCAAGAAATATTTCCCTGCATCATTTAGCACACTTTGCTATATACTGTGAAAGCAGAGATAATCAGATGCAATTCTATCTATTGTACCCAAGTATACTTTTATCTCTAAAGCTGTAGAGTTTTTTCTTTTTTTCTGGGCATTTAAGAGGAGTTCAAAATCGGTAATCAGAAAGAGAACTAACATACTAGTTCCTAGAATTTAAATGCCTCATTCTGCTGTGAATTTTTGTCCCAGCTCTAAAAGATGTAAAATACGGTCCTTCCCATGAAGCGATGTTCTCCATCAATCCTCACTCTCTGTCCCTTGAACTATTATTCAGGTGGAAGTAAATCGGCTTGTTAAAAAACTATCTACAATGGAGTATTACTCAGCCATTAAAAAGAATACATTTGAATCAGTTCTAATGAGTGGATGAAACTGGAGCCTATTATACAGAGTGAAGTACCAGAAGGAAAAACACCAATACAGTATACTAACTCATATATATGGAATTTAGAAAGATGGTAACAATAACCCGGTGTACGAGACAGCAAAAGAGACACTGATGTATAGAGCAGTCTTATGGACTCTGTGGGAGAGGGAGAGGGTGGAAAGATTTGGGAGAATGGCATTGAAACATGTAAAATATCATGTAAGAAATGAGTTGC
>NW_011494832.1:5102827-5102980 GCF_000754665.1 Bison bison bison | reverse complement strand
TCAATTCTTTGGCGCTCAGCCTTCTTCACAGTCCAACTCTCACATCCATACATGACCACAGGAAAAACTGTGGTCTTTGTTGACTAGATGAACCTTTGTTGGCAAAGTAATGTCTCTGCTTTTGAATATGCTATCTAGGTTGGTCATAACTTT
>NW_011494832.1:5092360-5102727 GCF_000754665.1 Bison bison bison | reverse complement strand
ACGAGACAGCAAAAGAGACACTGATGTATAGAACAGTCTTATGGACTCTGTGGGAGAGGGGGAGGGTGGAAAGATTTGGGAGAATGGCATTGAAACATGTAAAATATCATGTAAGAAACGAGTTGCCAATCCAGGTTCGATGCATGATACTGGATGCTTGGGGCTAGTGCACTGGGATGACCCAGAGGGATGGTATGGGGAGGGGGGGGGGAGGAGGGAGGAGGGTTCAGGATGGGGAACACATGTATACCTGTGGCGGATTCATTTTGATATTTGGCAAAACTAATACAATTATGTAAAGTTTAAAAATAAAATAAAATTAAAAAAAAACACAGCCATAAAAAAAATAAATAAATAAAAAACTATCTAGTTGCCAGTTTGTTTTTTTTTTTTTCAGTTTTCCTAATCCTCTAATTTGAATGACTAAAAGACAGCATTAGAAATAAAATTTTCAATCATATCATGAAGTTAGGTGAGCTTGAGAGCCTCCTGATAGTCATCACTAGTCTAGATAGGACCATAACTGCCCCACTCATTCTCCCAGTGAGTTATAGAATTGGGTCTCTGATAGACGCTGTAGGTTGGCAGAACTAAATATGCCCAATCCAGAGCCACACACGTTTCTCACTCTCTTGCAGCAAGGAAAATCTATACAATAGACTCACCAATTACTCATCAAGTAGAATATGGCTTGGAGACTGTGTAAGAACAGTTATTTTTCTAAGGGTAAAAAATGTAAGGCATATACAAGGAAAAAAAACTTTGGATCTTTCTTTGAAGTTTGAAACAAACTATCAAACATGCTCATTTAGCTGAAACTGAAATTAATACACAATTCTTGATGTAAGCAAACAACCTGGAGAGATGAAGAATGACTACTACAATTTGAATAGAGACAGGGTGTACAAGTCAACATCAAGGTAAATCATATAAACACCTTGTGCTGATATGGTTATTATTTCTATTCAGTTCAGTCAGGAATCTAGGGCTGCTGTAAGGATCAAATCCATGAATAATAATATTTGAAAGTTTTGAAAAATTATAAACCTCCAAATAAAAGGCATAATACTGTTACTATCCTTTCTTCTAATGGCCCTTACTTAACCTTCCACACTAGAGCACTTTACTTTCTCACCTAGGGTTTTTCTGAGTATACCTTGCTGAATACCCACTTGAATAATGAGTATAGAGCACATCAGTGGCCATATCTACCACCTTGTATCAAGACCACATCTTGGAAAAATTGTAGATTGAGCAAGGCTTACTATGGGGAGTGCTCATTCATCTGCAATCCTATACTTTTTCCCCTGCTAAATCACTAATTGGAAAATTAAAATTGTTTTACAATGGCTTAAACTATAAACTTTTTAAAACTAATATTCAGGACAATAATGAATGATGGTGGTTGACTGATAAACAGTCATTCAGCAGCTTCATAAATCAAACCACCTAAGCAACCAACCCTGTGCTGCTTATTTCCTCAGCCTGCCCTGCCTTCTGGGCAACACTGCTGAGGCTTGCTTTTGATCTCAGCCATTGAAGATTTCTATTCAACAAGTGACACACTGCTTGCATTTCCCCTAAGGAAGAAGCAGTCTGGGAATTCCTGAGATTTAAATTCACCATTAAAATGAATTTTTTTTTCCTTTTTCTCACCCTTGCTGCCAATTATTTCATGCTGGCAGGTTTGGCACATTTGCCCATCCCATAAAATGTATAAATGGGTTCTCCGTGAAGATGAAATTCTTCATTGTTTCCATTCCAAAAATGTATGCTTTGAAAAGAATGTGCTGTGTTCTGTAAATACCTCACCTACCAATATAAGTTTACAAATTTGCTACTAGAGTTTGAATATTTTTCGTTCTTTCTTTGGCAATGCAGACACACACATAAAGTGACCTCCTGCCTAAATATCTACATCTGACACGCCTGCTTGCAGACACAGCTGAACTGACCATTTTTTTCCCGGCTTTAATGACACATCAACAGCTGCTCTCTGAAAGGGATGGGTGAACCCGGTCATATTTTAAGCCAGATAACTTTTCAAAAAACTTGTCAAGTATTTTGCCAAATGCTCAAACTTATATTTCTTTAAACCCTTGTGTATTTGAAGAAAAAATTTAATCCACATGTTTCTAAGTAGTTTGCCTTTAACTCATGAAAATATTTTCTCAGGAAAAATTATCATCCAAAACAGTATATATATCTTATTCTTTCAATATACTTGTTTGTACAATAAGTTTATATGCTATTTTACAGAATTTGGTTTGAGGCTCACATTGCATTTAGTCCAAGAAAGCCTTCTAGACTCAAAATAATGAAATAAAAATAGGTTTTTTTATTCTGAGGATAGGGAAATTATTTTATGAGGCATATATACAGAATTTAAAGTTTTGTATATCCTTTCTTCTTTTTCTTTCCTTTCTTCTTTCTCTTTCTCTTTTTCGTTCCATCATAGTGTCATTTGTTATATTATTTAAACTGCTACAGTGCTACATTAGTTACATAATTTCTTGGTGGGCATTCACATTGTAATCTACATATATTGCACTCCCTGGAGTTGTGTACAGTAAAGTATACTACTCATATTAAAATTTATTATAAAATACTAATGAATTTTACTTCAGGCTAAAGTTACTTTTCTAATAAACAGTATTATCATTAAATTGATAACAAATGAATAAAAATTATAACATTTTTATAGATGAGACTATTTCAAAGAAAGAAATAAAAAAATCCCAGTACCAAAGACAGTGTAGCTTTTCTCTTTCACTTTTATGAAGAATGTGAAGGAAAAGAATGACAGACAGATTATTGACCTCATGTAGGAACTCTTTTTTGTTTCAGGCAAATAAGGAGTTTTTAATCTTATTTTTCAAATGTGGTGAAAAAAAAAATCAAGAAGTTCTGCAATAAATCCTTTTAGGCATAGATTGACCTTTGACCACTGAACTGCCTTCAATTATTCTCTGGGAGAGGGAGAAATAGAATTTTGAGAGTGAGTTCTAGTTACATCATAAGAGATTTTTTTCCTTGATGTTTGCTTTCTTTGGCTGGTATTGCACAGCTTCTTGAGGAAAATAAATCCCTTGGTAGTGTTTGTCTTGTATGTGTGTGGGACTATTTGAATCAAAGCAAGCTGAAGCAAAACCAAGAGCTCCAGTGTGTGATGAACCTAGGCAATCTGTACCTTGAACATAAAGAACACGATCCATTGATTCCAGTGGCCCTTCCAGGATTTCACCAGATCCATGCAGAAATCCATCACAGATGAATGTGTCACTTTATTTGATATAGATTCTTGCTCAGAAACTTAGTAAAACCTCAGTGAGTCAAAAAATTCATTCAGGAGTGTTTGATAAGACATGAGTATTAATGAATATAAAAGGAAGACAGAGAAGGTAAGTTTACCAGGAACTGTTTAAATTATTAAAAGTAAAATTAGCAACCACTAGAACTAATCACAAACCCAAAATTTATATACAAGCTAACAATAGAAATATATGGCATGTGAAAGTAAATAAGCTATCAGAATGTTTCACTGGTTTTTAAGCAATTTTTTCTAGATCACAATGCATATGCTCATGTGAAAAAGCTCGAAATGGCAAGGAAATAATAACACTATTTCAAATACATTATAAATTAGGAATATGAAAAGGGAATCTTTTGAAAAACATAAATCCCCATGTGGATTTTTGTGTGTGATTATTGTACTTAGGTATGAAAATGTGAAAGGAGACAAACCCAAACTATTTTAAGATGACTTTCTCTCTATGATGAAGGATGACTTCATAAGATGACTTCTTCTTTATGAGCGTAAAAAAGGAATGCATCACAAGCTTCATAATGTAATAATACAAATTTTATGTTAATATTTTCTTCTCATTCAGTAAATATTTTTATATATTTTATAATGCATTTCAAGCCATAAGGCTTAGCTGGGGAGCACATTTATGGTCTTCATTATTGTATCATAGGCAGGATTATTTTAGAAAACAAAATAACCTGGGTAACATACAAATTGGTTACAACTGGATCATGGATATGTATGTTTCTTGTTAAAATATGTATGTTGGTTTTCATTCCCTGTCTTTGGTCTGCAGTATTAACTATTAATGTTGTAAATTTTCTTCCTCATTCACAGAATGGGGAATTGAAGAATCTAGGAATTTAACAGAATTTTAAAAAGAGAGCTCTCAGATCTTCTCAGGAGGGGAGTCTCAGAGATCTGCTTTCCATTGTTAAAATATGTATGTTGGTTTTCATTCCCTGTCTTTGGTCTGCAGTATTAACTATTGATGTTGTAAATTTTCTTCCTCATTCACAGGAGACAATTTTTGAATATTTTAGAATAATTTCCTTTTTCAAATTTGAATTGGTAGTTGAAATGTGACATAGGAAGAATTGAAGAATCTAGGAATTTAACAGAATTTTAAAAAGAGAGCTCTCAGATCTTCTTAGTAGGGGAGTCTCAGAGATCTGCTTTCCATTGTTACAGTTTTCATGTAATATTTGCTGCTTGACTGAGAATGGTGTGCTAAACCAAATCAGTATTCTAATGGGATGAGGAAACAAGAACCACTGAGTTACGGCTGATTTTTTCCCAGGACTAGGTTCTTAAGCCTCATTTGTTTCCTGAATAAAAATCACCAATGAACTCTTTAGGAATAAACACTCTCATTACATATGATCCTCATTTGCATAATTTTTAATATATATCAAGATATCAGTATGTAACATTGTACAGGAGGCAGTTACCAAAACCATCCCAAAGAAAAAGAAATCCAAGAAGGCAAAGTGGTTGTCTGAGGAGGTCTTATAAATAGCTAAGAAAAGAAGAGAAGCAAAAGACAAAGGAGAAAAGGAAAGATACACCAAACTGCAGAGTTTCAGAGAACAGCAAAGAGAGATAAGAAAGCTTTAAGTGAACAATGCAAAGAAATAGAGGAAAACAATAGAATGGGAGAGACTAGAGATCTCCTCAGAAAATTGGAGATACCAAGGAAACATTTCATGCAAAGGTGGACACAATAAAGGATAGAAATAACAGAAGCAGAAGAGATTAAGAAGAGGTGGCAAAAATACAAAGAAGAACTGTACAAAAAAGGTTTTAATGACCCGGATATCCATGATGGTGTGGTCATTCACCTAGAACCAAACATCCTGGAGTGTGAAGTCAAGTGGGCATTAGGAAGCATTATTATGAACAAAGCTAATGGAGGTGATCGAATTCTAGCTGAACTATTTAAAATCCTAAAAGATGATGTTGTTAAAGTAGTGCATTCAATATGCCAGCAAATCGGGAAAGCTTAGCAGTGGTCACAGGACTGGCAAACTCAGTTTTCATCCCAATCCCAAAAAAAGCAATACCGAAAGATGTTCAAACTGCCTCACGTAAAACTGCACTCATTTCATGTGCTAGCAAGATAATGCTCAAAATTCTTCAAGCTAGGCTTCAAAGGTACATGAATCAAGAACTTCCATATATACAAGCTGGATTTACAAAAGGTAGAGTAAAGAGATCAAATTGCCAACATCTGCTTAATCATAGAAAGAGAAAGGAAATTCCAGAAAAAAAACCTACTTCTGCTTCATTGACTACACTAAAACCTTTGACTGTGTGGATCACAACAAACTGTGGAAAATTTTGAAGATTGGTATACCAGATCATTGTACCTGCCTCCTGAGAAACCTGTATGAAGGTTAAGATGCAACAGTTAGAACCGGTTAGGGAACTATGGACCAATTCCAAATTAGGAAAAGAATACATCAAAGCCACATATTTTCACCTGTTTATTTAACTTACATGCAGAGTACATCATGTGAAATGCTGGGCTGGATGACTCAAAAGTTGGAATCAAGATTGTCAGGAGAAATATCAACAACCTCAGATATTCAGATAATACTATGCTAATGACAGAAAGCAAAGAGGAACTAAAAAGCCTCTTGATGAAAGTGAAAGAGGAGAGTGAAAAAGCTGGCTTAAAATTCTACATTCAGAAAAACTAAGATCATGGTATCCGGTCCCCCCACTTCATGGCAAATGGACGGGGAAAAAATGGCAGATTTTATTTTTTGGGGTCCAAATCACTGTGGACAGTGACTGCAGCCATGAAATTAAAAGACACTTGCTCCTTGGAAGAAAAGCTGTGACAAACTTAGACAACATGTTAAAAAGCAGAGACATCACTTTGCCAACAAAGGTCCATATACTCAAAGCTATGGTTTTCCAGTAGTCATGTGTGGATGTAAGAGTTGGACCACAAAGAAGGTTGAGTGCCAAAGAATTGATGCTTTTGAATTGTATTTCTGGAGAAGACTCTTGAGAGTCCTTTGGACTGCAAGGAGATTAAACCAATCAGTCCTAAAGGAAACCAACCCTTATATTCATTTGAAGGACTGATGCTAAAGCTGTACTGATGCTAAAGGTGAAACTAAAATTTTGGCCACCTGATATGAAGAAGCCAACTCACTGGAAAAGATCCTGATGCTGGGAAATCCTGAGGGTAGGATTAAAAGGAGTCGACAGAGGAAGAGATGGTTGGATGGCATCATTTGACTCATAGACATGAGCTTGAGCAAACTCCACGAGATAGTGAAGGACAGAGAAGCCTGGCATGCTGTAGTCTATGGGGTCACAAAGAGCCGGACATGATTTAGTAACTGAACAACAACAACAAGATATCAATATTTAGAATGAATAAGGCACAAAACTCAAGTATTAAAACATGTTTTTTCTATAATCTCCATTATGTTCAATTATTAACATAATTATTCATATTATGGAGAATTACGGAAATAGATTATATGTTGGTTGGGTTCTAATTTAAATGTGGATGTATCTCAAACCCTACATATAGGCATATTTAAATGTAACACTTTTACTCATTTCAGTTCAGTTCAGTCACTCAGTCATGTCCAACTCTTTGCAATCCCATGGACTGCAGCGCACCAGGGTTCCCTATCCATCACCAACTCTTGAAGCTTGCTCCAACTCATGTCCATCCAGTCAGTGATGTCATGCAACCAACTCATCCTCTGTCATCCCTTTCTCCTCCTGCCTTCAATCTTTCCCAGAATCAGGGTCTTTTCCAATGAGTCAGTTCTTCATTTCAGGTGGCCAAAGCATAGGAGTTTCAGCTTCAGCATCAGTCCTTCCAATGAATATTCAGGACTGATTTCCTTCAGGATTGACTGGTTTGATCTCCTTGCAGTCCAAGGGACTCTCAAGAGTCGTCTTCAACACTACATTCAAAAGGATCAATTATTTGGTGCTCAGCCCTCTTTATGGTCCAACTCTCACATCCATACATGACTACTGGAAAAACCATAGCTTTGACTAGACAGAACTTTGTTGGCAAAGTAATGTCTCTGCTCTTTAATATGCTGTCTAAATATGCTGTAGCTTTTTTCCCAAGGAGCAAGCATCTTTTAATTTCATGGCTGCAGTCACCATCTTCAGTGGTTTTGGAGCCCCCCAAAAATAAAGTCTGTCATTGTTTTCATTGTCTCTCCATCTATTGCCATGAAGTGATGGGACCAGTTGCCATGATCTTAGTTTTTTTAATGTTGAGTTTTAAGCCAGTTTTTTCACTCTCTTCTTTCATTTTCATCAAGAGGCTCTTTAGTTCTTCTTTGCTTTCTGCCATAAGAGTGTTGACATCTGTGTATCTGAGGTTATTGATATTTCAACCAGCAATATTGATTCCAGCTTGTGCTTCCTCCAGCTTCAGCATTCCACATGATGTACTCTGCATCAAGTTAAATAAGCAGGGTGACAATATACAGCCTTGACTTACTCCTTTCCCAATGTGGAACCAGTCCATAGTTCCATGTCCAGTTCTAACTGTTGCTTCTTGACCTGCATACAGATTTCTCAGGAGGCAGGTACTTGTTTGGGTAACATTTAAAACTCTTATATTTTGAAGTTTCAGAGATAGTCTGTGTACCTCCATTTGATTTACTATTAGCTTCAGACTTTTAGCAGCTGGTTTTTATCTTGTTCTCAGTTTCAATTTTGTACCGAGAATAATAAAATAACTGTTTACATAATGTTGACCAATATTGGCTTCAGCTAAAAGGTGAAAATAACAGTGACAGGCACACTCTGCATGCTCAGTCACTTCAGTTATGTCCAATTCTTTGCAATCCTGTGGACTGTAGCCTGACAGGCTCTTCTGTCCATGGGATTCTCCAAGCAAGGGTACAGGAGTGGGTTGCCATGCCCTTCTCCAGAGGACCTTTCTGACCCAGGGATTGAACCTATATCTCATGTTTCTTGCATTGGCTGGTGGGTTCTTTACCATTAGCACCACCTGGGAAACCCAACAGGGACAGACAAGTATTTAAATAGGAAGTTGTTTGTTACACTCTGATTAATGTATTACAATATGAACAAGAAAGTATTGAGGTTTGTGCACATTAATCACAATATTTAAGTTGATATGATTGAGGATATTTTCTCATTTAAAATTTATTAAAATGTTTATTTGAATACTGAACAACAATACTAATTCACTGAGTTTTTGTGAAGATCGAATGAGGTAATTCTTTACTTATTTATATAATCAGTAAACATGAATTTTAGTAGAAGGTATATATTGAACTTATGTTAGTGACTGTTATTATTTATCTAATAAATCTGCTAAATTATGTCAATTTTTTCTTCATTATAAAATGTAGTGGTTTCTGAATTCCCTTTGTTAATATAAAACTTTATTCTGGATTTGGCCTTCATACATGGTAAGTAAGAGAGGAAAAAGATGTGAGCCTGGGATCCTATATAGTCCTAGGCTTGATTTCTCCTTGCTGCTGACTCTTAAGTACAGAAATAGTTCTCCCTCTCCCTTAAATGTGTGTCATAGAGCTATTATAGTGTTTAAACATTTTCTGAAGTATAATTGACATATAACTATATTATATTAGTATCAGGTTTCCAACATAATTATTCAATACATGCGTATATTGTGAAATGATCACTACAATTTAAGTCTAGTTAACATCCATCACTAGAGTTATATTCTTAAGAATAAAGAATTAATAGCTGAGAATAGGAGTTTATTGTTCCCAATGCCTACTGTGCCCTGAAGAGCAGTGTCTTTTAATTCCTGAAGGAACACAGATAACAGGTGACAGTAAACTGATAACACAGGGGTCCCTAACCCCTGGGATATGGACTGGTACTGTTCCAAGGCTTGTCAGGAACCCAGCCACACAGACGGAGGTAAGCAGCGGGCAAGTGATCAAAGCTTAATCTGCCTGCGTTCTTCATCACTTGCATTACCGCCTGAACCATCGCTCCACTACTGCTTGAAGTATACCCCCTCCCCACCTCTGCCATCCTTGGCTGTAGAAAAACTGCCTTCCATGAATCTGGTCCCTGGTGCCATAAATGTTGGGGATTGCTGTGATAATGCACACAGTAATGACAAAATTGTGATGAGGGACCTTAGCTCACCAAGACTCATTTCTAATGAATTTCTCTTTCCTTCTGATTATTTACATTTATTTTTCACTTTACCTAGCTCTTGATCTGTCTTAGCTGATCATATTATAGAATCACAATATATTTTAAAATTGTCTAATACACACTCTAATGATCTTTCTATTGCTTTAAATATAAGTTGAGTTTAATATATTTTAAGTAAAGTATGTGAGAATAGCTTTTCTTTCCCTTTGAGAGAGACAACTATGAGAAAAATATCCATGCAATCTAGAACATGAGTTCAAAATAATTTTTCAGTAATAAATGATGCATACTTCTTTGTCTTTACTTCTAAGTGAAAATGTGTGTTTTAGTAGGAGGTGTCCCATGTTTTCATAGTGTGATTCAGAAGGAAAAAATGTGTATTATTTTATCATTTGGTACCACACCTTCATGTCTTAAGACCATTTAAAAAAACAAGATGCTTTGGGTGAAATATACAGAGGTCTTCGAAGCAAAAGAGAACACAGAGGATTGTTTTTGATGATTCGTAGCCTTCAAGTACATAAACTATTATTTTCATGTTAAAACTGAGGAGCCTAAAAGTGTTCAGTCCATTAACTTCTGTGCAGTGTTTAAAAATAAAGCCATATACTCTGACAGTCCATTCTCTTACATCTTCTTTTTTTTTTTTTTTTATGGTCAATAGTCTTTAAGATTTACTTACATGCTTGACACTTTCTTTTTTTTTTAATTTTTTAATAATTTTATTTTATTTTTAAACTTTACAATATTGTATTAGTTTTGCCAAATAGCAAAATGAATCCACCACAGGTATACACATGTTCCCCATCCTGAACCCTACTCCCTCCTCCCTCCCCGTACCATCCCTCTGGGTCATCCCAGTGCACCAGCCCCAAGCATCCAGTATCGTGCATCGAAC
>NW_011494832.1:5074845-5092260 GCF_000754665.1 Bison bison bison | reverse complement strand
CGACTCGTTTCATACATGATATTATACATGTTTCAATGCCATTCTCCCAAATCTTCCCACCCTCTCCCTCTCCCACAGAGTCCATAAGGCTGTTCTATACATCAGTGTCTCTTTTGCTGTCTCATACACAGCCAGAAAGAAAAACACCAATACAGTATACTAATGCATATATATGGAATTTAGAAAGATGGTAACATTCTCTTACATCTTGACACATGCTGATACTTGAACATTCAGCATGTAGTATTTTCAATATATCAGATGGTTTAATAAATAAAATAATGACTCTTCAGTAAACCCTAATGCAATTGGTCAAATGAGGCCCCCCGCCAAAATATACGTCTACCAGAACCTATGAATGTGACCTCATTTAGAAAAAAAGGTCTTGCAGATATAATTCAGTTAAGGATCTCAAGATGAGATCATTCATGTTTATTCATGTGAGGCTTAAATATAATGACAGTTATCCTTATAAGACAGAAAAAGAGAAGACAGGAATCAAAGCCAGAGATTCAGAGAAGGCTATGTGAAAACACAGAGGATAAAGCCATGTGAAGACAGAGGCAGATACAAATGTTAAATCACAAACTTCAAACAGATACTCATTTCTACCAAGAAAATATGTTTCTCACTTTTTTGTATACCAAGAAAAGAGTTCACGTCTCCTCTTCAATTATTAAACTCCCTTCATTCTCTTAGCGTCTCTATCAGATTATCTATACTCATCCTTCTTTGAAAAATGGAAAACATTAAACTCAAACTGCTTCACCTTACCATTGGTAAGCTTGTAGACTTACACTAATAGACATTCCATTTTCTTTCCAAATGTCACAATGGAGTAAATACCCCCATACCCACCAACATCTATCAAAGAACTATCTATAATTTTCCAGGACCCACTCTACACTTGTCTTCCCAATGAATGAACCTTAGTTTGCCTCCTCTCATTCTGTCATAATCAGGCTTTTCATATCTTTTGAAGCATTCCAATAAGCACATTATACTTATTGTTGTAAAAATAATATTTAAATTATTGAAAGCATATTATACTCTAGGCTATATTATAAAAGCCTTCCACTGACCCTATATCTGCCTTCAACTCCAATTCTCTGACAGTTTTCATAGAAAATATATTGCATTTGTTTACTTCCCAGTTACCTTTAATGCACTTAACGCACTTCAGTCTGTCTTCTAGCTCTACCACTTTTTCCAAAGTATACATCAAGGTCATTAAAAACTTCCATGTTGCCAAATCCAATGAATACTACCTTCTCTTCATGTAACAGACCTTTCAGTTACCCTTAATATAGCTGTTTCTATCCTCCTTTCTTGAAACACAGTTTTCTATTAAGTTCCTTAACACTTAAGGACTTGAGAACTTATGTTTTCTTAAGTTCCTTAACATTATACCTTGTTAAATTTCTTAACACTATCCTTTGGACTGCAAGGAGATCAAACCAGTCAGTCCTAAAGGAAATCAACTCTGAATATTCATTGGAAGGACTTATGCTGATGCTGAAGCTCCAATACTTTGGCCACCTGATGCGAAGAGCTGACTCATTGGAGAAGACCCTGATTCTCGGGAAGACTGAAGGCAGGAGAAGAAGGGGACAACAGAGGATAAGATGGTTGGATGGCATCACTGACTTAATAGATATGAGTTTGAGCAAGCTGTAGAAGATGGTGAAGGATAGGGAAGCCTGGAGTGCTCCAATCCATGGGGTTGCAGAGTCAGACATGACTGAGTGATTTAACAACAATAATACCTTGTTGGTCTTCCTCCTTGCTTTGTAGTTCTTCTTTTTCTACTTGAGTACTTAATTGTGATGCATTTCAAAATTCAGTTCTGGGTTTTCTTCTCACCAAAAAACAAACAAACAAAAGCCATCCTTTTTTAAAGGTGATGTCATCCATACTCATCTCTTTAAATTACTGAAAATTTAACTCACAGATTTATATGAAGCTCAGAGTTAGTATTTGAGTTGTATTCCATCCATCACATTGTCTGCCAGACATCTTCACAGAGTCACAGAACCCTGTCCCCCAAGTGTTTACCCACTTCCAATATTCCACACTCCAGTAAATGGCATCACTATTCATCAATTTGTTAAAATTAAATATATAAGACTCATCATAAATTCCACACTTTCCCTCATCCTCAACATCTGATACAGCATAAGATCTTGTTTATAATAGTTACAAAAATATATTTCAAATTTGTCTAATGGGTTCTTCTCCACTGCCACTACCCAAACACAGGCTCTGGGAGTTGGTGATGGACAGGGAAGCCAGTGTGCTACAGTCTACGGGGTCACAGAGAGTCGGACACAATGAAGCACTGAACTGAAACGCAAGCCACTACTATCTTTTACCACCATTTCTTACAAGATCAGAAACCTCAAACTGAGTTTCTCACTTACAATCTTTACATCCTACAGTTCATTAAGTTATATCATTTCTCGGTTAAAAATTTTTTGTTTCTTCCTATACATAGAACAATACTGAAATTCTTTTCAATGGCTGTAGACCTCCACTATGTAGCAACTGCCTATTTCTTTAACTTCATTGGGTATACTTCTCTATTTATTACACTCTAGCCTCATTGGTATTTTTCTGGTTTGAACACATTAAAACATTCCCTTTTCAGTGTGTTTTCAATGTTCTTTCTTAGCTGTCCTCATCAGTTCCTTCTCATCCTTGTTTTCAGCTTGCTACTGCTAAGTCACTTCAGTCGTGTCTGACTCTGTGCGACCCCATAGACGGGAGCCCACCAGGCTCCCCCATCCCTGGGATTCTCCAGGCAAGAACACTGGAGTGGGCTGCCAGCTCCCTCTCCAATGCATTAAAGTGAAAAGTGAAAGTGAAGTCGCTCAGTCGTGTCCGACTCTTAGCGACCCCATGGACTGCAGCCTTCCAGGCTCCTACATCCATGGGATTCTCCAGGCAAGAGTACTGGAGTGGGTTGCCATTGCCTTCTCCAATGCATGAAAGTGAAACAATGCATGAAAGTGAAAAGTGAAAGTAAGAAGTCGCTCAGTCGTGTCCGACTCTTAGCGACCCCATGGACTGCAGCCTTCCAGGCTCCTACATCCATGGGATTCTCCAGGCAAGAGTACTGGAGTGGGTTGCCATTGCCTTCTCCAATGCATGAAAGTGAAACAATGCATGAAAGTGAAAAGTGAAAGTGAAGTCGCTCAGTCGGGCCCGACTCTGAGCGACCCCATGGACTGCAGCCTTCCAGGCTCCTCCATCCATGGGATTTTCCAGGCAAGAGTACTGGAGTGGGGTGCCATACTATCTAATCGAAGATTTGTTTCTTTGACCACTCTATGTGACTAAATTCTCATTCTATTATTGCCTTTTCTAGTCCCTTATTTGTTTTCTTTGTAACATTAATACTTTGCTTAATTTGAATTATTTTTACAGTCTCCTGAACTAGAATGAAAATTTTATGTTATAAAGGAGGCCTGTCTGTTTTACTAATCACAGAATATCTACAGTTTCTGATTCATAATGTCTACTTTCTAAGACAAATGATTTATCCACTGTACTCTTTTAAGGAAATTCAAGATAGATGATCATTTAACAAATGATACTCAAATGATAAGGGATAAGTGAACTCTAAAATAGTATCCAGAAGCTTTCTTATTTATAGGTGAATTTATTTTAATATAATTGTTGACTATCAACCATGTATCTGGAACTATGACTAATGACTGAGCTCTGCATGAGCTCATAGTCTAATGAATTTACTTGCAGTATAATATCTTTGTATATCATAAACCATCTAATTAAGAGAGGAAACTATACACAAAGCAAGTTTTACAAGGGAGTCCCTTCAAGCATAGTAACAAGTCTACACTATTGTTAACCAGTGAGAAATTGAAAGTGAGAGATGAGATATGACTTCTACAAGGATATCTGTGGTATATTAAGGTGAATCTAATCCAAGCCCCAAATGCTAGACTCATATACTTTCCAAGTACAACCCGTTGTTGTTGGTTCTTTACAGTATCATTTTGAATGACTATAGCAGATTAGAAAACAAAAATCTTAAGTCATATATTAGATTGTTTAATGCTTATTAGATAAAATATAGTTAATTTTTCCTGCTTGGACTCTCTACTTTTGATAGACCTTAATTTCTATTGCATATAAGACTATAAGGTAGACTTGGAATTTAAGAATCTATGAATCCTGACCTGGAATTTTTGTTTTAAAATTTTATTAGTGTTCACAGAGCATTTAGATTGTGGTATGAGTTCACAGTGGGGCAGTATAATAATAAATAATGAAAGATAAAAGAGTGTGGGGTAAACCAAAGGTAAAATTAATGTTCTGATCATAACTTTGTTACAGTAAGTAATTCATTCTTAAGTCAAATTATGATAAAATTAAGATTTTAGAAACAGACACTTTGAATTTGAATTGAAGCCCTGTTGCATATTGATAATGGTGCAGACTACTTAACTTTCATTTTCCAAGTGCCTTTGAAATCATCGAAAGACAAGTTGAATAAGCTAGGATCTTGAGCTGGAAATGACACTATATTAATCCATTGAAAAATCAATGATTTTTGTACCATCTATGGTTACTCCACTGAACTAAAGACCTCATTTCTCAAGTGTCCTGAAAGAGAGAGTTTACAGATCATCGTAAAATGGGAGAAAAGGTAATTGGTGGAAGAGACAAAGATAAAGGTTACTCAGGAAAAAGTCTGTCTGGATTAAATATCCCAGGAAAATGGCATAATGCCATTTCTGTACCAAGACATGAAAGCAATTTGCATGCTGAGAGTTGTAGTCAAGAACAAATAACTCTTGACTTTACAAATTAGACCATCATGCTTTTTTCTTCTTAAAAAAGGTGGTAAGAACTAAGAACAACAAAATTACAGCAAAATAGAAGCATAAATAATACAGTTCAGATAAAGAAAGACTGACATGCTACAAACCAAACTGACAGTTCCTGGACAGAATAGCAGATTCTGGAAAAGCACTGTAGATGTTTTTCACATACTTCATGAAAATATATAAAATGCTTAAAATCTTATGTTCAGTTTAAGACAAAATAAAAACTATCAGTCAGTGCTTGATAAATTTCCATTTAGCTTCAATAGAAGAGAGACGCAAACTTTACTAAGTTGCAAATCTTTTAAAGGTGTTTAAAATGAAATTCTGAATAATTTTAAATTTTATTGTTATTTTATATGAATACTATAACTGTATAAATTATATTCTTTAAATGGCATTTCAAGGAACTATTTACTTGGCAGGCTATTTTACTATTTGGTTTATAGCTTTTCAAAAGTTTCAGTCAAAAGACTAGAAATCTTTAAGCACAAATTAAATATTTTACCCCCACCCCTAGCAGATTAATTTTCTTTGGAGAATATCAAGCTAATCACGAAAGGTTTGACAGACTGCCTGTGTGAGCCCATTTGCTTCTCTCCAGTCTGAGAGGATACTATCTTTAAAGACCAGAACAATAGATCATGTAGAGACAGTGCTTTGTTCTTCTTTCCACCCATTACAGGTACTCTAAATGGTTGAAATTCAGTGAAATTTAATGACTTATGTAATAGACCAAGGCACTGGCTTAGTGAAGGAAGGCCATGTTGCTGTGGGGCCAAGCTCTTGGGACATGATCATTGATTCAAGAAGCCTTCAGAGGAAGGAAAGAGCTCTAGCAGATGGTGCTTACAGAAAAAATTCTGAAGCTCTTTCACATAAATCAATTAATACGCTAAGTCACAAAACGTAAATCATGAAACTGTTCTTTCCCGATTTCAAAGCTGCCTTTTTCTTCTATTTCCTTGACTTAGGGCTACGTTTTAGTCTTCCTCCAGTAGTTTTGATTTTTAAATATAGAAATAGTGATTAAATATAAAAAGAAATTTGTGACTATCCCAGATGTTGGCACTCTGGTCTAATAGCAAGACTACAAGTTAGAAGGCTGTTTTCACCCAGTTTATATTGCTTAAAATAGAACAATTTACATAATCTCTCTAAGTTTTAATTTTCTCATTATATAGTAGTATGGGTACTATCTTCCTCCAGAGCTGTTTTAAGGATTGAGTACAGTAGACTCATGATTAAATGATTCACAATTAGAACTTAAATTATGCCCAGCTTAATGCAGACATATGCATTTACGCCTCTAGAGGATTGGTGAACATGATCTACTAGCTGTTTATTTACCTAAAGGCACAAGCAACTTTCTTACAAGAAATTCATTCTCAAGCGGGAAAGAAAGAAAGGCACAAAAGATGTAAAGAAAAAAAAATATATTGGTTTCCTAGAAAGAAAGAAAAGTCTGTGTCCAAAATAGTGTTGGTAACCAAGATCTATTTTCTGTCCTGGCCAATGAATCATGAGCAAAGCTTGAAACAATGTATGAAAGAAACATAATCCAAACCTGGAAACAAGCTGTTTCATTAAGATTCTGAATATATTGGACATGAAAAAAAGTAATTTCAAAACAGTATCACAAAAGTGAGAGATTTATATAATTTCTCCTTATATACTTAACTTGGCATGGCCATGTACACTTAGGGTGCATGAGAACACAGATTAGCTCTATTGTGTCAAGAATTTCAAATGAACACAAATATCCTTGAAAATGACAACCAGACATATCTGGCGCTCTGACAGCATGGCTATAAACATGTAATTCTAAAGGCCCCTATGTTAGTGGCTTCTAGACTAATGAGCAACATTAATATCTGAATTGATAATGTGAGTACCAGCTGCAGGGATGATAACCATGTAGAGAATCACATCACTGCATAAGTGTGAGGTAGGATAAAGGAAAATGGCTACTGGATACCTAGGTCAGGGTCACCAAACTTTTCTGTAAAAGGCCAGACAATAAATATTTTAGGTTCTGTGGGCTGTATGGTCACTTCTGCAACTATTCAACTATCAGTGTAATGAGAAAGGATCCATAGATAATTGGTACATGAATGGATGTGGCTGTACTTGGATAATACTGAATTTACAAAAGGGGCTTCCCTGGTGACTCAAGAAGGTAAAGAATCTACTTGCAATCTACTTGTGGGAGACCTGGGTTAGATTCCTGGTTCAGGAATATCCCCTGGAGAAGGGAATGGCTACCCACTCCATTATTCTTGCCTGAAAAATCCCATGGACAGAGAAACCTGGCAAGCTACAGTACATGGGATCACAAAGAGTTGTACATGACTGAGAACTAACATTTTTCACTTTAATTTACAAAAATGGGTATTGCACAGGATTTGGTATGCAGGCAATAGTTTGCCCTGCTGTAGTCTAATTGAGAGGTCTTGCTCATGAACATAATAGAATAATCCTTGAAGACTATTAGAAACAAATGAAGAAATATATTTTCAACAGAGATTTTAGAAATTACAAATGCACTGACAGTGAGTGTCAAAGAAATAATGCTTAATACTTAGATGAGATACTTCTTTTTAACCCCAAAGGGATTATTATTACATATCCAAATTTTTCACGCACAAAAGGCAAACACAGTTCTCTTTACATATACATCCTCCTAAAGAGAAGTTTCTGAACCTGTCCTTCCACTCCTAACAATAATTTCCTTGTACAAAAATCTACTTTTTCTGATGTATAATGTATAATGTAAATAAATACATTAGTTAGTGCCAATCTAATATTTTGCCTAAGTGAATGGCATTATCCTTTGATTTCAGCTAAATTCTAGGAATGTAGGATGCTTTAGGATTCAAGAAAAAGCATAAAGGCAGCTTAGTAAGATAATAAATAATTTCACTTTACAACAATATGAAACTGGAGAGTCTGCAAGATGCAATAATTTAAAAGAATGAGGGTAAGATTATTCATTTTGGAATGAATTCCTAATTCAGTTCTAATTTTTCCCAATAAGCCATAAAGGAAACTTGCAGGAGACTACCTGGTAGGGATTTTCTCATTCTTTAAAAAAAAAAAGAAAGAAAGGAAAAATGATTCCTTCCATGTTACTTCTTCCACATATTAACTTTTTCCTCTCACAAATTTTTCCATTTCCATTAGTCCTAAAAACATTACATTTCCAGGAACCACTAAAGAAAGCAAATTGAAATGTATTTGTGTATTTTTTAAGAGTGAGGAAATCCTTCCCAGAGAGTCGTCAGTAGTTTTATAATTAAAATGGTACATAGACAAAATACATATCAAATTGCAGCATAAAGGAAGAATGGTAAAGGGACCTATATGGTTCTACCACTGTATTTTCCTTCAAGTAAAATATTATCTCAAGTAGAAGGTAGGTGTGTATATTTTAATCCACTATAGCAATGAATAAAAACCATAGAAGACATATAATGAAAAATTCAATAGATAAATACTTGACCAATTTAAATAATCAAAAGAAGAAAAGAACACAGAAATAGAAAAAAGAGTATAAAAAGAAAATTAATAATAAAAAATAGACCTAAATTCAACCACATCAATGATTTTATTAAATGTAAATCATCTAACATATTTTATTAAAAGAGATTGTCATGTTAAATTATTTTAAAAGACCAGAATATATGCTGCCCTCAATTCCTTGAAAAATAATAAGAGGTTAAAGGAAAACTAAAATAGGGAAAGATTCAGCATGTAAGCACTAATAGAAAGATGCCGAAGTGGTTATAATATCTGAAAAGTGGGTTTCAAAAAAAGGAGAAACTAGCAGAAATAAAAAAAGGACATTGTATGCATGTGTGCTCAGTCACTTAACATAATTATAAAACTGACAATTCATCATAAAGATCTAAGTGAGGTGGGAGGGAGGTTCAGGATGGGGAACACATGTATACTTGTGGCAGATTCATGTTGATGTATGGCAAAACCAATACAATATATTAAAGTAATTAGCCTTCAATTTAAAAAAAAATTAAAATAAAAAAAATCTAATAATAATGTGTCTACACTAACAAAAGAGCTTCAAAATACATGAAGCAACACCTAATTAATCTAAAAGGAGAAATTAGGCAAAACCACAACTTCAATTACAGATTTCAATGCTTATTTCTGAGTAATCAACAGAACAGGTAGACAGAAAATCAGTAAGAATATGGAAAACCTCAACCAACTTGTCATATAAAGAGCACTCTACCCAATATCAGAAATAATGCACATTCTTTTCAGGTACACAGGGAACATTCACCAAGAGAAAAACATATTCTGGATCAGAAAACAAATTTTATTAAATTTAAAAGATTAAAATTATATACCATGACCATAATGAAAAAAAAAATTTTTTTAAGAGAAGGGTATATGTTAAAACTCAAGTATTTTGAAAGTAAACAATATATTTCTAAATAATCTTCAAGTCAAAGAATAAGTCACAAGTGAAATAAAAAATAAAACGTCTGTTCTGAATAAAGATTGAAATGTAACATACCCAAAACTGAGAGATGTAGATAAACAATTGCATAGAAGGAAATCTGTATTTTAAATACTATGTTAGAAAGAAAAAGAAATCAATCAACAAGCTAAGCTTCCTACCTCAGAAACTAGAAATAAAGAGCAAACAAAACTCAACCCACACAGAAGGAAGGAAATAATAACAGGAGGAGAAATTGATGACACTGAAAACAAAAAACCTTAGGGAAAAGCATTACATCAAAAGGTGCTTGATTGAAAAGATCAACTGGATCTAGTCAAAATGAGGGGGGTAAAAAAGATGCCTCAATTAGCATCACCAGAAACAAAACGGAGAATATTACAGACATCAATAGGATACTAAAGAACACTTTAAAGAACCTGTGAGCATACATTCAACAAACAAATTAGATAAACTGGATCAATTATTTGAAAGACACAGATTAAAAAATAATTTCAATAAAATTTAAATAAAATTATTCTCTATTGGACAGATTAAATTCATACTTTAAAATCCTCGAAGAAAATAAAACTCCAAGACCAGATGGTTTTATTAGTATATTTTCCCAATAACTTTCTAAATGGTACCAAGTCTACAAAATCTCCTCCAAAAAATAAAACAGAAAAAAACATTTCCCAACCATTTTATAAGGTAACCATTACTTTAATATCAAAACTAGATAAAGGCAGTAAATGAAAACAGTGCAGTCCAATATTTTTCATGAAAACAAAATGTCAACAAAATGTTAGCCAAGTGAATACAATAAATAAAAAAGAATGATACATCATGGTCATATGGAGTTTATCTCAAAACTGCAAAGTTACTTCAACATTTTAAAAAACCCAACATATTAAAATCACATATTACATATTAAATGAAATAAAAACATCTAATCAACTCAATACAGATGGATAAAATTCATTATCCATTCACGATAAAAACTCCCTGGAAATTAGATATAGAAGGAAAATTTTGAGCCTGATAAAGGACATCAACAAATAACTGAATCTACCTTCACAATTAATGGTGAAAATGGAATGTTTTATTCCTAAGAGCAGAATAAGGCAAGGGTATCTATTCTTTGAATGTTGAGTGTTGAGTTGAGTCAAAATCACTGCAGATGGTGACTGCAGCCATGAAATCAAAAGACTCTTGCTCAAGAGTCTCCAAAGACTCTTGGTCCATAGAAAAGCTATGACAACCTAGACAGTACATGAAAAAGCAGAGTCATTAATTTGCTGACAAAGGTCTGTCTAGTCAAAGCTATGATTTTTCCAGTAGTCATATATGGATGTGAGAGTTGGACTATAAAGAAAGCTGAGCATAGAAGAATTGATGTTTTTGAACTGTGGTGTTGGAGAAGACTCTTAAGAGCCCTGTGGCTCTTAAGGGGATCAGTCAATCTTAAAGGAAATCAGTCCTGAATATTCATTGGAAGGACTGATGCTGAAGCTGAAATGCCACCTGATGAGAAGAACTGACTCACTGGAAAAGACCCTGATGCTGGGAAAGATTGAGGGCAGGAGGAGAAGGGGACGACAGAGGATCAGATGGTTGGATGGTATCACCAACTGGATGGACATGAGTTTGAGCAAGCTCCGGGAGTTGGTGATGGAAGAGAGGCCTGGCATACTACAATCCATGGGGTTGCAAAGAGTCAAACAGGACTGAGTGCCTGAACTGAACTGAACTGGTCTATTCTTTTCACTGCTACTCAACACTGTATTAGTGGTTCTTTTCCCTAAATTGATCTAGAGGCTTCATAGTACCTAATTAAAATTTCAAATGATTTTATAAATTTAATCAAGCTAGTTTTACAATTTATACAGAAAAAATGTATAAGAAAAGTCAAACATCTTTCAATAGAAGAATAAATTTGGAGGCATCACATTACCCATTTTAAGACTGATTGCTGACCCACAGTTATTAAAACATTGTGAAATTGGTAAAAAAAAAAAATAGACATATAGAAAGGACAGAACATGTAACACTGAGTTAGACCCACACAAATAGAATCAACTGATTTTTACCAAAGGTGCATAGCCAATTTACTGGAGAAAGGATATTTTTTAACAAGGGGTGCGGGAACAACTGAATATACATATGAATGGATCAAAATAAAAGAACTTCAAGCCATATTTCATTCAATACAAAATATTTATTCAAGATAGAACATAAAAATAACTAGAAAACATAAAACTAAAAGATCTTAAGAGAAAACATAGGAGAAATCTTTATAACCTTGGATTAGGCGAATAGTTCCTAAATAAGACAACAAAAGCATGATTTGTAAAAGAAATAATTGGTAAGTTGGAGTTCATTGAATGTTTTCCTCAAAAAAGATTTTTTTTCTAAAAATGAAACACATATTGAGATTAAAAATTTCCAAATCAAATTTCTGACAAAGGGCTTGTTTGTATCTAGAATATATAAACTTGACAATAAAAAAAATAAAATTAAATGAGTGAAAAATCCAGACAGATTCTTTCCAAAGATATACATATGGCAAGTGTGCACATGGAAAAGATGTCCAACAAAAATAAAGGATTTCAGATTTAAAAATATGAGGTACCACTACACACCTACTGAAGTCACTCAGTCATGTCGGACTCTTTACAACCCCATGGACTGTAGCCCACCAAGCTCCACTGTCCATAGAATTCTCTAGGCTAGAATGCTGGCGTTGGTAGTTGTTTCCTTCTCCAGGGGATCTTCCCAACCTGAGGATCAAATCCAGGTCTCCCGCATTGCAGACAGATTCTTTATGACCTGAACCACAAGGGAAGCCTAAGAATACTTGAGTGGACAGCCTATCCCTTCTCTAGGGGATCTTCGCAACCCAGAAATCAAACCAGAGTATCCTGCATTGCAGGCAGATACTTCACCAGCTGAGCTACCAGGGAATTAGCTCATTTCACATCTATTAGAATGGCTAAATGCTTTTTGAAGTAACAAAGAAAAAAGAAAAAAATGTTAACAATGTCACGGGCTGCTGAGGATGCTTTTTGCTGGTGGGAATGAAAATTGATACAACCACTCTGGAATAAAGTTGTACCACTTTTATTAAGTTAAATATCTGATATGACTCAGTAATCCACATTTAGGTATTTATCCTAGAATAATGTTGAGGGAATATTTTTGGTCTTGAGTTATTTTTGTTTGCCATACGCTTTATGTTGCTGGTCTCTAGTTGGTAGAGGCCAGGGATACTACAACACATCCTATAATCCCCAGGACAGTTCCCTATAATAAAGAATTAACCAGTACAAATGTAACAGTGCTGAGGCTGAGAAACCCTGTCCTTGAAAAATGAAAGGTTTGTTACAAAAATAGCATTATTCATACAAATAACGTTATTTATTATTGCTCCAAAATAGGAAAACAACTCAAATGTCTTTCATTTGGTGAATATATAACAAACTGTGGTTCATCCATACAATAAAATACTTCTTAGCAATAAAAAGAATGAACTATTGATACATGAAACAACTTGAATGAATCTCAACTGCATTATGCTAAGTGGAAATGTCAGTCTAAAGATTATATAATGTATAATGTAAGAGAATATGGCATTCTCTTAAAGAAAAACTAAAGAAAGAGATGTATCAGTGATTGTTTGTGGGTAGGAATGAAGGAAGTGCTTGACTGAATGGCAATATGAGGGAATTTGGAGGTAACAGAATTGTCCTGTATCCATTCTTTGGTGGTGGTTATACCAATCTAAGAACAAATTAAAATTCATAGAATTACATAACAGAAAAATTCACAGTATGTAAAATTTTAAATTATTAAAAAAGCACAGAAATCTTAGGAAAACACTGTAAAAAAGTATACACACTTATTTTAAATTATTAAACTTCTTAATGAGACACTGTATTAAGAAAACACATGCTTGTAAGAAACGAGTTGCCAGTCCAGGTTCGATGCACGATACTGGATGCTTGGGGCTGGTGCACTGGGACGACCCAGAGGGATGGTGTGGGGAGGGAGGAGGGAGGAGGGTTCAGGATGGGGAACACATGTATGCCTGTGGCGGATTCATTTTGATATTTGGCAAAACTAATACAATTATGTAAAGTTTAAAAATAAAATAAAAAAAAAAAAAGAAAATACATGCTAGAGCAATGATACCTGGGTATCCAGTTTTGCCACTTATTAGCCCTATGAACTTGGACAATTAATCTAACCTTTCTGAATGAGTATCCTCATCTGTAGAGTGAGAATACTTATAGTTTCTACCTCATAGATTGGTTGTGAGTTAATATGCAATTACATACGCAGAATATTACTTCAGATCAGATCAGATCAGTTGCTCAGTCGTGTCCGACTCATTGCGACCCCATGAATTGCAGCACGCCAGGCCTCCCTGTCCATCACCAACTCCCGGAGTTCACTCAGACTCACATGCATCGAGTCAGTGATGCCATCCAGCCATCTCATCCTCTGTCGTCCCCTTCTCCTCTTGCCCCCAATCCCTCCCAGCATCAGAGTCTTTTCCAATGAGTCAACTCTTCGCATGAGGTGGCCAAAGTACTGCAGTTTCAGCTTTAGCATCATTCCTTCCAAAGAAATCCCAGGGCTGATCTCCTTCACAATGGACTGGTTGGATCTCCTTGCAGTCCAAGGGACTCTCAAGAGTCTTCTCCAACACCACAGTTCAGAAGCATCAATTGATGGACCATAAATACAATATGAAAATTAGCAATGCTTTATTATAAGTGAAACAAATTTATAGAGTATAATACTTTTTACATAGAGTATTATACTCTTATAGAGTAGAACATTCTTTATTTTCAGGAGATAGCCTAATTTTTATTATTTGCAGTGGCCAGGTCAGGTATCCACCATGAATCTTTCATTCCAGTTCAGTTCACTCATTCAGTTGTGTCTGACTCTTTGTGATCCCATGAATTGCAGCACGCCAGGCGTCCCTGTCCATCACCAACTCCTGTAGTCCACCCAAACCTATGTCCACTGAGTCCGTGCTGCCATCCAACCATCTCATCCTCTGACGTCCCCTTCTCCTCCTGCTCTCAATCTTTCCCAGCATCAGGGTCTTTTCAAATGAGTCAGCTCTTCGCATCAGGTGGCCAAAGTATGCAGTTTCAGCTTCAGCATCAGTCTTTCCAATGAACACCCAGGACTGATCTCCTTTAGGATGGACTGGTTGGATCTCCTTGAAGTCCAGGGGACTCTCAAGAGTCTGCTCCAACACTACAGTTCAAAAGCATCAATTCTTCGGTGCTCAGCTTTCTTCACAGTCCAACTCTCACATCCATACATGACCACTGGAAAAACCATAGCCTTGACTAGACAGACCTTTGTTGACAGAGTGATGTCTTTGCTTTTTAATATGTGTCTAGGTTGGTCATAACTTTCCTTCCAAGGAGTAAGTGTCTTTTAATTTCATGGCTGCAGTCACTATCTGCCGTGATTTTGGAGCCCCCCAAAATAAAGTCAGCCTCTGATTCCACTGTTTCCCCATCTATTTTCCATAAAGTGATGGGACCAGATGCCCTGATCTTTGTTTTATGAATGTTGAGCTTTAAGCCAACTTTTTCACTCTCCTCTTTCACTTTCATCAAGAGGCTCTTTAGTTCTTCTTCACTTTCTGCCATAAGGGTGGTGTCATCTGCATATCTGAGGATATTGATATTTCTCCCAGTAATGTTGATTCACGTTTGTGCTTCATGCAGCCCAGCGTCTCTTATGATGAACTCTGCATATAAGTTAAATAAGCAGGATGACAATATATAGCCTTGACGTACTCCATTTCCCATGAATCTTTAGAACATGTCAAAACAATTTGAGTTAGATGGTACAGTCACTGTGGAGAAGGGTATGGAAGTTCCTTTAAAAATTAACAATAGAGTTACCATATCATCCTGCAGTCCTACTCTTAGGCATATATCCAAAGAAAACTCTAGTTTGAAAACATACATGCACACCAATGGTCATAGCAGCACTATTAACAACAGTCAAGACATGGAAGCAACCTAAATATCTATTGACAGATGGATAGGTAAAAAGGACGTGGTATATATACATAGGGCTTCCCCTGTGGCTCCAAAGGTAAAGAATCTGCCTGCAATGAAGAAGACCCAGGTCCAATTCCTGGGTTGGGAGGATTCCCTGGAGAAGGGAATGGCTACTCACCCAACTATTCTTGCCTGGAGAATTCCATGAACAGAGGAGCCTGGTGGGCTACAGTCCATGTGGTTGCAGAGTTGGACATAACTGAAAGACATATGCTGCTGCTGCTGCTGCTAAGTCACTTCAGTCGTGTCCAACTCTGTGCGACCCCATAGACGGCAGCACATCAGGCTCCCCCGTCCCTGGGGTTCTCCAGGCAAGAACACTGGAGTGGGTTGCCATTTCCTTCTCCAATGCATGAAAGTGAAAAGTGAAAGTGAAGTCGCCAGTCGTGTCCGACTCTTAGCGACCTCATGGATGGCAGCCCACCATTATGAATATTACTCAACAATAAAAAAGAATGAAATATTGCCATTTGCAGCATCATGCATGGGCCTAGAAATTATCATATTAAGTGAAGTAAGTCAGAGAAAGACAAGTATCACATATCATATGATATGTGAAATCTCAAATAATTGTACAAATTAACTTATTTACTAACAGAATTAGACTCGCAGGCATAGAAACAAACTTATGATTACCAAAAGGGACATGGAAGGGTAGGTGAGTAAATTTGGTGTTTGGAATTAACATATAAACATTGTTATAGAAAAAATAGGTAGATAATAAGGACCTGTTGTATAGCCATGAAACTATACTCAAAATCTTGAAATGGCCTGTATTGGAAAAGAATCTAAAAAAGAATATCTGAGTCCTTTTCTTGTGCACTGGAAACACAAATACACACACACAGAGAGATACACACACAGAGAGATACACACACACAGAGAGATACACACACAGACATATATACCAATGAGATATAGGTCACATTTGACCTATATCTCATTGATTAAGAGAATATGAGTTTTTAAGGTGCCTGAATTGCATACTTCCTAATTGTGTTTCAGCAATACGTAAACTGTGAACTTTCAGATGTTCAAGCTGGTTTTAGAAAGGGCAGAGGAACCAGAGATTAAATTGACAACATCTGCTGGATCATCGAAAAAGCAAGAGAGTTCCAGAAATACATCTATTTCTGCTTTATTGACTATGCCAAAGCCTTTGACTGTGTGGATCACAATAAACTGTGGACAATTCTGAAAGAGATGGGAATACCAGACCACTTGATCTGCCTCTTGAGAAACCTGTATGCAGGTCAGGAAGCAACAGTTAGAACTGGACATGGAACAACAGACTGGTTCCAAATATGAAAAGGAGTACGTCAAGGCTGTATACTGTCACCCTGCTTACTTAACTTATATACAGAGTACATCTTGAGAAACGCTGGGCTGGAAGAAGCACAAGCTGGAATAAAGATTGCCGGGAGAAATATCAATAACCTCAGATACGCAGATGACACCACTCTTTTTTTTTTTTGACACCACTCTTATGGCAGAAAATGAAGAGGAACTAAATAGCCTCTTGATGAAAGTGAAAGTGGAGAGTGAAAAAGTTGGCTTGAAGCTCAACATTCAAAAAATGAAGATCATGGCATCAGGTCCCATCACTTCATGGGAAATAGATGAGGAAACAGTGGAAACAGTGTCAGACTTTGTTTTTTTGGGCTCCAAAATCACGGCAGATGGTGACTGCAGCCATGATATTAAAAGACACTTACTCCTTGGAAGGAAAGTTATGACCAACCTAGATAGCATATTCAAAAGCAGAGACATTACTGTGCCAACAAAGGCCCATCTAGTCAAGTCTACCATTTTTCCAGTGGTTATGTATGGATGTGAGAGTTGGACTGTGAAGAAGGCTGAGCGCCGAAGAATTGATGCTTTTGAACTGTGGTGTTGGAGAAGACTCTTGAGAGTCCCTTGGACTGCAAGGAGATCCAACCAGTCCATTCTGAAGGAGATCAGCCCTGGGATTTCTTTGGAAGGAATGATGCTGAAGCTGAAACTC
>NW_011494832.1:5061363-5074745 GCF_000754665.1 Bison bison bison | reverse complement strand
ATTGACAGGAATGATGCTAAAGCTGAAACTCCAGTACTTTGGCCACCTCATGTGAAGAGTTGACTCATTGGAAAAGACTCTGATGCTGGGAGGGATTGGGGGCAGGAGGAGAAGGGGACGACAGAGGATGAGATGGCTGGATGGCATCACTGACTCGATGCATGTGAGTCTGAGTGAACTCCGGGAGTTGGAGGTGGACAGGGAGGCCTGGCGTGCTGCGATTCATGGTGTCGTAAAGAGTCAGACGCGACTGAGCGACTGAACTGAACTGAACTGAAAGAGAAACAAAACACCTTATATAACAATATTATTTCCTCACTAGACTGAAAGTTCTTTAAACTAGGATTCATATACTACTCATTTCATATCCTCAAAACATGTATAATGCTCAAATGTTATTAAATAATTGCCTAATAGATGTGTTTTTAAATTAAACATATATTTACATGTGTTAGATGTTATATGTACATGTTAGATGCTCAGATTTATTGAAAAGAAGATAGAATAAAAATCTAAACCCAAAATTTTGCTGTATGAAAATATAATCATATATCCATGAGAGAATTATTCAAATAAGCCACAGACTCTTCAAATATTCTCATTTGTAGTTGAAATATGATATCAGTTTTGTTCTTAAAATTATATATATATATACATATAAATTTCTCCAAACATATATTAAACAGCAAGGAGAATGAACTACCTTTAGGTAATATTTACATATAGGCTATTTATCATGTACACTAAGTGAAATATTTATTTTCTCAGTTATAGAATTTCTAATTATCTTATTTGCTTTTGTGCAATTTTAAAATTTTCAGTTTAGGGATTATGTAAATTCTACCATCTGACATGAATTACATCTACTCAAGATGATGTCCCTGGTTACTAATTTATTTAAACAGCTCTAAAGAAATTTAAAGAAAACCAGATGAATAATTATAACTCTTCTATTGGACAAACAGTATTTTTGATAGTTTATGTGGCTTACCCAAGTTCTCATTAATCATTTTAGGTTAATCTGGCAATCAAAAATAAATATCTTTTTTTTTTTTTTTTTTTGTCAAGTGATCATATATTAGAGACAATCATAAAAACTGAGCAGGAACATGTCAGGAAGCATAATACCATAAATTTAGAGCTGGGCTTATGTTGGCTGAGACTGATGACCCACTTGTTAATGTGGGAGAAATATACACAGGGCATATTGAGTTACTATAGTGTGGGTAGTTTGATGTGCTGTGATGTGTTTTGTTAGAACTACTCTATTTGACCTCTGCTCAGTGATGCATTAAAAATGTAAAGTATTGTACTTCCTTAGAAAGCAGACTCAATGCATTGCAACCCCATGCTGGTTATTACCCAAAGCAAGCACGGTTAAATAATATGCATTTCTTGGTTTTAAAGGATGGAAAAAATAGGAGGAGGAGACACCGTTTCTCATGGATTAGCATCTTCTGATCTAGTTTTGCAGATAACCTAATACAAATTCAGCAGATCATTTTTCAAGGTTAAAAAGAAAAATCTTCTATATCTGTGCTTTTAATGTTGAACAGATCTGAAAAAAGTCCCAGCAAATCAAGTAGTCTCTTTAAATATAAACGTTTCACATCATATGAGCATATAAATATTATTTATTGGGAAAGTAACTTTGAGATTCTTCCCAAGTATTTTACATCTGTATTCTTCAACGTAAACAGGCACACACTCTGTGACACGTGTTTGTCCTATACTAAGTTCCTAATGTTTCTGAATCATTCAAGTTCATTCTGGGTAAAGATCTTGTCTACATCCCTCACATGTATTTACACTGTTTTGCATTTAAAATAGCAGATTCCAAGCAAATGGTGAAAGCAGAGTGACTATAAAAATGAAAAAAAAGTAAGTTTAATTCTACCATTCTATGTAACCAGGTGAGTATTTACTTTTTTTTTAGGTTAAATAGATAGTGCATATGATGGGGCAGTGTAGTTTGGGGAGTAGCAATTAAGTATATATTTCAAATAATACAAAATATTTTATTGAATTTGAATAATATTTTTAAAGTTTAAATGTTATTCTCTTTAAAATTCATGTTTGCTTTTGAATTTAAAAATGACTTAAATGATTATTAGTGGTTGTTAAAGGATTATTACTGATATGTTATGTAAATGTAAGAATTATTTAAAAATGATCTACCTAGGTATCAAATATGCAATGTATGCTTTTAACAGTATCTATCACATCAGAACATTTCTCTTTAGTATTTTTTAAAGTAGTTGGTTCTTTTTCCTCTTTTTTATGATTGAAGCATGTCACTCAGATTAAAATTATTATTTATGAGATTTGATAAAAAATATTTTATTTTCTCAGATGCACTTGTTTTAAAGCTTGGAAAATGATAAATCCCTCCTGGCTTGAGTTATTAACATTGAAACAGGTCTTCAAACTGACACTTAGAGTAGAATATAAAGGACACATTTAGACTCTGTGTGAGTCATGCTTCTTGGAAGCCAACAGCATGTAAAGTATTGCTTATATAAAATTCCATTTACTCTATATTTTAAATATAAATAGTATTATATAGTTCCACACCTGAACCCCTGAGGTTGAAGTTTCTATTGAACTTTTGACTCATCTTTGAAATTTGAGAGGCGTCTTTAAGAAACTAATACTGAATCATTCATTATGGAAAAACTCAATAAATTTAAAAAATTAACTGAACATATCAATTCTTAATAAATGTAACTGTTAATTGTAATTTGTTTACCTAACATGTTATTAACCAAAATCACAAGTTTTGTGAAATCCTTTGATTTTCTGTGTGATTTCTCATGGGAGGTTTGCGATAGTTGTCAGTGGAAGTTTTACAGGAAACAGAAAATAACACTAGAGATTGACTGGAGAATAAGTAAATAAACCAGATTTATGAGAGATAAAATATCTTTTTAAAATTAAGAATAAATAAAATAAATTATTACAATAGTTAATTTATTTCTAAACAAAAAAGAAATCAGACACAGAACTATGCATACAGTATGAAATTGTTAAAAGGAGATTGATGTTTAAGAGTTCCATCATATTGCTGATGTCAAACAAAAGAATATTTACGTGAAGCTCTGTAACTAGAGTTAAAAACACACACAAATATTGCTATATGGGAATGGTACTTCTAAGAATGTAATGATCCATCATTACATAACCTTTAATATCATGTTAACTTTAATGTTTTATTCTGGGGCTTAGTAAAATGAACCACACATTTCCCCACATCAAATGTGGGCTTGCCTCTCCTCCATTCCTTTCTCGTCCTTGGCTTTAAACTTCCTCATTTGTGGTCAGATTTTCTTCTTCATTATTCCCGTTTCTTACCTCTTCTTTTGGTCTAGGTTGGTTACCTAAGCATTCCTCGCCATTCCATACTTCGGGTGATATGGGATATTTGAGTTTTCAGGAACAAATAAGTAACCTTTGAGTGAAAATGCAACTAATAGTAGAATAGCTCTCTGTTTGTTTCTGTGGCAGCTATTCAATAGTGGTTATTCATTTACAAGTTCTCTTCCACAGTAAAGCACTTGGAAAGAACTAGTTCAGAATGTAGTCTTTGTTTTCAAGTCTTCCTTTTATCTTGGTTGGCTCCCTATGTCCTCATGCCTAAAGCAGTCACTTTGTTCTTGTGTGTCAAACTGTTACAATTACCTTCACATTCTACTGGAAAAGTCATCACTCACAAACTCCCACTCTATCTGCGTCACCACGAATGAAGCATAGTTGATAGATTTCCCACCAATTCAGCAATGAAGTCAGAAATACAGTACATGATTTAAGTCTCAGAGTTGAAGACACTTCTATTGTAGGATACAAGTTCAAGGACTAAGTATATGTGGTGAATAATTTTGTGAATATATGGAGCCTTGAGGATTTAAACAAACTGGTAAGGCAAAGCAAAATAGAACACATATTATAAAAACATACTAGAAGAGAGGAGCAACAACCTGTTGTGGCAAATCTGGAAGCAGTCATCTACTTATTGATACAGATAATAAACATTTTTCACTAAAGATCAAAAAAAATGTGGGTAACATTAAACCATAGTTTGAAATTATTAAGAATATAATTACATAATAAACACACAAAACATTCTGGAATTCTATTTTTTAAATGTGTCTTTTAAAATTATCAAAATAATAATTTAAAAAGCAATATAATATTACTTGGAGAGAACAAATAAAAAAATCTTCTACACTGTCTGTTATGGGTTATGCTCCTTCAAAATTCATATGTTGAAATCCTAACTGCCAGTCTCTCAAAATGTTATTTTATATGGAAATATTAATAGATTCCTTGCAGATGTAATTAGTTATAGTAAAATGAGATCATGAGAATGGGTCTTAACCCAATGTGACTGTGTTCTTATTAAAAAAATAAGAAAGACATTTTGGACAGAGGGGCATGCACACAGGGAGAATATCACATGAGAAAGCATAGGTAGAAGATGGCTATCTATAAGCCAAGGTGAGAGTGCAGAAACAGATCCTTCCCTCCTAATTCTGTGAATAAACCAACACTACTGGCACTTTGATCCCAGATATCTAGCCTCCAAAACTATAAGACAATAAACTTCTGTTGTTTAAACCACCTGCTGTTGCTGCTGCTGCTGCCAAGTCACTTCAGTCGTGTCCGACTCTGTGCGACCCCATAGATGGCAGCCCACCAGGCTTCCTGTCCCTGGGATTCTCCAGGCAAGAACACTGGAGTGGGTTGCCATTTCCTTCTCCAATGCATGAAAGTGAAAAGTGAAAGTGAAGTCGCTGAGTCGTGTCCAACTCTCAGCAACCCCATGGACTGCAGCCCACTAGGCTCCTCCGTCCATGGGATTTTCCAGGCAAGAGTACTGGAGTGGGGTGCCATTGCCTTCTCCAGAAGTTAGACTATACAGCTCTAAATGGAATGCTTTTACTGTATCATAATTTATTAAATGTAACCCATGTCTGATGAGATCTTTCACTGAATTTAAAAGTTACTTTACATTACTCTTCTCCTCTTTCCCTTCTTTTTCCAAATTTGGTTACATGCATGTATGTTTGTCTTATTTTTAATATTCCCCTTTACTGTCAATTGCTAATGCTCATAAATTCAACTTCTTTCATTTACCCAATAGATAGGCTTTTCTACTAATAATAAATAAGCTTGATCAACAAAGAGAGATCAATGGGCCTATCTGGATAAAATTAATATTGATGGGTTCTGTTATGGAAGTTGAATAACAGAGTAGTTTATTAACTTAAGACTATGTTGGTATGTTTGATAATATAGAAAAGACCAGGTCATATCCCCTAAGTAACTTCTATCTTAGTAATTCACAGTGCTTTCAGCTCTTCAGATAATGATTTAGGATGTTAGCATATTAAATGTAAAGTATCTTGATAGATATGCTGAATATATAGAAGGCATATAAATTTTATTTTAAGGGTTAATATTCATATGAACAATTCATGTACATAACATTATTTTTTCTTTTGTGAAATGCTGAATTCAGGTCTCTTTTTCCTTCCAGTTTCCTTGCATACAGTTCTGCTGGTAACTAGAAGCTCTATATGATGTATGCGTTTGTGTATGTAAAAGTGTGTGTTTTGCATGCCAGCACTAACAGCTGCACAAATGCATTTAGACACCAGGAGATTATTATCTAGGGAAGAGAGAAAGAAAAGGAATAAGCATGTGTTAGATCTGTTGATATACTACTATTAATACTATAGAGAGGAGCAAACTATATCTGACAACAAACAGCAATTTTCCTCTGTGTATCAATTAACAGATTCTTAGTTAGAATTTACAAGTAACAGCCAAATACCACACCTAACATCTAATAAAAGAGAAACTATCTAGTCAGATACTAGTTCATTTGTTCACCACAATTTAAACTAAATACAGTAGAGTTCAGTTCAGTTCAGTAGCTCAGTCGTGTCCAACTCTGAGACCCCACAAATTGCAGCACGCCAGGCCTCCCTGTCGATCACCAACTCCTGGAGTTCACCCAAACTCAAGTCCATCGAGTCGGTGATGCCATCCAGCCATCTCATCCTCTGTTGTCCCCTTCTCCTCCTGCCCCCATCCCTCCCAGCATCAGAGTCTTTTCCAATGAGTCAACTCTTCACATGAGGTGGCCAAAGTACTGGAGTTTCAGCTGTAGCATCAGTCGTTCCAAAGAACACCCAGTGGATCTCCTTGAAGTCCAAGGGACTCTCGAGAGTCTTCTCCAACACCACAGTTCAAAAGCATCAATTCTTCAGCGCTCAGCTTTCTTCATAGTCCAACTCTCACATCCATAGAGTTAAGGTCATCTTATGAAGAAGATGTCACCTTGGTCTAATTTAACTTTTTATTATTGATAGTGAGTCAAAGCTGAAGGAAAATCTGTAATAAAACTTAGAAATTTGTAGGAAGAATAATTTTGCAAAAGAAAATTATTGGTAATAAAGATCATCACCAGTGTCTGAGAAATTCAGGTAGAGGTATAAACAACTGTTTAGGTAAGTTTAGTCATTTGGGAAAAATACAATTGTTTGAGGCTTCTATGTGGCCAAAGATTAGAGTCATAGTAGAGGCAGAAAATTAAATTCAACAAAAGACAGTGAGACAGATATCACTTGCTATTTTTGCTGATTTGTATTGAAATGGTTCTTCTATGGGTTCGGCAGTCAGACTCTTTGTAAGGCCTAGTTAAGTCTTTCTTCTGAAACTGAAAGGGCCAGATTCATGTTCTCATAAACCCTTGGCAGCTCAGACATGGGCGTGTGACAAAGCCTGAGCCGGGGATCTCCACTTTACCAGTTAGATTTGCCTGCCCTAGACAGTGCTTCTGTACTGACAGTTTACAAATCCTCAGAAACAGAGTGGTGGTAATAAAAATAGCCACAGTTCAGTGACCACAGTGGCAGCTTCACCAAATTCCAGCAACTCAGCAGGGCATATCCAGTGGTCCTCGCACCAGAGACAATTTTCTAACCAGGCTGAGAGCATGATGTTCTGGTGGCTTTATTCCTGGCTGCCTGGTCTCCCTTTTGCCCTGCCCAGCCTTCCTGCTGGTTCTGGAAGGTAACAAATATCTTTTTAATAATTTATCTTTCCATTAAACTAATCAGAGTTGGTTTAACTTATGTGAAATCAATAACCCTTCCTTAATTACATTTATGATATTCATGATGCATGTGAACATGCTAAGTTGCTTCAGTTGTGTCTGATCTTTGAGACCCTGTGGACTGTAGCTCATCAGGAAGCTCTGTCCATGGGATTTTCCGGGCAAGAATACTGGAGTGTTGCCAGGCCCTCCTCCACGGGGTCTTCCCAACCCAGGGATCAAATTCAATGTCTCTTATATCTCCTGCACTGGCAGGCAGGTTCTTTACAAGTAGCACCATCTGGGAAGCCAGATACTCATGATAACAAGATTCTAATCCTTATTTGTAATCCTGATAATTGTTTTTAATACACTGATTTATATAGTCTAAATTAGTCTAATCTTTAATAGAGAAATCAGAAGATTTAAAGTACACCTGAAATCTACAAGCATTAGTGTATGAATACATCAGGTACTTACAGAGAAAAAAGTGAACTTAATCTAAATAATTTGGAAAATCTGTATATTACTGCATTCTTCAGTATAAGACCTTAATAAATTGCTGCTAATACAAGTCCCTTAATTTGGGAAAGAAAAACAAATCATTCATTTGTTCATTTTTATTTTCAAGATATATAAATATGTACATCAATAATATATTAATATATAATCTTAAATGACTCTATGTGCAGGTCATTGAGAATATGTGGGAAAAAAACTACAGAGAGAATGAGGTGAAATATTTTCAACCATTTTTTCTAGCCTAATACTAGGACATGACTATTCTTATTAATGGTAAGTACTGACTAAAACATTTTGTTGATGTCTATTTGATATAGTTGTTTGGTATAGTAAATGCAGATCTGTTACAATGTAGAATCATTTTTTTTTTTTTATTACCCCAGTAACATGAACATACATCCATGGCATTAGCTCATTCTATTACCTTGATCTTAGTTCTGGCCCCCTTACACCTGGTTTCTAACTCAGATAACCGTCACCTTAACATACCCATGAAACCAAGAAACAGCTATCACTGATTAAGATCAAAGAGCATGTTTAACTAAGGAAAGGACTGAAAAAGTCTGGATCACACATTACATAGCAATTTTAAAAGCTTTACATTTAACTTTTGTTAATGTTTAGTGAAAATGGCCTCGTCAAAATCACAGTATGACTTATATGTTGGCTCATGATTGTGGTAATTGGAAAATAGGAGGCAAGGAAATCTACTGGTTCATATCAAGAATTTTAGGAATAGAAGATGTGTTTTCTGTTCTCTATTCAAACAAATTTTACTAAAGCATTCCAAAATTGGGAAATAATATGAACAATGAAATAGAACCAACTCTGAAAGTTATGGTCACATATTTATGTGGTTGTTGAATTTTAATGTCTGAAATTTCTAGATGTGAAAAGATTGATCTGAATGGGAATGCTTATTTAATTATATTAGAAAACTTGTCCCTATACCATGGACTAAATTGTATGCTCCCATAATTCATATATTGAAGATTTAACCCCCAAAATGATGGGACTTGGAGATGGGGCCTTAGGGATATGATTAGATATAGAGGCCATAGGGGTGAGACCTTCATGACTGGACTAGTTTTCTTTTAAAAAGGGATACCAGAGAGCCTGCTGGCTCTCTCTGTCTGAGGACACAGTAATATGGTTCTCTTCTGCAAGCCATGAAGAGAACCCTCAAAAAACTCAACGTTGATGTCACCCTGATTTCTCCAGCCTCCACAACTGTGAGAAATTAATTTTTGTTGTTTAAGCCACTCAGTCTATGGTGTTTTATTATGGAAGCCCAAGCTGTCTAAGATACCCTACATGCTAGAATTTTAACTCTACTGTGGAACTTATAACAATTCTTTCACTGATTAAACAGTTTTGTTTTGTTTTTTTCATAACTCTACTGTGTTTGTTTGGAAAAGTTTAAAGGAGAAGACCCCAAGATCCCCACTTTCAAGAACCTTAGAACTTGGAGAAAAACTGCATGTACATCTGAGAAGCTGTAGAGCAACTCTTAAGATATATAAACAAATATACAAAGGGTATATGTAATAAATGCCAAATACAAAGTAATAGAAGGAACATCATGGGTTGGGGTCAGTTCAGCTCCCTGGAAGAAATAGCTGTACAAAGTATTGACCAAATAGCTGTACAACTCTGGGGGATAGTTTAAAGTTTTTGGACCTCCCTGGCCACATCTGTGAATGAGAGGGTTAGCTTACATACATTTCAGCCTGTTTCCAGTTATCATGAAATCTGTGAAATCATGATTCTCAGCTTATTCCACCAGAATGGAAGCCCCAAATTGGCAAAGAGAAAGTAAGCCTTTCTTGAATGGCAAGCATAAATTCACTAGTTAGACATATATTCAACATATTTTACAAGACAGGTCTCAGAGGAGATTTGAGTAAATCAACCTATAATTGTACATTTGTTTATTGGCCAGACTGACTAAATCAGTCAGCTATTAATAATTTGGAATCTTCGTACTTACACAATTAATATAAACTGTCACTTATTAAGTATCTATCATATAACAAGCATCGTACTACATGTGTCATCACTGACCTTTACTATAACTACTAAGACAAGTGCAACTACACTCAAGATGAAGAAACTGAGGGTTGGAGAATTTAACATGACTAGAAGTACAGAACTGGTAATTAAAAACAAAACTGTCTGATTCTGATGCGCATTATCTTTCTACTTGTTATAAAACAGACCTCTCTAAAACTTAGTAAGAGTTTATCAAAGATCTGTTCTAAGCGTTTTACAGGTATTGATTTATTCCCTACTCCAACAATCCCATCAACAGGAGGATTATATTCTTTGGAGGTAAAGATGGAGAAGCTCTATACAGTCAGCAAAAACAAGACTGGGAGCTGACTGTGGCTCAGTTCATGAACCCCTTATTGCCAAATTCAGACTTAAATTGAAATCAGTCCTGAATATTTATTGGAAGGCTTATGCTGAAGTTGAAACTCTAAGACTCTGGCCACCTGATGCGAAGAACTGACTCATTGGAAAAGACCCTGATGCTGGTAAAGATTGAAAGCAGGAGAAGAAAGGGATGACGGAGGATGAGATGGTAGGATGGCATCACCGACTGGATGGACATGAGCTTGAAAAAGCTTAAGGAGTTGATGATGGACAGGGAAGCCTGGAGTGCTGCAGTCCATGGGGTCACAGAGTCAGACATGACTGAGTGACTGAACTGACTGACTACATAACTCAAGATTGTAGTTAAATTCAAATTTTAACTGCAATTACCCTATAGCAGCAAGAAATGTTTTTGACAATAAAAACCTATATTTTATGTACCTATTATTGTCCCATATGAGATCAGTCAAAGAAAATTCCCATTCCATTATAGGAAAGAGCCAATGACAGTCTTATAATCTTTTTGCATAAGAAAGAAATAAGGAGAAAGGACTATTCTTGTCTTCAGAAATTTTTAAAATAAATCTATCTGTAATGAAAAATAGTATCATGCATTAATAGTGGAAATATGAAGTTACTCTTGCAAAGAAATAAGCAAAAAGAGATATGTATGGGATTACACCCCTAAAGAAATTTCTTCTTTAGTTAGCCCCATAAAACAGAAAGATGACTTCCTTTTCACATCTGAGATGCAGATGTCAGGATAATGATATTCTCTGTGACTTTCATTGAAAACACTACTATATTTTTATTGTAATGTCTGAATGGCTAAAAATTTATGAAAGGATTCAGGAAACTAGATCTAGGTATGTCTTTTCATTAACAAGTTACTAAGAAATTTCTAAAGAGATTTTCATTCAAGCTTTGCAAATCAAGTAAAGGAATATATGAAACAACATAAATGAGAGAAAAGATGAATAAGGAAGAGGAAACTGAAGAGGGAAGAAGATGACAAAAGTTCAAGTCCAGAAAATCATGCCAGTTATCAACTGCTTAGAAGAGAGGCTGTGGTTCAGAATCTGGCAAATGTTCATCTATGAATAATAAACTACTAGTTTAGGTTTTGGAGAAGGAAATGGCAACCCACTCCAGTGTTCTTGCCTGGAGAATCCCAGGGACGGGGGAGCCTGGTGGGCTGCTGTCTATGGGGTCGCACAGAGACGGACACGACTGAAGCAACTTAGCAGCAGCAGTTTAGGTTTTTGTAGCTATGTAGTCTTTTCCCCAACTATTCAACTCTGCCATTTTGTGAGAATAGAAGTATAAAAAAATGTAAAAAAAATGGATATGGACATGCTCCAATAAACCTTTATTTACAAAAACAGGTGGAAATCCAGTTTGGCCCTCAGACTTTACTCTAAATCATAATGCTAAGATTATATCTCAGTGTTTTCTGGCAGAGTTTTCCACTTTGAAGGAAATGTTCTATATCTGTGCTGTGCAATTTGGTAGCCACTAGTTAGAAGTGACTTTTGAGTCCCTGAGATGTGGCTAGTGAAAGTGAATAAAATTAAATTTTATGTAATTTTAATTATTTTCCACTAAGTTTCATGTAACTAGTGACTACATTTTGGACTTCACAACACTTTTTTTTTTTTTAATCTGAGAATGCAACTTCAGCATTTCCTTTTGATACTTTAAATATTTCCAAATTAAAAATTTAATCTAAAAAAATAAAAATTTAATCTAACTTTAAGGTATATAATATGCAAAATAATCTGTATCTGATTTACACAGAGTAAAGTCTCCCTTGCCTCAAGAGAAACTGTGAGAAAGAAGCAGATGTAAGGCAAATATGGATAATATAAATAAAACATTTTGCTTCTTTTATATATTTTCTTCTGATTAATGAATAAACAAACACATTTGATATCATCCTAGATAGGAGTTTTAAAAATGTATGTGGTCTTTATATTGTGAAGCATTTTTCTAAAGGATGACATTTCCCTTGAATGAAAAGAACCAAAGCTTTGTAATCAAAAGTTTTGAGTTCAAGACTCAGTTTCATCACTTACTAATTAGATATCTACTACTGTGGACAAGAATCCCTTAGAAGAAATGCAGTAGCCCTCACAGTCAACAAAACAGTCCAAAATGCAGTACTTGGATGCAATCTCAAAAATGACAGAATGATCTCTGTTCGTTTCCAAGGAAAACCATTCAATATCATAGTAATCTAAGTCTATGCCCCAACAAGTAATGCTGAAGAAGCTGAAGCTGAATGGTTCTATGAAGACCTACAAGAACTAACACCAAAAAAAGATGTACTTTTCATCATAGAGGACTGGAAAGCAAAAGTAGGAAGTCAAGAAATACCTGGAGTAACAGGCAAGTTTAGCCTCGGAGTACAAAATGAAGAAAGGCAGAGGCTCATAGAGTCCTCCCAAGAGAACATACTGGTCATAGCAAACACCCTTTCCCAACAACACAAGAGAAAACTCTACACATGGACATCACCAGATGGTTAGTACTGAAATCAGATTATTTGTAGTCAAATATGGAGAAGCTCTATACAGTTCAGCAAAAACAAGAGTGGGAGCTGACTGTGGCTCAAATCATGAACTTTTTGTTGCCAAATTCAGATTAAATTGAAGAAAGTATAGAAAACAACTAAACCATTCAGATCAGATCAGATCAGATCAGTCACTCAGTTGTGTCCGACTCTTTGCGACCCCATGAATCGCAGCATGCCAGGCCTCCCTGTCCATCACCAACTCCCGGAGTTCACTCAGACTCACGTCCATCGAGTCAGTGATGCCATCCAGCCATCTCATCCTCTGTTGTCCCTTTCTCCTCCTGCCCCCAATCCCTCCCAGCATCAGAGTCTTTTCCAATGAGTCAACTCTTCACATGAGGTGGCCAAAGTACTAGAGTTTCAGCTTTAGCATCATTCCTTCCAAAGAAATCCCAGGGCTGATCTCCTTCAGAATGGACTGGTTGGATCTCCTTGCAGTCCAAGGGACTCTCAAGAGTCTTCTCCAACACCACAGCTCAAAAGCATCAGTTCTTTGGCACTCAGCTTTCTTCACAGTCCAACTGTCACATCCATACATGACCACTGGAAAAACCATAGCCTTGACTAGACGGACCTTTGTTGGCAAAGTAATGTCTCTGCTTTTCAATATGCTATCTAGGTTGGTCATAACTTTCCTTCCAAGGAGTAAGCATCTTTTAATTTCATGGCTGCAGTCACCATCTGTAGTGATTTTGGAGCCCAGAAAAATAAAGTCTGACACTGTTTCCACTGTTTCCCCATCTATTTCCCATGAAGTGGTGGGACTGGATGCCATGATCTTCGTTTTCTGAATGTTGAGCTTCAAGCCAA
>NW_011494832.1:5048183-5061263 GCF_000754665.1 Bison bison bison | reverse complement strand
ACAGTTTATTGTGATCCACACAGTCAAAGGCTTTGGCATAGTCAATAAAGCAGAAATAGATGTTTTTCTGGAACTCTCTTGCTTTTTCCATGATCCAGCCGATGTTGGCAATTTGATCTCTGGTTCCTCTGCCTTTTCTAAAACCAGCTTGAACATCAGGAAGTTCACGGTTCACGTACTGCTGAAGCCTGGCTTGGAGAATTTTGAGCATTACCTTACTAGCGTGTGAGATGAGTGCAATTGTGTGGTAGTTTGAGCATTCTTTGGCATTACCTTTCTTTGGGATTGGAATGAAAACTGACCTTTTCCAGTCCTGTGGCCACTGCTGAGTTTTCCAAATTTGCTGGCATATTGAGTGCAGCACTTTCACAGCATCATCTTTCAGGATTTGAAATAGCTCAACTGGAATTCCATCACCTCCACTAGCCTTGTTCGTAGTGATGCTTTCTAAGGCCCACTTGACTTCACATTCCAGGATGTCTGGCTCTAGGTCAGTGACCACACCATCGTGATTATCTGGGTCGTGAAGATCTTTTAACCTAAAGCAAATCCCTTATGATTATACAGTGGAAGTGATCAAATATGTTCAAGGGATTAGATCTGATAGAGTTCCTGAAAACTACGGACAGAGGTTCTTGCCATTGTACAGGAGGCAGTGGTGAATACCATCCCCATGAAAAAGAAATGCAAAAAAGGCAAAGTGGTTGTCTGAGGAGGCCTTACAGATAGCTGAGAAAAGAAGAGAAGTTAAAGGCAAAGGAGAAAGGGAAAGATATATCCATCTGAATGCAAAGTTCCAAAGAATAGCAAGGAGAGATAAGAAAGCCTTCCTCAGTGATCAGTGCAAGGAAATAGAGGAAAACAACAGAATGGGAAAGACTAGAGATTTCTTCAAGAAATTTAGAGATAGCAGGGAACATTTCATGCAAAGATGGGCACAACAAAGAACAGAGATGGTATGGACCTAAAAGAAGCAGAAGATATTAAGAAGAGGTGGCAAGAAACACAGAACAACTGTACAAAAAAGATCTTCATGACCCAGATAACCATGATGGTGTGATCACTCACCTAGAGCCAGACATCCTGGAATGTAGTCAAGTGGGCCTTAGGAAGCATCACTAGGAACAAAGCTAGTGGAAATAATGGAATCCCAGATGAACTATTTCAAATCCTAAAATATGATGCTGTGAAAGTGTTGCACTCAATATACCAGCAAATTTGGAAAACTCATCAGTGGCCAAAGAACTGGAAAAAGTCAGTTTTCATTCCAATCCAAAACAAAGGCAATGACAAAGAATGCTCAGTCTACCACACAACTGCACTTGTCTCACACACTAGCAAAGTACTGCTCAAAATTCTCCAAGCCAGGCTTCAATAGTACATGAACAGAGAACTTCTTGATGTTCAAGCTGGATTTAGATAAATGCAGAGGAATCAGAGATCAATTGGCAAGATCTGTTGGATCATAGAAAAAGAAAGAGACTTCTAGAAAAACATCTGCTTCTGCATTATTAACTATGCCAAAGCCGTTGACTGTGTAAATCACAAGAAACTACGGAAAATTCTTAGTGAAATGGGAATACCAGACCACCTTCTCTGTCTCCTGAGAAATCTGTATGCAGGTCAGGAAGTGACAGAACTGGACATGGAACAACAGACTGGTTCCAAATTGGGAAAGGAGTATGCCAAAGCTCTATATTGTCACCCTTCTTATTTAACTTATATACAGAGTACATCATGAGAAATGCTGGGCTGGATGAAGGACAAGCTGGAATCAAGATTGCCAGGAAAAATATCAATAACCTCAGATATCCAGATGACACTACCCTTAGGCAGAAAGTGAAGAACTAAAGAGCCTCTTGATGAAAGTAAAAGAGGAAAATTAAAAAGCCAGCTTAAAATCAACATTCAATAAACTAAGATCCAGTGCTATCAGTTCTTGGTAAGGAGATGGGGAAACAATGGGAACAGTGACAGACTTTATTTTGGGGGGCTCCAAAATCATTGTAGATGGTGACTGCAGCCATGAAATTAAGACACTTGCTCTTTGGAAGAAAACCTATGCCCAACCTAGAAAGCATATTAAAAAATAGTGACATTATTTGCTGACAACATCCATCTAGTCAAAGCTATGGTTTTTCCAGTAGTTATGTATGGATGTGAGAGCTGGACTGTAAAGAAAGTTGAGTGCCGAAGAATTGATGCTTTTGAACTGTGGTGTTGGAGAAGATTCTTGAGAGTCCGTTGGACTGCAAGGAAATCAAACCAGTCAATCCTAAAGGAAATCAGTCCTGAATATTCATTGGAAGGCCTGATGATGAAGCTGAAACTCCAGTAATTTGGCCACCTGAAGTGAAGAACTGACTCATTGGAAAAGACCCTGATGCTGGGAAAGTTTGAAGGAAGGAGGAGAGGGTGACAACAGAGGATGAGATGATGGTTGCATGGCATCATTGACTGGATGGACATGAGTTGGAGCAGGCTCCTGGAGCAAGCTCATGGAAGCCTGGCATGCTGGGGTCCATGGGGTCGCAATAAGTGGACACGACTGAGTGACTGAATTAAGCTGCACTGAATTAGTTAATATTTTCAAATTAATTCATTTCTTTTTTTCTTTTAATTATATATGTATTTTTTAATTTAATTTTATTTTTTAACTTTACAATATTGTATTGGTTTTGCCATATATTTCATTCTTTAAGTCACAGTTTCCTTAATTATAAAACTGGGATAAAAAGATCACCCACCATAACAAGTTGAAGTTGTAGTGGAGTTTGTGGATTTAAATATGTATCTACTACATAATTTGGCTCAGATGTTAAAGAATCCTCCTGCAATGTGGGAGTTCTGGGTTTGTTTTCTGGGTTGGGAAGAACCCCTGGAGCAGGGAATGGCTACCCACTCCAGTATTCTTGCCTGTAAAATCCCATGGACATAGGAGCCTAGTAGGTTACAGTTCATGGGTTCACAAAGAACTGGACACAACTGATTGACTACTACACACTACACAAATAAAACTGGTACACAGGTAAATCTGCTTTTATTTTCCTAGGTAAGATAAAATGATATATATTCTCCATGCACACTACCTGAAAATGTCTGAAATTAGTCATTCTCAACTCTCCAATCAGTGAGTTAATTCTGCAATTACAAATCTCAGTGTTTGCTTCTTGCTGCATGCTGTGCTTAGTCGTTCAGTTGTGTTCAACTCTTTGCAACCCCATGGACTGTAGCCCATCAGGCTCCTCTGTTTATGTGGATTCTTCAGGCAAGAATATTGGAGTTACTTGCCATGCCCTCCTCCAGGGGATCTTCCCAACCCAGGGATCAAACCCAGATCTCCTGCATTGCAGGTGGATTCTTTACTGTTTTAGCCACCAGAGAAGCCCAAGAATACTGGAGTCGGTGTTTGCTTAAGACACAGCCACTGTATCAAAAAAATTCAGTAGATAATGCTTCTTTAATCCTATTTCCCTAGATTTTTAAAAAATCTCTCATAGTAAACTGCCTTTAGCTGGGGAATAGATGAAAAAAGGAAGAAAGAGTTTCTTACTGCTGCCCAAAGTAAGTTGGCTAGGAAATGGGTTAAAACAAATGGATCCTGCTTTACATTTATAAAGTAGGTCCACTGTTATTTGAAAGAGATTTAATGTTTAAGAATAGGAGCTTTCTGTCCCATTTAAGAGCACTTTGCCTTCATCTGGGGTACCTAATTACCTGCAGAAGATCCCATCTCCTAATTAACCTCACCTTGGGCATTAGTTTTTTTAACTTATGAATCGGGAGATGGTTGCAGGGCACACAAGTTCAGATCATGGCATTATTCAAAAAAGGGCTGGCTAATTTATTCTAATTGAACAAATTCCAGCTAGTTTATTCTAAGGGTTCTGCACATCAGGGTATTTAATATCTAGATTTGAATCCTGGGAATATAATTCCCTGCTAATTGGAAGCTACTAAATGTCACTGCAATTTAAAAAAAATGCAACTATCCTATAGTAATCTTTAACCTGGTATTATTTTTATAGACAGAAACAGTTATAACTAGTCAGTTATATTATCTATCTATATATATATATATATATATATATGTTCTTTGTTCCTTTGCTGCATAAAGTAAAAGGATTTTGTAGTGAGTCAATTTATAGCAATACTGTGTCAAAGCTCTTTTCTTATAAAGAATGGAAACCCACACAGAACAATAATAGAAAAATGTTAAAACATATCAACTTGAAGTCAAAATACAGGAGGTACAGACATTCTTATGCAGAAAACATAACACATTTCCTCTTTCTCTCTTTAGGGCTATAGCGATTTTCCTTTTCTCACACTCTCAGCTAGTTAATACCATTCACTTAACAACACTATGGTTTTCCTGCCCAATGAATATTTTCTCATCTCCATAATTCAACTCGCAACTTATTTTCCTTTGTCAAAACACCAAACTAACAATATTCATCACCATTCAACTTCAGAATCCACCATCAATGTATTTAAAACTCTTGGAAAAGTTTCACCTGTAGTATGATGAATTTCTTTGAGCCAGGTGCTCAACCACAGACCAAGGAACTACAGCCAAGAAAAACTGTTTTACAAATCTAACCACCCAGACTTACTCTGGGTAGTAATGAAAAAAACATAGATGCTACAGTGGGCATGGACTCCTTATTCATCAGCCACTGAACATCTGAAAGATGAATAACCATACATATCAGGCTTGTATGAATGAATGTGGAGTGTTTTATATTTAGTTAAAATACAATTCCAGAGACAGAATTTCTGCAACAGATTTTGCAAAAATAAAAATGGTGAAAATTCAATCTAAAAATCAGGATAAGAGTTTTATAAATTTGTTTGCTTATGTAAAAGGACATAAAATGGTTGTGTAAAATCACATGAATAGTATAAAATTCTAAGATATCAGTTTTTCTTTGAGGCATCTTTTGTAATATATTGTATTTGGAAAAAACTATCCTAATATAAACCTAGCTAGAATAAATATAATTATGGATAAATCTGTATGTAAAAATTATTTATAATTTTCCAAAGCTACAAATTAAATATGTAAAATAGCTGTCATTTTTATCAATTTTTCATTAATCATTACAAACACCACCATAATTTCTTCAGTTCTACAGAGGCAGCACAAACTTTAAGAATTAAGTTCATTTTTTTTTCTGTAAAAGTTTTTACCACAAAAACTAGAATGCGATTCAGCTGTTGGCTCTAAAGTGACTGCATATGGATTATGTAAGCAAGAGTTTTGAAGGGAATAATCCATGGTATAATTTTGACTGTCTCATAATGTAGGAATTCTGACAGCTGTGTCAGAATTTTGTTTCAGAATTCCTAGATCATGTGTTAAAATATATTTACACATAAATATATATTCTTTCCAAATAATAGTTCACAAATTAAAATGCATATGAATTGAAATATTATTGGAGCTATATACTCAAAAGTTAATACTTTGTGAAATATTTATAATGAAAACAATTTATGGCTTCACTTCACTCACAAAAATGAACTTGTTTCAGAAAACATCACATTGAGTTATTTAAATAGAGGAAATGATCACTAATAAAGTTCTTAAAATTTAAGAAGATAAAAAAGAAAAAAGTAATCTACTTTCCATTTTTATTTTACTTATAGAGTTCTGGGCTCTTGGGCTTCCCTCGTGGCTCAGTTGGTAAAGAATCTGCCTGAAACGCAGGAGACCTGAGTTCAGTCTCTGGATTGGGGAGATCCCCTGGAGAAGAGAATGGCTACCCACTCCGGTATTCTGGTCTGGAGAATTCCATGGACTGTATGGTCTGTGGGGTTACAAAGAGTTGGACACGACTGAGCGACTGTCACTTTCACTATAGAATTCTGAAGAGTTTATGTTTAAATATATAATGTTTTAATACACTGAAAAATTTCTATGAATGAATTTCATCCATTCATCTACTTCACAAGTATTTGTTGGCACTATACTGACGCCAAATAGTATGCTACTGCTACATACTTCACTGAGCATGTGATGAAAAGATGATGGAAACACAAAGCGCATGTTTGGCATGCATACTAGGTCACTTTCTGTTTGTTAGGTTATTTTAGAGACTTACTTCAGAGTCTACTTCCATTCAGAGAAAGTCACTTGAGTTAGCTTCCAATAATTTTTAAATTATATGTTATGAACTTGCAAGTATCAAAAATTTAAAGAGTATCAAAAATTTAAAAAACAAGATGAGCAAGTTAAATTTTTCAGGTTACTTTCAAATAAATAAATGAGTCTGGAAACTAAGTGAGTTATATACTTACATTCTTCTAGTCTCTCAAGAAAGGAGAAATTTCTTTCTTTTTACTCTTCTTGCTCAAGTAAAATTCCGCTATTCCTTCAAAATACAGTTCATTCAACATCCTGACTATTCAAGTTCATATTGATCTTTATTTTTCAGAATTCTTAGATCCATTGTGTTGAAATATATTTACATATTTTTCATTTTCCTTTGTTACTGTAGTCTTGTTTCCTTCATAAAAATCTCAATAATATTAAGTTGTTGCTTTGACTTACATATAATTATTTCATGTTTAACTGGTGTCTGATTTAATGAGCTGGGAGTGAATTGTCTAATGTTCCCAAGTGAGATCATATGTAATAATGTAAAAAAAGCCAACTTTAGCTTATGTAAGTGGTTTTTAAGGTTTCTTTTTTTCTTTTTGCCAACTCTAAGAAAGCAATAAATGTTCCTAGTAACCCTGTATACACATACATTTACACATAAATATTAATGGGAATGTAAATTTGTGTAGTCACTATAGAAAACAGTATGGAGATTTCTCAAAAATATTTTTTAAATATTAAAAATTAAAAAATATTAAATATAGAACTATATTATCAGTCAAGATGTGAATCAACCTAAGTATCCATCAACAGATGAATGAAGAATATGTGATACACACACACACACACACACACAAATACTACTCAGCCATGAAAAGTAACAAAATCTTGCCAGTTTGTCACAAAATGAATGAGTCTAGAGGTAATTATGTTAAGTGAAATAAGTCAGAGAAAGACAAACATTGTGTGATTTCATTTATATGTGGAATCTAACAAAAACAAATGAACAGTCATAACTAAACAGAAAACAGAGTCAAAGATACAGAGAACAAACTATGGTTTCCAGAGGGAAGATCAAGGGATGGGGAGAATATATGATGGAGATTAGGAGGTACAAACTTCCAGTTACAAAATAAATGAGCCAAAGTTATGAAAAGTACATGTTCTTCATTCATCTATTCATTGACTATATTGTGGAGAATATAGTCAATAGTTATGTAATATCTTTGGTGGCAGATGGTAAATAGACATATTATAGTGATCATTTTGAAATGTACAGAAATACTGAATAGCTATGTTGTATACCAGGAACTAATAAAATTTTGCGGGTCAACTATACTTCAAAAACAAATAAAATTACAGAAAGAGAAATCAGAGTTGAGGTTACTAAAGGCAGGGATTAGAGGGAGTGGCAATTGGATGAAGGCACTCAAAAGGTACAATCTTCCAGTTGTGAGATATGTACTAGATATGTACTGTACAATATGACTATAATTAACACGCTCTGTATTATATACAAAAGTTGGTAAGTAAATCCTAAGAGTTCTCATCACGGGCAATTTTTTTTCTATTTATTTCATTTTGTATCTATATGAGATGATAGATGTTCACTAAATTTATTGTGGTTAAAATTTCATGGTGTATGAAAGCAAAATTATAATGCCATATACCCTAAATTTACACAGTACTGTATGGCAATTATATATCAATAAAACTAGAAAAAAATATATAACGAATAAAAGATGTTTATAATACTTACCTTAACTATATGCAGTACAATTTGATACTATCTATTCTGTTTATTTTAAAAAATCTCAATCACAAAATTTACATTGATTTCATGACTCACTAATGGATTTATCAGACCCCAAATTTAAAAGCATTGCATGAACTAGTCTCAGTCTGTCAGATCACATTATGGCAGCATCAGTGCAAAAAACATCAGTTTGAGTTTTGTGCTGATTTTTCTTTCAGTGTTATTCCAAAGTATTATTGTTGGCATTTTGGGAAGAATAGTCCTTTATTATCGGAGAAGTCAATGGTACCCCACTGCAGTACTCTTGCCTAGAAAATCCCATGGACGGAGGAGCCTGGTAGGCTGCAGTCCCTGGAGTCACGAAGAGTCAGCCAGGGCTGAGCGACTTCACTTTCACTTTTCACATTCATGCTTTGGAGAAAGAAATGGCAACCCACTCCAGTGTTCTTGCCTGGAGAATCTCAGGGACGGGGGAGCCTGGTAGAAGGCCGTCTATGGGCTCGCACAGAGTCAGACACGACTGAAGAAGCGACTTAGCAGCAGCAGCAGCAGTCCTTTATTATATGGAAGTCTCTTCTGCATCCTGAGATAATAAATACTAGAAGTACCCAACCACTGAGTGAGTGAATGAGGCATTCACTATGTCATGTCCAACTCTTTGTGACCCCAGACAGTAGCCTGCCAGCCTTCTCTGTCCATGGAATTTCCCAGGAAAGAGTTGGTTGCCATTTCCTTCTCCAGGGGATCTTTAAAACCAGTGTCTCCTGCATTGCACGCAGTTCCTTTACCACTGAGCCACCTGGGAAGTCCATCAACTACTAACAACCAAAACCACCCCCACACATTTCTAAGGTTTGGAAAGAAGCAGTGCTCTGTTGTTGCCCCTGGTTGAGAACTTCTGAAACAAATGCTGAGAAGAAATTCAGTTAACTTATTTATATATGTAAAATCAAGGCAATAATATTGGGGAATACATTATAAGGGAGTAATTATAGCAATCAAATAAAGACTAAATCAATTAATCCATTATTTATTGACAAATAGTGTGCTCAAGAGCCTGTAAAACTGTTTGTTCTTCACTTTCAAGAACTGAGGAAATTTTGGATCTCAGATCAGTCACTGAACTAACTCTTACATTCCTCATCTATAGTGTAAGTATGCTGCTGCTGCTGCTAAGTCACTTCAGTCGTGTCCAACTCTGTGCAACCCCATAGATGGCAGCCCACCAGGCTCCCCTGTCCCTGGGATTCTCCAGGCAAGAACAGTGGAGTGGGTTGCCATTTCCTTCTCCAATGCATGAAAGTGAAAGTGAAGTCGCTCAGTCATGTCCGACTCCTAGCGACCCCATGGACTGCAGCCCACCAGGCTCCTCCATCCATGGGATTTTCCAGGCAAGAGTACTCGAGTAGGGTGCCATTGCCTTCTCTGAGTGTAAGTATAGCATCAAATTAATAGTGTTATTATGAAAATTACATAAGTAATCTATGTGCTAGTGCCTGATCCATTGTAGATGCTCAATATATTTATCTTTACAGAATGAGATAAAGAAGAAAAAAGTAAATGCATGAAAAAATATGTAATCAATGCTGCTAGGTTGAACAGTCTTTTGAGTAACAAGAAGTGTCAGTACTCAAAGCATCTTCCCTAGTACAGTAGCTGTAATGTGAGGGAGACAAAATAAATTATTTTGAAAAATTATTTGCCAAAAATATGTGGAAAGGACGACTTTATTTTCTTTGTTCACTGTTAAAGATTACGGTTAGGCAAAGTACCTTGTCTGCCTCTTTCATCAGAAGTTGATTCAAATGAGTATTAACATCAAAAAGTACAATAGCCATAAATTAGCATTTTGACCTCAGAAAAATCAAGAAAACAATAATCAACTTTTTAAGAAAACTATTTGGAACTATTTCTTTCTAAAAAAATGTTTTATAAAACTAAAGTTCAAACATATGAGATATGAACATATGACTTAGTTAAATAAAAACATAACCTCAAATACAAATTGCATAAAATTAATTACATGTCTGGCTATAAACAAAAAAATGCAGTGAAGTGTGTTTCAGAAGAAATTATTTTCCATACTTTCAAATGATCTATAGCTATTTTTTAACCCCCCTGAAGTTTGTAGACTGCTAAAACTGTTTGTATATTAGGAGCACACCATCTTATTGACTTATTTAGGATGTCTCTAGTAAGTATAATCAGTCATAGAAACGATAAAAAAAAAAAAAACATAGTCCAGAATATCTCCAAAATTACTATCTAAACAGTCCCTTAATAAATATTTGTAAAATTCTTAATAATGATCAAAACTTTTGAATCAATGTACTGTCATTATGGATTTTTTTACTGCATTACTTTGTTGAATAAAATATTTCCAACCATTTCTATTATTTCAAACAGTTTTTTTTTTCTCTCTAAACAGTTTTCAAATGTTTTGTACTTTACTTGGATATTAAAGTTATGTAAGTGTTACACCAACAAAGAATACTTTCTTGACTCAAAATTTAGTATTTTATTTCCAGGAAATTAACAAGGTCTGTGTTTAAGAAAATATTTTGAATACTGGTGAATTGAGATTATCAGATAAAATCGTTCCCAATAAGACTTTACTTTTTCTCCTCTGGAAGAATTTTTCCACTGGTCTATCATTTTTAATCACATCAGTGTTCTACTGATTACAGATAATTCAATATAGCTTTAAACTATTTGTTCTTAATATATTCTAAAAACAGAATATTCTCTCTATTACATGTGAGGAATGTCAGAACCAGACAATGAGAGTGGTTTCACAAACCTCAACCTCCAGGTCAGATTTCAAGGCCTCTCAGATAAAGGACAAATTTAAATGGATCTTAAGGTTTTGTTTTGTTTTTTTTTTTCAAAAAGTAAATAAATACTTACCTCTCATTTGTGAAGATATTTCATTCTACTGTTATATAATCATAAAAAAACAAAAACATAAACCACCAACAACAAACTAAGTAAATCTTGTTTTGTCCTTAGAAACTCTATAAATGATTTATACTAAGCCAAAAAAATACCTACATATTTTTTCTTTTCTATTTAACACACACAAAATTTTGTGTGGAATAAATGAAATGCTCATAATTGCTTAACATATAATAGAAATGGATACAACATTTTAAAAAATACAAAGATAAGTTAGAGTATCATTGAAAATGTATCCAGATACATACATCTTCAGCAGATAAAAAACAGTAAATATATATATATATATATTTTTTAACAGTACATATTTTTCATTAATTTTTAAACTTTTTTCTAGAATAAGAATACAGGTGCATTATAGAATTTGCAGGTTGTCTCGAAACACAGCCAGGGTAAGTGGAACGGTGGCAGAAAGGATGACAAGTCAGTGGGGTAGTATAAAGGTCAGAGTACTTGGGTCAGGCAAAATGATCCCACTTGGGAGGGGAAAGCTGATCTAGTGCTTCTGGGAGACACAATGATATATTGATATGTCCCCGTAGTACCCTGCTATAATTGTCAGAATCATTTGAGAGAGCCTCCAGGGACATTTTTGTTTTATCTTCCTATGGCATGGACACATTTTCTGAATCCTCTCTTCTTTTTTATCTTTATGAAATGGAGAAGTGCTGTGGAAAGTCAGAGCAAATGGAAAGGTTCACTTATGTCAGAGTGAATCGAGTGATTCTCTCTATACCTCTGATAAATAAAAGCACGAGCAGCAGATACTTTACATATATGGCTGCAGCCACACATTTTATCTCTCCTTTCATCTAACCAGGGATCTGATGGATTGAGAGTTTGTACAATTTCCAGGCAAGGGGATTTTTGTCTTGAAATTGTGGGAAAACTGCTAATTTTATGTTTGTTAACACCTACTTCTGAAAAGAGGTAATGCTTTCAAGGTCTTAAATAAGGTAGGAGATAGGATAACACATTCTTTTGAATGTCAACAAAATTCTGGTTCATAGTTAATGGAAGAGAACTGAACTTGCTAAGGCTCAAAAATAATTTGCCAAGCAAAAGTCTTTTTTTTTTCCCCCTCAAATACATCATAGAACATCATCCTTTCAAGGAAATCTCAAAACTTTAAAAGAACTACAATTTCTTTCCAGTGTATAAAAGACTATATGATGAGTTAGTTCTTTTTTAGTATAAGGACCTGGGGAAAGTGTATGCTAGTCAAACCTCAGATGAAAATCACTGGAAGAGAATCATTCAAAATACTCTGTCTTCAGAACATATAATATGTTCTAACATATAATAGAAATAGATACATTTTATTCCCAAACTCTACTTTCTTCTTTTACCTTTTCATCACTCAATTAACAGATGCTCCCTGCCCATGCTTCACAGACACCTGTGAATCAACAAGAGAAACTTTCTTTTGTATTTTTACCTTGATGAAGAACCCTCCTATGCACTCTGTGTTGTTGCTCAGTCACTCAGTCGTGTCCTACTCACTGGGACCCTGTGGACTGCAGCACACCAGCCTTCCCTGTCCTTCACTGTCTCCTGGAGTTTGCTCAAACTCATGTCCATTGAATCAATGATGCCATCCAACCGTCTCATCCTGTCATCCCCTTCTCCTCCTGCCTTCAAACTTTCCCAGCATCAGGGTCTTTTCCAATGAGTCAGCTCTCCATGTTAGGTAACAAAAGTATTAGAACTTCACCTTTAGAATTAGTCCATACAATGAATATTCAGAGTTGATTTCCTTTAGGATTGACTTGTTTGATCTCCTTGCTGCCCAAGGGACTCTCAAGAGTCTTCTCTGGCACCACAGTTAGAAAGCATCAATTCTTCTGTGCTCAGCCTTCTTTATGGTCCAACTCTCACGTCCATACATGACTATTGGAAAAACCACAGCTTTGACTAGACAGACCTTTGCTGGCAAAGTGATATTGCTTATTTTTAATATGCTGTCTAGGTCTGTCATGGCTTTTCTTTCAAGCAGCAAGCACCTTTTAATTTCATGGCTGCAGTCAATGTCTGCAGTGATTTTGAAACCCAAGAAAATAAAGTCTGTCACTGTTTCCACTTTTCCCCATCTATTTGCCATGAAGTGATGGGACTGGATGCCATGATCTTAAATTTTGGAGGTAGAATCCACAAAAGCTGGAAACATTTTAGGTAGGGAATATTTATAAAATCAAGGATTCAGGATGAAATTCCAAGTTTTGCGTGGGAAAAAGCTGGCTTAAAACTCAGTATTCAAAAATTT
>NW_011494832.1:5010409-5048083 GCF_000754665.1 Bison bison bison | reverse complement strand
TTCATGGCTGCAGTCAATGTCTGCAGTGAATTTTGAAACCCAGAAAATAAAGTCTGTCACGTTTCCATTTTCCCCCATCTATTTGCCATGAAGTGATGGGACTGGATGCCATGATCTTAAATTTTTGAATACTGAGTTTTAAGCCAGCTTTTTCCCACGCAAAACTTGGAATTTCATCCTGAATCCTTGATTTTATAAATATTCCCTACCTAAAATGTTTCCAGCTTTTGTGGATTCTACCTCCAAAATATTTCTGGAATCTATTTCTATGAAGCTGCTCTGAAATTACCTTACTTTAGGCTCCCAGGCCCCACCTTTTTACCTCTAAATAACTCAAAAACATTACCTATTTCAAAGACTCACATTCAAATTAACCCAATAATTCCCAAAGTTACACAGGAGCAAAATTACTTAACAAGTCTGTAAAATGCATATTCTCAGACTCTGCTTCTTACTTCACCTCTTAAGATTGTGACTGAGTAAAGTACAGGAATCTGCAATTTTAAATAAGAGGCTAGATGATCCCAACACATGAATAGACCTGAACCAAACAGAGTGAGAGGTAGTAACTGCCCAAGAAGTCATGAATCTGAACTTAGAAATGCATGTGACTCTTTGGGAATTACAGTAAATTGTGTTTCCTCACTCTAGTACTTTGGCCACCTAATGTGAAGAACTGACTCATTAGAAAAGACCCCAATGCTGGGAAAGATTGAAGGCAGGAGGAGAAGGGAACGACAGAGGATGAGATGGTTAGAAGGTATCACCAACTGGACGGACATGAGTTTGAGCAAACTCTGGCAGTTGGTGATGGACAGGGAAGCCTGGCATGCTGCAGTCCATGGGTCGCAAAAAGTCAGACGACTGAGCGACTGAACTGAACTGTGTTTCCTCAAATGTAAGGAGCAGGAAGTGAGCTTAAGAAAGTTATGCAGCTTTAGTTTAGGTCTGGTCAAATAGAAATGAAGTTTCTCTTTGAATAATGAAATATAAAGGAGAATGAAATTTATTTTTATAAATAATGAAAAAATAAAGGAGAGGAACAAAATAGCTCTCTGTGAGAAGCATAGCCTCCTTAAAGAAATCTCTGACCTCCAGAGTAAGAGGCCTTCACAGTAAGCTCAGACAGGAGATAGACTATTGACTGTTTTTTGACTCCTATTCTCTTTCAAGTGTAACTAATTTTGTATGGGTGTGGTTTTGTGGCCCTACTTTACCATCATTCATTGGGTGTATATGGGAGAGATAACCCGTTTCTTAGTTTTAAGTCTCAAGGCCAAAAGAAGCCACACAGAATCCCAATGGAGTCATTGCTGCTTATCAACTGTAGATTCTGGACTCTGAAATGCAGTTATAAACTCAGTATTGCCTTTGATTGTTCCCTAAGAAAACCAATTTTCTTAAATAGATTTCTATCCACAGATCCCTTGAGTGACTTTGAATTCCAATTTTAGAATCACTAGAAAAGATAAAAAGGTTAGTTTAGAGAGCTCCCAAACCTCAAGTCTTATCTTCCTTACTGGTGCAAATATGCCCTCCGTTCTAGCCAAGTTAAACTGCTTATTGTGAGCCCTGAAGTTTTATAGGCTATGTTTATGAGGATTCATGGTACCAAAGATATTTTTTTATAGTTTAAGCATAACAGCAAAATTACCCAATAGATAGTTGTGTTCATATATCTAAAGAAGGCTGAAGAATGAGACTTAGATTGCAGGCATTAACAAGGCAATTCTGGATCGCTCACCTACAAAAGCTACCATTAATTCAACTGGAACAAATAATTAGACTAGTCCAAAGAACCAAGAAAAAAGGATTTTAAAAAAAGTTTTCTGAGAAAAGATGCAAAAAATCCACAAGTATATATTTAAAGGAGAGAATTAAAGAAACAGAACCTGAGAAACTGGTATTCTTAGTCAAGATAGAGAATAGATTTAGTGGGCCTTCAGAAATGGGAAATGGGAAAGAAAACAAGACAGGAAGTTTTGGTTATCTATACTACAGAGTCTGAGTTGCTGAATGTGAATATGCTAATGTGGTTCAGAACAGGGCCGTATTACTGGGTGGTCAATCTAGAGTAAAGATAAGTAAAGGTCAGGGTTATTGAGGAGATTCAGATGATGTGAATTTGAAGAGCTGCAATGATAGCCAATGTCAACTTGGAAATCATGAGAATAAGGGTAGAAGTTGGTTGGAAGATATATATATGAACAATCAACTGAAGTTATCACAGAGACAGAAGTAAATTATGTGATGTTGAAATGCTAACAGTGATATAGACTCAAAATGTATAGCATCCAAATAAAAAATAAAAGGGAGATTTGGTACTCTGGTTCAAAAGTAGTGCTGGGAAAGAAATGGCATGATATCTTCATTCAGACTTTCAAATGACTAGAAAGAAAGCCAATTAACTCATTTCAATCCTATTATCACAAAGTGAAGAAACTTTTATAGAGACATGATATAGTAGGTAGGGCAATAGGTATCTGGAATAAAACCAATCATCATTATTTTGTCAATTATTGATCAAAGACATATGAAGTACTAAACTGACTCAAATACATCCTTTGATCTGTTACAGAAAAAATATTCTGATATTCGTTAAATGATAAGGAAGACTTTACTGAAGATTACTGCTATAGGTGTCAAGATTACTGTCAAGAGGAAGAGAACTTAAGCTCAACTCTAAGTACAGCAAGGACATCTGGAGATTTACAGCTATTGAACAGAGGCTGGGGAAGGTGGTATCAGTGGATGGAAACTAACAGAAGACATCAAAGGTAGAGTGGATTTTTTCTCTGTTGTTGTTTTTGTTGAGGGTAGAAAGTCTGTCTAAAACGACTTAGCAGGATTCTTGCTAAAACAGGGTAGGAGGGCTTGGGGACAAGGCCCAAAGGAAAAGTGTCGTCTGAAAAGGGGCTCAAAGGAGTCTGACTAATGTTTGGTTAAAGAGAGAATCTTGGTCAGAATCATAGGCATTATATGGTACCTATAATTTCAATTGGTACCTCGTTTGAAAGAAAGGAGTTTAAACTACAACCTTCTCACAGTGTACGCCTGATAACTTTAATGATGATTAATAAGCAGGCTGTCTCTTTGAGCCTAATTTGATGTTTAGCAGCAGCTATTTTATTACTTACACCATTTTATTGCTTTTTTTTTTACCCTTCAACATAGGACAAAGTATAAAAACCTTCAATTTTGTATTTGCCGTTAACAAGCTACTAAATGTGTGTTTCCCCTAATGATGCTATGCTTGCTATTTGCTTGGAAAATCGTAGTAGTAATTTTTTCTTGTCATTAAATTTATGTTCTCCATGGCCAATTTGAGGCAAGATTGGTGAATAATGTAAGCTTTATCCAAAAATCTAATTAAAATTAACAATTCAAATTATTTTTTTGTTTTGTTGTTGTTAAATGTACTAATTTCTGAAATTTGTTCCTATTGACTCAGTGATTTATTTGGTATAAACCCTAAACTAAAGCTTAAAATCTACACACAGTAAATCATCTAGGAAATGACAAAACTATTTTAAAGTGACTAATCTCATTTTCAAGGTACTAGCAAAATACAAAACAAGAAAAATTACACAAGCAATTCTCAGACTAAACTTCCTATATTTACATCACTTTAATAGGGATATACATCATACTTGAAATGAAAGTGTTATTAACATAGATGAAGCAAACCAGAAGCAGTATGGTAACTCATTCTCATGATGTGGTGCTGTACATGTTTAGATTGGCTTTTATGTTAGAAGACTAAGCCTTTAATCAATGTTAAAAAAAAAAACTGTTATGATTTTCTTAGGTATAACAACAATTTAGCTTTAACTGAAATGCTAAATTGTTTTAATCTTAAGTCCCATGCATAAAAATTGAAAATCAGTAGATACTGGCATAGCACCACAAATATATTTATAGTATGATACCTGTGAATGTGTAAAACACTTTTATCTATCACCTATGTTTCAAATTAATGATTAATTTTATTTTTGTAAGGACTTCCCAGAAAAGGAGAAAATCAATTGTACAGGTTCAACTTAGTGGCCATCCAAGTACTATGATTACTTACGTCTTTATTCAGCAATTTGTGCTCAATATCCATTCATTAGACAACTTAATGTAGATTTTCTAATTCTTTGAAACAGAGGACCTGGAAGTGAGAACTTCATTTTAAAACAAATTAACTCTTCAGTTCAGTTTCTCGCTCAGTCATGTCCAACTCTTTGTAACGCCATGAACTGCAGAACACCAGGCCTCCCTGTCCATCACCAGCTCCTGGAGTTTATACCACCCAACCATCTCATCCTCGGTCGTCCCCTTCTCCTCCTGCCCTCAATCATTCCCAGCATCAGGGTCTTTTCAAATGAGTCAACCCTTCACATCAGGTGGCCAAAGTACTAGAGTTTCAGTTTCAACATCAGTCCTTCCAATGAACACCCAGGACTTATCTCCTTTAGGATGAACTGGTTGGATCTCCTTGAAGTCCAAGGGACTCTCAATAGTCTTCTCCAACACCATAGTTCAAAAGCATCAATTCTTTGGTGCTCAGCTTTCTTTATATTCCAACTCTCTAATCCATACATAACTACTGGAATAACCATAGACTTGAGTAGACGGATCCTTGTTGACAAAAAAATGTCTCTGCTTTTTAATATGCTGTCTAGGTTGGTCATAATTTTCCTTCCAAGGAGAAGCCTCTTTTAATTTCATGACTTCAGTCACCATCTGCAGTGATTTTGGAACCCAAAAATGAAAAGTCAGCCACTGTTTCCACTTTTTACCCATCTATTTGCCATGAACTGATGGGACTGGATGCCATGATCTTAGTTTTCTGAATGTTGAGCTTTAAGCCAACCTTTTCACTCTCCTCTTTCACTCTCATCAAGAGGCTCTTTAGTTCCTCTTCACTTTCTGCCATAAGGGTGGTGTCATCTGTATATCTGAGGTGACTGATATTTCTTCTGGCAATCTGGATTCTAGCTTGTGCTTCTTCCAGCCCAGCGTTTCTCATGATGTACTCTGCATAGAAGTTAAATAAGCACAGTGGCAATATACAGCACTGATATACTCCTTTTCCTAGTTGGAACCAGTTTGTTCTACCACGTCCAATTCTGACTGTTCCTTCCTGACCTGCATAAAGATTTCTCAAGAGGCAGGTCAGGTGGTCTTGTATTCCCATCTCTTTCAGAATTTTCCATAGTTTGTTGTGATTCACACAATCAATGGCTTTGGCATAGTAAAAAAGGCAGTAGAAGTAGGTATTTTCTGGAACTCTGTTGTTGTTTTTTCGATGATCCATCAGATGTTGGCAATTTGATCTCTGGTCCCTCTGCTTTTTCTAAATCCAGCTTGAACATCTGGAAGTTCATGATTCATGTACTGTTGAAGCCTGGCTTGGAGAATTTTGAGCATTACTTTACTAGCATGTGAGATGAGTGCAACTGTGCAGTAGTTTGAGCATTCTTTGGCATTGCCTTTCTTTGGGATTGGAATGAAGACGGACTTTTTCCAGTCCTGTGGCCACCGCTGAGTTTTCCAAATTTGCTGGCATATTAGTGCAGCATTTTCACAGCATCATCTTTTAGGATTTGGAATAGCTCAACTGGAATTCCATCACCTCCACTAGCTTTGTTACTAGTGATGTTTCCTAAGGCCCACTTGACTTTGCATTCCAGGGATGTCACGCTCTAGGTGAGTGACCACACCATCATAGTTATCTGGGTCATGAAGATCTTTTTTTATATAGTTTTTCTGTGTTTCTTGCCACTTCTTCTTAGTATCTTCTGCTTCTGTTAGGTCCATACCATTTCTGTCCTTTATTGAGCCCATCTTTGCATGAAATGTTCCCTTAGTATCTCTAATTTTCTTAAAGAGATCTCTAGTGTTTCCCATTCCATTGTTTTTCTCTATTTCTTTGCATTGATCTCTGAGGAAGGCTTTCTTATCTCTCATTGCTATTCTTCAGAACTCTGCATTCAAATGGGAATATCTTTATTTTTCTCCTTTGCTCTAGGCTTCTCTTCTATTCACAGCTATTTTTAAGGCCTCCTCAGACAGCCATTTTGTTTTTTTGCATTTCTTTTCCATGGGGATGGTCTTGATCACTGCCTCCTGTACAATATCATGAACTTCCGTTCATAGCTCTTCAGGCATTCTGTCTATCAGATCTAATCCCTTGAATATATTTGTTCACTTCCACTGTATAATTGTAAGAGATTTGATTTAGGTCGTACCTGAATGGTTTACTGGTTTCCCCTACTTTTAAATTTAAGTCTGAATTTGGCAATAAGGAGTTCATAATCTGAGCCATAGTCAGCTCCCGGTCTTGTTTTTGCTGACTGTATAGAGCTTCTCCATCTTTGGCTGCAAAGAATATAATCAATCTAATTTCAGTGTTGACCATCTGGTGATGTCCATGTATAGAGTCTTCCCTTGTGTTGTTGGAAGAGGGTGTTTGCTATGACCAGTGCATTCTCTTGGCAAAACTCTATTAGCCTTTGCCCTGCTTCATTCCATATTCCAAGGCCAAATTTGCCTGTTACTCCAGGTGTGTCTTGACTTCCTACTTTTTCATTCCAGTCCCCTATAATGAAAAGGACATCTTTTTTGGGTGTTAGTTCTAAAAAGTCTTGGAGGTCTTCAGAGAACCATTCAACTTCAGGTTCTTCACTGTTACTGGTTGGGGCATAGGCTTGGATTACTGTAATAATGTTTTGCCTTGGAAACGAACAGAGATCATTCTGTTGTTTTTTGAGATTGCATCCAAGTACTGCATTTCAGACTCTTTTGTTGACCATGATGGCTACTCCATTTCTTCTAAGGGATTCCTGCCTGCAGTAGTAGATATAAATGGTCATCTGAGTTAAATTCACCCATTCCAGTCCATTTTAGTTTGCTGATTCCTAGAATGTCAATGTTCACTCTTGCCATCTCCTGTTTGACCACTTCCAATTTGCCTTGATTCATGGACCTAACATTCCAGGTTCCTATGCAATATTGCTCTTTACAGCATCAGACCTTGCTTCTATCACCAGTCACATCCATAACTGGGTGTTGTTTTTGCTTTGGCTCCATCCCTTCATTCTTTCTGGAGTTATTTCTCCACTGATCTCCAGTCACATATTGGGCACCTACCAACCTGGGGAGTTCCTCTTTCAGTATCCTATCATTTTGCCTTTTCATACTGTTCACGGGGTTCTCAAGGCAAGAATACTGAAGTGGTTTGCCATTCCCTTCTCCAGTGGACCACATTCTGTCAGACCTCTCCACCATGACCCACCCGTCTTGGGTGGCCCCACACGGCATGGCTTAGTTTCATTGAGTTAGACAAGGCTGTGGTCCGTGTGATCAGATTGGCTAGTTTTCTGTGATTATGGTTTCAGTGTGTCTGCCCTCTTGCAACACCTACTGTGTTACTTGGGTTTCTCTTACCTTGGACGTGGGGTATCTCTTCATGGCTATTCCAGCAAAGCACAGCCGCTGCTGCTTATCTTGGATGAGGGGTATCTCCTCACCACCGCCCCTTCTGACCCTGAACATGGAATAGCTCCTCTAGGCCCTCCTGCGCCCGTGCAGCCACCACTCCTTGGACGTGAGGTTGTTCCTCTTTGCTGCCACCCCTGATCTCAGGCTTAATTCTTCTAGGTCTTTGTTAATTGATTCTTGCATTTTCTCCATTTTGTTTTCAAAGTTTTTGATCATCTTTACTAACATTATTCTGTATTCTTTTTCAGGTAGTTTGCCTATTTCCTCCTCATTTATTTGGACTTCTGTGTTTCTTGTCTGTTCCTTCATTTGTGTAGTATTTCTCTGCCTTTTCATTATTATTTTTGTTTTTTTTTTACTTATTGTGTTTGAGGTCTCCTTTCCCCAGGCTTAAAGGTTGAATCCATCCTTCCTTTTGGTTTCTGCGCTCCTAAGTCTGGTCCAGTGGTTTCTGTAAGCTTCGTATAGGGTGAGATTTGTGCTGAGTTTTTGTTTGTTTACTTGTTTGGTTTTCCTCTGATAGAAAAGGCTGAGTGAGGTGGTAATCCTCTCTGCTAACGACTGGATTTGTATTTTTGTTTTGTTTGTTGTTTAGATGAGGTGACCTGCACAGGGTGCTACTGGTGGCTGGGTGATGCCGGGTCTTGTATTCAAGTGGTTTTCTTTGTGTGAGTTCTCACTATGTGATACTCCGTAGGGTTAGTTCTGTGATAGTCTAGGGTCTTGGAGTCAGTGCTCCCACTCCAAAGGCTCAGAGCTTGATCTCTGGTCAGGAACTAAGCTTCTACAAGTGGTTTTTAATGACATTACATGAGATTAAAACAAATATCCAAAAATGAGAAAAGAAAGATGAACCCCACACAAATGGCAGTTACCAAATCAGGCAAATAATAATTAAAATAATGGAATATAAACATATATGTATACATCCATGAGCAAAGTTAAAAGAGTCCAACAAAAATAAAGTATGACAGATTGCCCCAACAACAAAGGAAATCAAAAATTATATTTACAAATTAAGAACAAAACTAAAACACAAACCAGAAAATGAAACTGAAACAAGATGTCAAGTGGGGAATAAAGCCATGAAAACCATACTAACAAGTATGTTGAGAGGAAAGGAAAGAAAGAAAAATACATAGGCAAAGTTAAATAGAGGTAGATGAAGATTTATATACGTAAAGATTAACTGCAAGGGGAAAAGAACAGTAGGAAATGAAAACAAAGGAGGAAATGTCAAAAAATATACTAGATTTTAAAAAATTAAAAGTTAAAATTATAAAAAAGAGGGAAAAAAACAGAAGAAGAAAGAAAATAAAACAAAACAAAAAATGATAACTCCGCACAACTGCAAAATCCCTACGTAGATGCAGAGGTTTATAACAACAATAAAAAGTGTGACTGAATGTATACATATACAAATTCAACCCTAAGCAAAATCAAAATCATCCGACAAAAATAAAGTACAATGGGTTGACCAGGTGAACAAAGGAAACCAAAACTTATGTCTATCACAACAAAACTAACTAAAGCATAAACTGGAAAAAAAAACCAAATCAAGGTGCCAATTGGTGTAGATAGCAATGAAAGTAAACTTTACAAATATGTTGAAAGGAAAGGAAATAAAGAAAATAAATAAAGAACAGATAGGCAAAGTTAAATAGCGGTAGATAAAATTTACATACATTAAAGATTAACTTCAAGGGGAAAAGAACAGCAGGAAAAGGAAACAAAGGAATAAATGTATAAAAATAATGATAGGTTTAAAAATTAAAATTAATAAAAGATAAAAAAAAACTGGAATACTCCCCAGAACAGCAAAAGCCCAATGTAGAGGCAGGGGTTTATAACAACAATAAAAATGTGACTGAGGAAAAATAAACGTTCAAAAGCTTAGATTTCATAATTCCAATAAAATTGACAACAACAACAGAAGTGGAAAAGAAGGAAAGAAAAAGAAAAAAAAATCCAAAAGAATCTACAGAAGAAGTCAAAACATAAGAAGTATAAATGTTTTTCTTGTGTCACTGCTGCCAGACTCCTTTCTCTTGCTGGACGTCACAGTCCACCTCACCTCTCCAGGATGCCTTCCAACACTGTGCTGATCTGTGAACCTGCTGTGGGGGCAGCTCAGATTCTAATCTGGTCCTACTTCTGTGCGTTCTTGCCTCCAATGTTCACAGCTATCAGAACTAGTGCATTTTCTTCAGTGGGCGCTCTCAATCACCATTTATATATTCCATAGAGACAGAGTCTGCCTAGTTGATCTTGTGGACTTAACATGCAACTGGTACAGCTAGTAGGAAGGCTTGGGTCTTCTTAGCCACACTGCCCCTGTGTTTCAATTGTGGTTTTATTTCCACTTCTGCATGTGGGTCATCCACTGGGGCTTGCTCCTGAGGCTGCCCTGGAGGACTTGGGTTTGCCCATGTGAAGGCCAGGTGCGGAGGTGGTGCAGCAGCTTGGGTCATAGGGTTCTGGCAGCACCAGGTACTCTGGGGAGTTGGCAGCTGGCACCCCACTCCAGTACTCCTGCCTGGAAAATCCCATGGATGGAGGAGCCTGGAGGGCTTCAGTCCATGGGGTCACTGAGGGTCGGACACGACTGAGCGACTTCATTTTCACTTTTCACTTTCATGCATTGGAGAAGGAAATGGCAACCCACTCCAGTGTTCTTGCCTGGAGAATCCCAGGGATGGGGGAGCCTGTTGGGCTGCCATCTATGGGGTCACACAGAGTCGGACACGACTGAAGTGACTTAGCAGCAGCAGAAGGGTATGGCAACCAGTATTGGCCAATATGCTCCGGTATTCTTGCCTGGAGAATCCCCCGCCCTGACAGAGAAGCCTGGCAGGCCACAATCTACAGGGTCTCAAAGAGTCAGAAAGTGTCAGAAAGGTCAAAGTGACCCTGTACGCATAGACGCAAGACTTTTTTTTGCCTGTGGCATCTCTGTCCCAGTGAGAGTTGAGCGTGAAGGTGGCACAGCTGCTTGGCTTGCGGGTCCCTGGCAGCACCAAGTGTGCAGGGACATGGACTGCCTCTGCCACAGGAGTTATGGACCTATCAGAGTCTTTTTTTGAGCTTCTCCTGGCTGGTGCTCAGAAGGCCTCTTTGACCAGTGTTTCTCTGTAGCTCCGCCCTTTCAGGCACTTAGAGGGCTCCCTTGCCTGGGGTTCTTCTCTGTTGTTCGGCGCACCAGGCACATAAAGGGCCCCGGGCCCAGCCCCCCCCACTCCCCCTGCTGTCTGGGGTCCTATTCTGTAGATTGGCACATCAGGCTCTTAAAGGGGCACCTTGGGTGGGGTCCTGCTCTGTAGTTCAGTGCTTCAAGAGTTTGATGGGCCAGCCTCTCTATTGTTCAGCTGCCAACCCTGGTGTGTGGGCAAAGAGAGGCTCTGGTGATGGCTTTACCCCTTAACTGTGACTCAGCAGTATCGCCTTTCTTCCATGGCTGCCCAACTTTCCTCCACAGGCATTTGTAACCACAGTCTCCTCCCTTATAACCCCTCAATCCATCTCTCAGCAATCAACAGCAGCCCTCGCTCTGGAATTGCTCCACAGTCCCTAAACTCCAGTTCTTAGCTGCTACAACTTCCAGGGGACCTCCCTCCCTGTCAGGGGATGAATTTCTGTGGCAAGGGCTGCCTGATTCTCATTTCATTTAGGCTGCCACAGATCAGCTGTTTCACCCTCAGCCTTAAATGTTTCTCCTCTGACTCAGACAATTGCCCCAATATAGGGATCAGACCCTTGCTTCAGTTCCCCTATCTGCCAAGGGCAGGTCCAATCCTAGTAACACTCCTGTTTTTCCCCTTGTTCCTTTGTCCTACTGAGTTTCGGGTGGTTCTATATATTCTTTTCCACTGGTCAGGTTCTCCTGTCCACTCTCAGCTGGTGTTTTGCATGCACTTCTGTGTCTTAAGGTGTATTCCTGGTGTATCCATGGAGAGAGATATACTCCACGTCCACCTGCTCCTCAGCCATCTTGTTCTCCCATTTTGGTATTCTTGATTTACCTATATGTGTGGTACTTTGAATTCTCCCTGAACCATTCTTTGTAACATTTAACTGTGTCCCTTATTAACAAATGAGTTAAATCAAATATTTGGCATATGTTCATTTCCTATTTGAATGAAAGCATTGATTTTATTTTGCAAAACTGATAAGACCCAAATATAGTATTTATAGATGTGGTCAGTTACCCTTATGAATTTTCTTAAAAATGTCAAAGGCAATAATACTCAGCATAGAAAAATTTCTTAAAAATCTACTTTCTCTTTCTTACAGTCATATACACAAACATATACAGCAGGAAAGAGAGAAACAACTGTCATCACCTTCCAATTAATTCTTCATCCACTCTCCAAACTCTCCTCTCTTCATCCACTACTTCTTGTTTCAGTATTCTTTTGCCTTTTTTTAGGTTATAGTCTCTTATCTGTACTTTGCTATTTATTTTAAACTTGGGTCTTTGTTTCTCACACACTACTACATCTCACTTTTTAACCATAATTTTCCACAATTTCTGCAGTTAATCTAGTAGACAATTCTCTTGTGTTGAAATTAAAGAAGGAAAGCTATGTTTATCCACACATTAATTATTATACCCATTTCTGTCATATAGTTGACAAAACTTTCTGGAAATGCATAGAATATGAAAGTAGCTTTAGTTTTATCTTACAGTGTCAAGGGCAGGGACACTCTAAGAGAGAACAAAAGGGCTTGTTATGGGAATCTAAAATCCAATGAGGTACATGCAAGGCCTGCTCAAAATCATTTTGATCACAGTAGGAGGTTTCAGACAACATCAACAGAAAACTTGTTAGTTTAGTGAACAGAGGTTCACTCTGGGTGTGCACATACAATAACAGAGCAAGGTAGTACCTGCTTTCTTTTTTTTTTTTCCCTGTAAATCCACTATCTTATGTTCCTACTGCTTACTTATGTTACTTGTCTCTCCAAAATTAAAAATTCACTATTTTCGTAAATAAAGTTTTGAAGTGTCCTATACTCTATTCTGAATATATTCTTTTAGTCAATTAATTCTCCTCCACAAGAAGTATATGTCAAGTCAAAGCAATACTTTTATTCTGAAAACATCTGCTCATGTAGACATTTAACTGATTGTACAGATATTACTTCTGTTGTAAACCTTCCACATCCTCCCACCCTCTCCACCATGGTCTATTAGGCAATGTCTAGACAAGGAAGTTATTTTGTCCAGTTAGCTCTGGATGTTTGGAGTACAAAATAATAATCTTCACAGAAGGAAAGAAAGCATAATATGTGAAGGAAAAGTCTCTAGTGAAGCTAAGCTAATCCTGTTTGATAGCTAGTTTCTAGAATTTACTTCCTGAATTTGATGCTGCTTCTCTTTCTATAAATATGTTCTACCTGTGTATGTTTTAGTGATCTTCACATAGTCAAGGGCTGTGTTTAACAGTCATCAAGCAGAAACATAAATCTTTCTTTAGCATACGTTCCTGTGTGCAGTCACATGCATCTGTATATCAGCGGTGGGGGTAGAGGAAAGAGAACAGAGCAGATCTGTGTGTCCGGAAACAGACTAGTATAAATATGCGTTGCTGTGTGGTTAACATAGTTTACATCAATGAGAACAAAATAACTGTGACATTTGCCTCTAAGATCTGTGAAATCACATGTGTCTGGGGAATACTGAATGGAGGACAGCATGCTGCACTGAGACTCTCAAAAATTAGATTTCTATTTTCCTTGAGTATCTTAAAAGGACCTTGTTCTAATAATTTAAAAACACATCAATTGAACTCATTATTTTAATTTGCAGTGTCCTTTAAAGGAGACATTTTGACTATGGGGCTATTACACTTTGAATTTATTCTTACTCTCTTATCTTGAGTTTTTGGTTATCTTTCTTAATGATACACACCCACCATATGAAATTCAGGTAACTCTAAGACAAATGTGCCATCCACTAGGAATCTTTCTTCTGCAATCCACTGGACTTAATGGCTTGATCACACTAACTAAATACATCACATGTGCATTATATTTAGTAATATAAGTGTCTTTCTGACTAGACTCTTAGCTACTTAAGTGCAAACACTATGTATTATTTATATTGATATATCAACCCTTTCTTGACCCTTCATCCTGTAATTGTGTAAGTAAAATTTCACTAAAATGCCTACAGAACATCTAAAACTAATTTATCGCATTTAAAATAATTCCAACTTTTGATATCTCCATTGCTGATTCACACCTTTAGTGGTCTCCGAAACAGTACTTTTTCTCAAAGCACATCTCTATGAATCCCTAACCAGCTTTCTCCAGAAATACATTTAAACTGTCTATATTGTTGAAGGAAAAAACAAAATGAACATATCTGGCAATAGTCAAATTTAGAGACACAGTTTTAAACCCTAGATCCTATAGAAGAGCAGCCCTCTGTTTATGTAAAAGGAGACTAAGGTTGAACAGTTAGTAGAGTGACCTTTGACTTTTCTTTCATAGTATCATTGGCAAGTCATTTGTTGACGCTGTAGGAATTGTACCTGAAAAGAGCAGAGCACTTGAGAAAAGTGTAATTTATGCTGTTGATGTTTTTCCTTTTATTATTGCTCTTTATTTCCATGAATCTCTAGATTCCTTTCAAGATGGGAGAAGCAATCTTATTCTTTCTTTCTTTTTGGTGCCCTCCTCCACAACACCTAAGTAATCTTTTACACAGAGAAGATGCTCAATCTATACTATTGCTCTAAATTCCTCCTAAACTTCTTTCATAGCCTCTCTTTTTGGTTTGCTCTTTGATCATCCTAAAGAGATAGGCTTTCTAGATCTAAACTCTAAGTTCAGTGGCCACCCTAGTCAAGTTATTTAGTATATACTGTCATGCATAACTTCTAAAGGTACATACTTCTACTAAACTTGTATATATTATTGACTCAGTGGATCATGGATCCTTTCACCAACACTAAAAGGAAATCAGAGATTGAACAAATGAATTAAGATACTACTATATTTACATAAAATAGAAACCAAAGTAATACTATACTAGTAAAATAAGAATGGTTATTTGATCTGTCCGTTTTTACACATAAAAGTATTTCTTTAAACAATCTCAGGATGTCCTTAAATTGATCCAGAAAATATATGCAAAAAAGTTAGTCAGATATTCATGATACAGAATGTTATTGTTAATTTACGGTAGTTCTATTCCTATTGTATCTGTATAAAGATTTTAAAAGTTAGTAATGAATTCCTCTTATCAAAATAGGCACAGGACATTGTAAATCAACTATACTTCAATAAGATAAATTAGGGAAAAAATAGGCATAGGACAAACTCATTTAAACAAATTGCTCATTTTAGACACCTCATTAATTAGAAATGTCATGTTTGATTATAAAAATTATGGATTTGCTACTAAGAAAAAATTCCTCAAATCCATTGAGACTAAAATAAGAATAAATAGAACACACAGATTTTTATATTCACTTTAACACTTTTGTTGAAAAAATTGAACCACAAGCAGTATAATTATTAAATAGAGAAAAAAAATGTAAATAATTAATTCCAAACAAGGGAAGTGAAAATCTATGATATGAGGGAAAAGGATGGGAATAAATGAAAGGATTACAAAGTTCACTGGAAAAATACAATTTAAAGACAGAGTGAAAACATAAAATTATGGAGGGGTATAAAAATAGTATAGATACTAGAAGATACAAGAAAATTAAGATCAGAAGTCTATGTACCTAAAGTGTGGAGAAATGGAACACTTCTTGACAATCAGTGGGGATATAAACAGATACAATCATTATGAAAAATGAACTCTTTTTCCAGTACAAGAAGCGCAACTTGAAGTATGTTGTATTATAAATGCGTGTATTTTACTTATTTTTTAAAATTGTTTGTATTACACCTCTAGGGGAAAATATATCTTAGATAATAAGCCTAGGATGTTATATTAATGCTACTTAAAATAGTCACATTTAAAAATAACCTACAACTAAGCAGAACTGGCAATTAAAATTATGAACATTTTTTAGAGTAGGAAAACTATATATCAGATACTTTATATTTTTATATTAAAACTAGATATTTTAATCATATTATTTTATATAGTCTTATATACAATTTTATTTGATGTTTGCAGCCATAGAAGAATTTATTTGAACTCTAACCTATTTTTGAAAAATCCCAAAGACTAACACTATTTATTCTTAGACCTTTGGGAAACTAGAAATCAATGTTTGACATTATTCCTGTTTTCTATTAGAATATCTAATATTTATCACAGGTAGTTACTGGGCAGCTTATTAATGTATTTATGATAAAGCCATCAGCTTTTTACTAAAGATTTCATGAATGATATTTTGGGAATTAAGTCTCTCTTAAATGTAAATTTTTACAAATTTATCTAAACATTTTTCTCATAATTTAGAACTACAAAATGCTTTCTTTTAATGGTAATTGCTAAGTCACTTCAGTCATGTCCGACTCTGTGTGACCCCATAGACAGCAGTCCACCAGGCTCCCCTGTCCCTGGGATCCTCCAGGCAAGAACACTGGAGTGGGTTGCCACTTCCTTCTCCAATGCATGAAAGCGAAAATGGTAAATATATATTAAAAAGCAGAGACATTACTTTGCCAACAAAGGTCCGTCTAGTCAAGTCTATGGTTTTTCCAGTGGTCATGTATGGATGTGAGAGTTGGACTGTGAAGAAAGCTCTGCACTGAAGAATTGATGCTTTCGAACTGTGGTGTTGGAGAAGACTCTTGAGAGTCCCTTGGACTGCAAGGAGATCCAACCAGTCCATTCTAAAGGGGATCAGCCCTGGGATTTCTTTGGAAGGAATGATGTTGAAGCTGAAACCCCAATACTTTGGCCACCTGATGCAAAGAGTTGACTCATTTGAAAAGACCCTGATGCTGGGAAAGATTGGGGGCAGGAGGAGAAGAGGACGACAGAGGATGAGATGGCTGGATGGCATCACCGACTCAATGCACATGAGTTTGGGTGAACTCCAGGAGTTGGTGATGGACAGGGAGGCCTGGCGTGCTTCGATTCACGGGGTGGCTAAGAGTTGGACACGACTGAGTGACTGAACTGAACTGAACTGTCTATACTTGGCCCACAAAGAAACCAATTAACACTTTGGCAATTGTTGATATAATGCAGATGGCAATGAATGACAGCATCTTTGAGCTCAAACTGGTACCTTCTATGTTAACTTATTTTTGTGTCTGAATGTTTGTTTTGGTCTTTTATGCTGTTCTCAGGAGAAATTCTCAGACAAAAGCCTCACGAATTACTGATTTATTTATAAATGAATTGTTACCAATTTGATCTTCAGAGTAAAGGTCTACTGTCAGATGTGAGGGAATTCAGACTCTACTTGTTTTGAGTATTAACTCCATTTTCAAGGAGAAAGACAATGAGGATGGAGGGAAAAGTAAAGCATTTGAGCCAAATGTTCAAATATCTTATGAAGAATTAATAATAAATATTAAGAAATATGTACTTTGAAAGAAAGAACATGACAGGCAAACAAATTATTATTATCAGAAAACTGACTTCTGTGCCTGATGAAATTCTGGGAGTTGGTGATGGACAGGGAGGCCTGGCGTGCTGCGATTTATGGGGTCACAAAGAGTCAGACATGACTGAGTGACTGAACTGAACTGAAGATTTAAATGTGACTAGTATAGTGCACGGAGTCGGACACGACTGAAGCGACTTAGCAGCAGCAGCAGCAGTATAGTCAGTGGCACCCCACTCCAGTACTCTTGCCTGGAAAATCCCATGGACGGAGGAGCCTTGAAGGCTGCAATCCATGGGGTCACTGAGGGTGGGGCACAACTGAGCGACTTCACTTTCACTTTTCATTTTCACACATTGGAGAAGGAAATGGCAACTCACACCAGTACTCTTGCCTGGAGAATCCCAGGGACGGGGGAGTTTGGTGGGCTGCCATCTATGGGGTCGCACAGAGTCAGACATGACTGAAGTGACTTAACAGCAGCAGCAGCCGTATAGTCATATTTTTTTAAGCAGGTAAAATATGCATTTGTCTTTCTTTTAAAATTATAATCAGCCTTTGCAAAAGAACAGTTATAAAAAGGGATAAGCAGATCATTTCCAGATCAGGAAAACACATTCTATTCAGCATTTCCCCATTATGTGACCCCTTAAATGAGGTAATTATATTTTTAAAAAATTAAAATTGATATTAATTATATAATGCCCTAGTCACAGTCAGTATCTAAAATTTTGTAATATTTTGAAGCTACAATTTGGGATAAAACATGTATATTCTGTAGAATCATTTACCTTCTCTTTTTACTTCTAAATAAAATGCAATGGCCCAATCCTTTATTGTAGAGTTTACAAATTGGTAAAAAAAAAAAAAAAAAAAAAAGCACACGCATAGCCCTGACAGTTTTGTTTACTTATACCACAGGTAAAGAATTGTCCTTTCCAAATCAATAACCCCGCCTAGGAAAAAATGTCCATTGTATCACTGGTTAGCAGTGACAGTTACCTGAATAAAGAGATTTTTTTTTCCTCTTCTATGACTTGATTCCCTTTTGAATAAATTAAAGTGAGTAGAACTACAGGAGCTGTCCTGTATAATATAGAGTCTATATCAAGCTGCCATCTCAAAATATTCCCAGGTGATGCAAGTGTAATTTTGTTAAACAGTACTTAATGACTCAATTTAGATACTGGTTTACCTAGGCCCTTGGGTATTCACTCAGTCTAAATCTTCAGTAATGTTTCTAAAACTTGTATAATGTAAGTCAAGTAAATCCCCAGACAAGAACCAAAAGTCATGCATTTTATGCCTAACAAAATGAGGTAAAGTTTGTTATTCTTAAGCTTTGGGATAGATGCAAAAGCAGTACCTGCTATTAATCAACATCTTACATAGAAATAGGAAGGCCAAACATCTAGTGTTTGGGTCTCTTAGAAAATATATAGTCTCTTAAAAAATATATAGGCTTTTATTAATTTAAATCATTCCACACCTTTATCAAGTTGTTTTCATTGCACTTATATTTCCATTAAAACAAAACAGGAAACTAACCCATAATCTTCCAAAAAAGCTAAAATAGTATGATTCAATGAAATGAAAGCTGTATTAGTATTCTCCAATCTATAATCTAATCCAATTCAAAGGTTGATAATATTTACACAGTGGCTTGGAATTTCTCTCAGAGACAAGCTCAGGGACAAATATCTGGTTGGAAAGGTAGTGAAGCTTGAAGATTCATTAGAACAAGTATACCACATTGCATGATATTTTGAGGAGTGCTCTAAAGGAGAAGAACATAATTTCTATCAAGAACATAATTTCCATGCAAAATAACTTCCCCTTCAAAAGTAAAGCAGTTACAGTCTAAACTTTTTAATAAGGGGATGGTGAGGAGCCCAGGCAGGCGTGCGGCAGGGAGGAAACAAGCATGCTTCACAGATGGAAGCCAAGCCCCAGAGCTGGCAGGTGCGTCAGCTCTCCAAGACCTCTGACAAGCTCTGTGGATTCTTGCTGATACACCTAGTCCAAAAGCCAGTCAGACTCAGGAGACTTTTAGGTAGTACTTAACCTCTTTAACACCTCAAGGATGAAGTAGAAACAATGAACTCTGTGTAAACTAGATGGAGGAGCCCTGAAGATGAAGAAGAGGAAACTGCGCAAAGGGGCAGGAGGCCCACCCTACCTTGTCCCCGTCGCTGTGGCGTCCGAGCTGCTGCGATCCTCAGCACTGGCGGGACCAACATTCCTGGACCGACTGTGTCTATCAGGTGCTGGCCACAGGAGAGGCCCCATGAGTCCACTGGGTGCCCGGGGAAGGTGTGGTGGAAAGTCGGCCTGCAGCCGGAGCTTGGTGTTTGGCCGCCTCAACTGGCCTAGATGTTCTAAATGCAGGGGCAGTTATGGACAGTTTAGAAGAGAAACATCTGGAGGCTAAAGATGAACTGAATATGGAAGCAAGACCAGGACTGCAATTTCTTACAGGCACAGGGTTTCTTAGGAAATGCCCCCTCCGCCTTGGGGAATTCAGCGATGGGCTTGCCTGTGCATGTTTCCATTTGACTGGAGTGATGGGGAGGGAAGCATTCAGTGCTTTAAATCGGCTTGAAATGCTACATTTCGTGATTGTGAACAACAGGTGTAGAAGAGAGTCAGTCGCAAAGATTTGGCAGGAATGCAGCAGATGGGTTTGTGATTATCTGAAGAGGCTGGAGCGCTTTCTTCAGCTCGGTGCCAAAGTTGCAAAGGGTGCACTGCTGTTCTCCTGGACTGTGGGAACATGCCACTGACCAAGACGGCAGAGATGGAAGCCTGTGTCTTCGTTTGCATTGGCCAGTCAGGAGTTTGTGGTGGTCAACCTAGGCCTCAGCTCTGCGTATTTGTGCAGCCTCTTCAGGGAAGCCCGCCCCCGTCCCTGCGAGTCGTGTACATCCAGGAGACTGACTCCGTGGGCAAGAAGCGCCCCAACACCAGGTTCGGCTTCAACAGGAAGAGGTTCAACAGGTTCAGCGTACTCCGAACCAGTTTCTGTGGAAATGGGTGGACCGGGCACCAAGGGCCACATCACAGCTCAGGCGTCCACCAACCAAACCGACACTTTTGACAATGCTGAGGCCAAGCCCCCTGGACCAAGTCTTCATCCACCTTTCCACACTGTGGGAAAAGCAAGAGGTTTTCGAGCAGCAGCTGAAAAGACTGGCACTGACCTGGGCCCGCTGTGTTCACTGGTCGCGTCTGTCGGCTGCTGTCCCGCCTCAGCGTAGCCGAGTTCTGTACGGAACCCTCGCGGGAAGTTCGGGGAAGATCTCGCGGCCAAAACGGGTTTTCCCTCCAGTACCACACGCCGCGCAGTGTTACCAGTGCCACTCCCCCGAGCAGGATCTTCTCAGAGAATGGTGGGGACGTGGTTGCGCTTCACAAGTTGGGCCATGCTTGGGTTGGCTGGCTGCTGGTACACACGGAGGCGGTGGTGAAAGGCTTCTCTGTACCAGAGACAAAAGCTGCTCTGGGCTTGGCCTCTGCTGCTGGAGAGAAACCAGCCCGGCTTCACCAAGGAGCTGCTGAGTGTGTATGGCCCTAGGCGGCTGCAGGTTGTCCAGGACCATCTCCTTCACAAGATCCCTTCCCAGCCACAGGAGGCCCTAAGGAAGGTCACCCGCACCACCCACTCCATGGGGAAGCAGTCTGATGTGACACTGAGCAGCATCTAGCCCTTCTCCTTCCCAGAGACACCTGAAAGCCTCACAGTTGTTGGTGCTTTTCAGCCAGGACCTCCAGAAGATAATGGGCCACAAAGCAAAAGTGCTGGATGCTAAGGCCTACAGACGCATAGAGAAAGCGCTTGGGGCTACCTGGACAGGCAGCAGGTGCTGGCGAACCCCAACTGGAAGAGGAAGTTATAAAGCATGAGGCCTCGGTGCCCGGCGCCGCATGGGACTAAGAAAATGGAGCTTCTGAAATGAAGCAACACCTGAAGCAGAGAAACAAGATTTTGGCGGGGAGCCTGAGAAGGAAGAGCTGTCTTGGCCAACGTAGTTTGACCTCCATTATGGTACCTATGGGGATGTGGTGTTTCCTTCCACTGGATCTGGTAAGTGAACTTGTTACTTAGCTGTACTTCCAATTTCTTTTCATTTGAGATTTGTACCTCGTTACTGCGTTTTGGCTGGTTGCTGGTGAAGGGCTTGAGATCCATTAATTGCTTTTCCTACCCATGATTAGCAAATGTTTCTGCAGAAATTAAAACAACCAAAACAAAACAGGGCTTTTAAATTACTGTTTGTTCTGATCCTTCTTACCCATTAGGTTTCTCACACATCTCTCCACAAAATATTTTGAGGAGGAGAAAGATGTTTCTCCAGAGAGGAATATTCACACTGGACTGAGTTCCTAAGAATGTTCTATTTTTCCTTACGTAGGAATCTTCCTGAAAAGAACTCCCTGTGGCTAATACACTCATTACAACCCATCACTCCATTTTTGCCATGTGTTACATTACTAAGAAATTCACACTTAAGGTTCCAGTTTAGACATCAGAATCTCTCATAAAGTCACTAGATAGGGTTCCTCTCCTGTTAGTGAATGCATATGCTGCTTTTCACGTCTCCCCTTATATTAAAACAACTTACACAACTAATTCCTCATTGGACTATGAACTTCTGGAGGAGAAGTGACATGCATTTAACCCTTTTAATAAAAGAATTGAAGCCAGTGAAGTAACAGAAAAGGAAATGGCTTTTTTTTTTTTTTCCTTTCCTAACTAGTGCTTTAAAACATTTCTAATACTTCCTTCCTAGCCTTGCATAGAATCTTTTGATATAAATGTCAGTTGTAAGAACAAGTCTCATTTTAGAAATTGACTCCTCTTGGTATTAAAAAGTCCAGTCCACTTTAATTTAAAACTTTAAACTCATAATGCAAAGCCTCTCCCCACTTACCAATGTAGCTGTGATCTCACTTGGCTTGGGGACTGATAGTGGGGAGGCAAACATGGTATTTTTCACTCTTTCCTCTCGACTTCTTACCCTTTATTTCTGTGTCTCATTTCCTTTTCCAGATTATTTTGAGAGAAGATGAGAACACATCTTTTCTGTTTGGTTTTATTATCATCTGAGCATTCTGTGTGTCAGGCCCTAAATGTGAATTCTTTTATTGGTTGTATTAATGGTACTTCTGAGACTCCCATGGACCTCTGCATATGTCACAGTTCCATTCAGTTTCCCACCTCCTGGAAGTACTCTCCATAGAGTTACATTTCTGGACTCCTTTTCCCCAACACAGCTCCCTCTTGCATAGGGTGCTGTCAGGATAGTTCGAGCCTGGCTATTTGTACAGCATTTTTGGTAGGACAATGGGTAGTCTATATCCTTGCCAAATGTTGCTTACTAGGGTGCAGGGTGCTTTTGCTGCATGACTTTCTCCTTACCTTGCCCTGTGGACCCAGATGATACTCAACACCAGATGTTTTGTTCATAAATATTCCCAAAGCTATGGCAATGCATGTCAGACTTGCTCAAAATTATTTCAATATACTCTAGCCTAGTAGCCCCAGAGATAGCCTAGTGAGTTTCTGCTGTTTAGAAAGCTTCCAGGAGAGGAGTCAGTAGCATGAAACCCTTCTGGAGCACTTCTTGTTTGTATTGAGATTGTATATACAGGAAGAAAGGGAAACATCACAGCACTTTGCCTAAGCTGATTACTCACTGCTTCGGTGAATTCTCTGTTCAAGTTTCTAGTCTTCTTTTATATATTACAGACATGGGTGATTGAGTTTGCTAATTTAGTAAGTCCAACTTGGATGTAATTAGAATCACTACTTAAAATGAAGAGGCTCTTACTTCTTCATTAAAAAGATATATATATATATATAATTTACAAAAGGAGACTCAATCAAATTTATTTTATTAAAAATGGGAAATATTAACAGCTATCTGAAAATAAGAACTATGTCTCTTCATTTTAAAATTCTGTTTTGAAAAATTGCCAAGTATTTTAATCTACACCAGTGAAACTCACTATATAATGGTTTGTTTTTTAATGTCCTAGAAATCTGGGCTTAACACTTGTCTGTATAATCCAATACAAATATATATTTTGTCTATTAAATTAACTAGATCCTTATGAGGTAATGTTTTAAAAAGTAATAAGTTTTTATATCTATACATTTATATATATTGTTGTTGTTAAGTCTCTAAGTTATGTCTGACTGAGACCCCATGGACTGCAGCATGCCAGGCTTCTCTGTCCTTCACTGTCTCCCGGAGTTGCTCAAACTTATGTCCACTGAGTCAGTGATGCTATCTAACCATCTCATCCAGTGCCACCCATATCCCCTTTTGCCTTTAATTTTTCTCAGCATCAGGGTCTTTTTCAGTGAGTTGGCTTTCACATCAGGTGGCCAAGGTATTGGAGCTTCAACTTCAGCATCAGTCCTTTCAGTGAATACTCAGGGTTGATTTCCTTTAGGATTGACCAGTTCAATTTCCCTGCAGTCCAAGGGACTCTAAATTTAGAGTCTTCTGCAGCACCACAACTCGAAAGCATCAATTCTTTTGCACTCAGCCTTCTTTTTGGTCCAACTCTGACATCCATACATGATTACTGGAAAAGCCATAGCTTTGACTATGTGGACCTTTGTTGGCAAAGTGGTATCTCTGCTTTTTAAAACACTGTCTAGGTTTGTCATAGCTTTTCTTCAAAGGAGCAAGCATCTTTTAATTTTGTTTCCACTTTGGCCCCACCACTTCTTTCTTTCTGAATCTGTTAGTAGTTGCCCTCTGCTCTTCCCCAGTAGCATGATGGACACCTTTTGACCTGGTGTGCTTATCATCTGGTTTCATATCTTTTTGCCTTTTCATACCACTCACAGGGTTCTTGCAGCAAGAACACTGGAGTGGCTTGCCATTCCCTTTTCCAGAGGACCAGATTTTATCAGAACATTTCACTATAACCCATCCGTCTTGGGTGACCCTGCACAGCATTGCTCATAGCTTCATTAATTTATGCAAACTCCTTAGCCATGACAAGGCTGTGATCCAAGAAAGAGATTTATTTATGCATACATACATACATATATATCATTTGTAATCTATTTTATTGCAATTGAAAATCAATTTGGTTAATAGAAATTATCAGAATGTGTTTTTTATAGGTAGGTTTATAGTTTTTTTAAAATTATATACATCTTAATTTTAAAAATAAAATACAAAATGAGAATAACTCTGTATAAGCTACATTTAATTGATTTCTTTTTTGAAACTTAATTAGCATCCCATAGATAACATGAGTAATACCATCCAAAGTACTGGCTTTAACAAATGTTACAATACAAAACTTTGGGACAGTTCCCCTTCAAAAAAAAAAAAAAGATAGTTCACAGTTCTCTTTCATTTTTTTTTAATTTTTATCTTTTGTAAGAGTTTCATTTTCTTTTTTTAACTTTTTATTTTATATTAGCGTACAGCTGATTATCACAGTTGTGACAGATTGAGGTGGACAACAAAGGGACTCAGCTATACTTATACATGCATGCATTCTCCCCCAAACTCACCTCCCATCAGGCTGCCACATAACACTGAGCAGAGTTCCCTGTGCTATACAGTAGGACCTTGTTGATTGTCCATTTTAAATATAGCAGTGTGTACATGTTGATCCCAAACTCCCTATCTCTTCCTCCCATTTTACCCCTCAGTAACCATAGGGTCATTCTCTAAGTCTGTGAGCATGTTTCTCTTTTGCAAATAAGTTCATTTATATCATGTATTTGTAGATTCCACATATAAGGAACATCAGACTTCCCTGGTGGCTCAGCAGTAAAGAATCCCCACCTGCCAATGCAGAAAACTCAGGAGATTCAGGTCCCATCCCTGGGTTGGGAAGAACCCCTGAAGAAGTAAGTGACAACCCCCACTCCAGTATTCTTGCCTGGAAAATATGGACAGAGGAGCCTGGTGGTTGCATGGGGTTGCAAAGAGTTTGACATAATGACTAAACAGCAACAATAAGGGATGTCATACAATATTTCTCCTTCTCTGTCTGACTTACTTCATTTAATATGATAATCTCTAGAATCTCCATGTATGGTGGTACAAATGGCATTGTTTCATTCTTTTTAATGGCTGAGTAACATCCATTGCTTATATGTGCCATTTCTTCTGTGTCCATTCCTCTGTCTATAGACATTTAGGTTGCTTCCATGTCATGGCTGTTATAATAAACAGTGCTGCAATGAACATTGGGGTGCACGTATCCTTTTGGATCATGTTTTTCTCTGGGTATATGCCCAGGAGTAGGATTGCAGGGTCATATGGTAGCTCTATTTTTAGTTTTTAAGGAAACTATAATGTTCTCCATAGTGGCTTTATCAATTTACATTGCCACCAACAGTGTAGGAGGGTTCCCTCCTATCCATACCCTCTTCAGTGTTTATCCTTTGTGGATATTTTGATGATAGCTATTTTTGACAGGTGTGAAGTGATATCTCATTGTAGTTTTGATTTGCATTTCTCTAATAATTAGTGATGTTGAGTATCTTTTCATGTACCTCTTGGCCATCTATTTATCTTCTTTGGAGAAGTGTCAATTTAGTCTTCTGCCCATTTTTATATTGGTTTGTTAGTTTTGATGAGATTAAGCCTCATGAACTGTTTGTAAATTTTGAAGACTATTCCCTTATAAGTCTCATCAGTCACAATTATTTTTCTCAATATGTGGTTGTCTTTTCAAGGGTTTTTTTTTTCACTGTTTTCTTTGCTGTGGAAAAGCTTTTGAGTTTAAGTAGGTCGCATTTGTTTATTTTTGTTTTTATTTTCGTGCTTCTGGGAGATGAAGTGAAAAAGATACTGCTATGATTTATCTCTGCTTCTGTTTTCCTCTAGGAGTTTTATAGTGTGCAGTCTCATATTTATATCTTTAATCTATTTTGAGCTTATTTTTTTATAGTGTTAAAGAATGATCTAATTTCCTTTTTTTTTCCACTTGTACCTGTCCAGTTTTCTGAGCACCATTTGTTGAAGAGACTGTCTTTCAAACATTGTATAGTCTTGCCTCCCTTGTTTTAGATTAATTGACTACAGGTACATGAGTTTATTTCTGGGCTTTCTATCCTATTCCATTGATCTATATTTCTATATTTGTGCCAGTACAATACTGTGTTGATGACTGTAGCTTATAGGATAGTCTGAAGTTAGGGAGCTTGATTCCTCCAGCTCCATTTTTCTTTGTCATTGCTTTGGCTATTTGAGGTCTTCTGTGTTTGCATACAAATTTGAGTGTTTTGTTGTTGTTCTAGATCTCACAATTCTCTTTTAATTGCATTTTAATCTATTTTCAGACCTGAGAAATGGAGTACTGTTGTTTTTTCAGTAGATAACATTTAGGCTAAAACAACCAACATTTTATGTCAAGTTTTATTAAAATCTTACCTGATTTTTCTTTTTTCATCATAAGACCTTGAGGGGAAAAAAAAAAAAAAAAAACTGTACACATGAAAGATTTCTCAGAAGAGAAATTAAATTCCCTTACTGTAGGCCTGGACTTCCCAGGTAGCACTAGTGATAAAGAACTCACCTGACAATGTAGGAAACATAAGAGACATGGGTTCAGTCCCTGAGTCGAAAGCAGGGCAACCCACTCCAGTATTCCTGCCTGGAGAATCCCATGGACAGAGGGGCCTCGTGGGCTATCGTCCATAGGGTTGCAAAGAGTCAGACACAACTGAAGCTACTTATTATGCACTATAGGCCTAAAATGAAGTTTAACTATAAAGGAAGAAGGTTTATTAGCAGTCTGCATGAGAAATATATGTATCATTCAGTAATAAGTAGCTAAGGTAGAACCGAGTAAAATAAAACTTAAATATCTCTGTGAGGAGTATGATATCAAGTAAGCTACTCATATATTTGAAACCAGCCATATAGTTAAACATCATCACCCCTTCCTAACAAACCTAAATTTATACAGTGCTAAAAGGAAGTAGTTTATAAGTAGATAACCAACTTCTATCTAGAGTTACACTCTGACACCACTCAAATGTAGGAAACCACTCTTCCTGGTCCATGGTACTGATTCTTATAATAGTATCAGACCATTCCTAACTTTTTAGTACAATGAAGTTGGCTTTTTTTTTTTTTAGGTTACCTAATTTAATTTTCTGAAGTGTTTTTTCTTAGGAATTTACTACCAGACTTCTAAAGCTTTTTAAAATCGAGCACAAACATCTAATGTAATATATTATTTAATAGAATTAGAGGATGTGACAATGTTTATATCACTGGAGAAAATATGATACACTCCCCTCAAATATGCTGGTTTCAGACAGTTAATACTAGTCTGGCTACAATACAAATATCACCAAAAAGTTCATGTAAATTGTGGAAAGAGTATGAACTGTATAGCAAGAGAGAAGGAATAGGGAGCTAGGAATAGGGGTCAAGGAAAAGGATGAACAAGACTGCCTCATGGATATTTGTAATCATTAGAGAAAACTTTTACTCCAGTAAGTTAATGATGTTAAAAATCAGCTGCATCATTTTGTAAAGTTTGAAGACAAAATTGAAAGAAAAGCATTGTTATCCTCAAAAATGCCATTGTGTAGTTGTCTAGACGGGAAATAGCAAAGTCAAGAAGTAAAAGATTGGCCCTTCATCAAATGATAAATCCTTAAAAGCAAATTCCCAAATGATATCATTCTGTGATTATAATGTATTTGGGCAAATAATTGGGTCAAATGCTATATTGATCAATCAGGGTAAAATGATTGAAATGAATCTATCACTGCTACTGGAAAACTTTGATTTGTGTTCTTATAGGAGATAATTGCACTAAATATAGTGAGTTTTCTCAGGAATGGTGAATTAAATAACCATTGCTGCAATTTGCATTTGTACAAGGTAAAAATAGGAGTTAACTCCTTACTCGCACTTTTCAAAAAATAAGAAAATTGTGACTTTAAAACTGACCTCAATTATTTTGTAACTGTTGAATGAAATGAACAAACTTCATGGATTTCAGACATATCTTTATCTGTTACTTTGGAAAGTCACTTGAAACTCTCTGAGTCATTATTTTGCTGTCTTTTAAACTATTTTAAGTAATACAGTGTTTATGTAATCCCTTTTGAATGCTATGTTTAACCTAAGTGTAAGGGATTGGTTTTATTTTACATTTATTTCAGTATGGGGTTTGTAGTGGATCTACCTGAAGAAAGTCTTTGAATCAGCATTTCAAGTGCCATCATTCATTCATTCATTGTAAAACCTTTAGAGTAAATTGCTTTAGGAGAAGCACCTTTTAAATATAATCAATTATTCTTATATATTATTTATATTAATTGGTACCGTGCACATGACTCTTTCTGAGCACTAAATTAGTTATGCCAATTGCTAAGCAACAGGCAATGGCAAGATGTTTATATCACTGGAGAAAATATGATACACTCCCCTCAAATATGCTGGTTTCAGACAGTTAATACTAGTCTGGCTACAATACATCTATAATGAGAAAAGTTAAAAAAAAAAAAAAAAGCACAGTACAGAATGAGGCAAAATACACACTGCAATGAAAAGTTCACGCTTTTTCAAATAAGATGTGTAGAATGTCAAGATCAATCTGAAGCTGAAAGAATAAAAATGAGGCAGTTCTTTAAATTGTGTAGCCTTTATCATAATAGTAGTAATTAATGTAATTACTCCCAAATTAATGCAGTTTTTAAAATTCACTTTAAAATGGACGAGGCTTTTATTATTATTTTATATTTGGGTGAAAAACTGCATGTTTTAGCTTCTGAAGAAAAGAGTGACAAAATTCTCACACCTTTGAATGATTTTGGCCAATCGTTTTTCTAACTTTCAAGTTGGTTTGACTGGAAGATAAAAAGTTTTTACTTATTTCACAAGAATTTACTGTGATTGTAAACACTGTTCTTCCTACTTGTTTCGTATTAGGAAATGTTTGTATTCAAACTATTTATTTATTTACATGTGTATGTATATATACATGTGTGGATGCTACTAGACTTAATCTAGTATTATAGGTAAGCTCTTTTTTTTAAATAAGAAGTTAATCATGGTGGTAGACTAAGATGATATAAACTTTGAACTTCTTTCCTCCTCATCTCACTCTTCTTTTTTACCTCTGTTTTCGCTTTGCTTTATTTATTTTTAAAGGCTAAAACAAATTTGACTTGTCATGGAAGAAATCAGAGCCAATGCCCAAATTAGAAATATTTGCCACGGGCTTTTGAGAAATCTCCTTTCATAAGACAGGCAGGTTTCCTTAACAGAATGACTGTTTAAGACAAAATAAATAAATCAATTGTTAGCAAATAAATTATATGGAAAATGTTTTAGAGTAAGATGAAAGAATACTACTAAATCCATGAGGCATTAAGGTGTCAGGTTATTGTTCATATAGTGCTTACTTCTAATATTATCTTGGGCAGTGATGAAAGGAAAAAATAAGAGGAAGTTAAAGTATGCTTTTGACTCTCCTACAGTGTTTATCTTAGCCTCAAGTACATTTGCTCCTACATTTGGTAATAAGAGGATTTCATTCTACTTAACCTGTTACTTTATGTGAGAGCATGACCTGTTGCAACTTGCAGTACTTTTTTCCTTAACATTTCATATAAAGAAAATATCAAGAAACTAGATTCCAAAGTAAAAACAAAATTATTTTCCTAATTTTGGGTGACACTAGCAAATTAAAATCACAAAGAATGCAAGTGAGTTCCTAGATTGTTAGATCATTCAAGATAAAAAAAAAAGCTCACATATTAATAAGGAAATCTAATTTCTCAGTGCATGGGCTTGGTATCTATTCTGTCTGCCCTTAGACTTCTACACAGAGGGATTTAAATGAAAATTCTGTTGAGAATGGGAATTGTAAAATGAAATTTTAATATATATTTTTCATAAGTATATTCTGGCTTATAAAAACTATAGTACAGAGTTTAGTGTAATGTCTAAGCAAGGAAATAGATCAAACAAGCAACCAAAATTTAAAGAGTGGTTTAGCAGTCTTCTCAGTTTTCAAAGTAACTAAAATAGCAATAGCTTTTTAAAAAGAAGAAAACCAAATCATATCTGTAAATATAAACGTGACAGTCACTTCTTAGCAAGCTTCATGATTCATCCTGTTTAAGTATGTAAATTAACTTGAGAGTCTACATAGTGAAAATTAGTGATTTAGCAGATTAAAGTTAAAAATCAATTTAAGAAAACAAAAAGCAAATTCTAATTGAAATTATTTTCAGAACCTGACTTATACATTCAATAAATATTTGCTGTAGTTTGATGAATGAATTAAAGGATAAATAGATAAAGCAAGTCAAACAATAAAAATTGAGAATTCTTTGCTTATCTCAGAGAAACTTACAAAGATCAACCACATCTGTATAAGATGATTGTCATTTTTTGCATGCTGTATGATAATTAAAAACTAAATAATGATTAAATATGGCAAGGTAGCCAGGAATTGAAAATATACACAGTAAATTCTAAAAATTAAGTGATGTCAAGTCACACATATGGGTTACATATAAAAATAAGTGGAAGCAACTGGTCTGCTCTTGGAATTATTCTGTATTCTGATTTTAAAAATACCCTAGGGGTCTTAACTGAAAGGGGTAGGGGGAAGGTCGCCAACAAACGGCTGAGCTCACAATCCGTCCTGGGACCAGGCCGGGACATCCCCCTCCCCCAGAAAAAAAAAAAAATACCCTAAAAAGTACTTAGAAATGCAAAGATTTTATTATAATATGTATATTTCTTTTACCTTTGTTCCTATCAAATATATCATTCCATATATCTTCAATCTTTTATCATGTTGATAGAGACCATTAACACTTGTCTGCAGATATTTCTTTCCAAGTTTGTCCACACCTACTAATGGAACCAAATTGTAAAAAACAATAGAAAAGTTATTCCATGTCTGTTACTAATTTTTGATAAAGGCAATTGTGTGATTTTGAATAGAATTATATTAATCAGTTAAAACATCATTCCTGTAAAAAAAATCATGACGTAACATTTGCTACATATACTCAACAAATGTGGAGTAGGTCACACTTATGACATATATTTAGTTTTTTTTCAACATCAACTTTGCCCAAAAGGTTACTATAATTTAAATAAAAACGCTTATTTTTACAACTTTAATATTATATAGGAGTAAAAAGAGACTATACTCATACTAAGAAAATAACCGTGAAGAGAGTAAAATTAAATCAATAATGTATTTACTTCTAAATATCTAAGGATCTGAAATAATGAAGTCTAAAATGATTAATTTTAGCATTCTATCATAAATCTTGATATATTGCTGCTGGCTTCCTGCCATTTTACAAAATGCTTCTGAAAAGCATATCCATAAAGTGTCAAAAATGATGTTGAGATTATATTGTTATAGTCTGAAAATTATTCTAAATGTACTTTTTCAGACATAAACTGTACTTATACCTGTAAAGCATAAGCACACACATGTATGTACACACATATACATGTATGTCATAAAAATCAAAAAATGACTTAGATGGCAGAAGGAAAGAAACAGATATTAAGGATATGAATAACACAGGAAAACTAATTTAAATCATACACAATTTATTATGGAAAATAAGTAGCTGCCTGATCTGATACTTGTTTATCAATTAGAAAAATAAGGAAAACTACATTACCTAACATTTAAAAAAACAGCATTTAATACTTTCTAAAATTTCTTCATATACATTTGATACTCAAAACATATTAATAGTTTAGAAGTAAATGTCTTTAATTTTTGTTACCTTACATGCAGAAAATTTTTGTTTCAAATTTTAAGTGAAAAGAATACCCATTAACTCTTTAAAGTATTTGGGTCTATCAAATAGCATATCATTCAAAAATCTCATAAAAGAGGTTGTTTTTCATTGTGTTAAAATATGCATTAATACTGATTGATAAGGTAAGACAACATGGTACATTCATCCTTTATTTTGAAAGTTTAGGATTATTATGAATAATTAAGAGTATGAAGAAATATTTTATTAAAAATTTACCACTCTACTTCCCATTTAAAAACTCTACTTCCCATTTAAAATATAACTGTTTCTCAGTTATATTTTAGCGTCCTTCACTTTCCACATTGAACAAAAACTCTTCCAAACAACTTTGTTTTTACCCATGTGATTTCGGGTATATTCTCTGCTGATAGCACCAAAATTTTGCAATTTTCCTTTTCATTGCTATCTCTGGAAGCAAACTCTTTTGGTTTTTGATTAAGCAAACTCTTAATCCAGAAGGTTGGAAGAGTTAAAAATAGAAATATCATTGAAAAAAAGATGATACCAACATATGGAACAAACACCAGTAGTTTGATTTTAAAACAAGTTTAATGTATATTTTTGTATCCCTTTTTATTTATTATATTACTACTCTTTCCTCTAATAAAAATATGAATATTTGATATGCTTATACTGTTGGGTTGGTTACCCCCCTCCTTTATATATAAGCATATGTATCTATATAACCTTTCTATCTCAAACTAATAGGTTCCTATAGAAATACCTTTCTTTCTTTCCTTTCTCCCTACTTTCCTTCCTTTCTCCTTCCTTCCCCCTTATTTCTATTTCTTTCTTTTGTTCAGACTCCATCCTTGTTGATTAATGTATTAATTTCATAAGCCCATTCACTGAAACATGTATTCTTGAAAGGCAGCATGGTATAAATGGCTTTTTATTAACTGTTAAGATCAGACAGTTTACTCTCTCACTAGTCAGGCACTTCCCTTTCAATTTATACTGTCTGAGTCTCAGTTTTCTTATCTTTAAATAATAGTATCTATGTTATTATATTATCTTTATATTCTCTAATATTTTCTTATCTTTAAGCAATAAAAAATATCTATGTTGTGGCCTTCCCAGGTGGCACAGTAGGAAAGAATCTGCCTGCCAATACAGGAGACTTAAGAGACCTAGGTTTGATCCCTGGGTTGGGAAGATCCCCTGGAGTAGGAAATGGCAACCCACTCGAGTAATCTTGCCTGGGAAATGCTATGGACAGAGGTGCCTGGAGGTCTACAGTCCATGTGATTGCAAAAAGTTGGACCTTTAATAAGTGACACATATCTATGTTATAACTTCACTGGGAAATGAAAACTATTCTATGTAAAGTATTTATATATAAGTATATATAGAGATAGGTAGCTGTTAAAATTAGTTAAAATTATTATAAAGGATAAAAAGTAATTAGAAAACACTTTCCTTTGTATGGGAAATACGGCTGATTAAGGAGGAGGAGATGGTTGGATGACATCCCTGATTCAATGGACATGAGTTTCAGCAAACTCCAGGATATAGTGAAGGATAGGGAAGCCTGGTATGCTGCAGTCCATGGGGTTGCAAAGAGTCAGAAATGATTTAGTAACTGAATAACAAGGATAAAATATAAAGCTATAATATAAAATATACACCTTGAGGAAAACCAATAAAAATATTGTACTCAATATATCTCTTTGCTGTCTTATTTTATCAATATAACATTTTTGTTACTCTTCTTCTATCATAGCCCTTGGTTATGGAGTTTTTAAGCATATCAAATTCTATATCTCTAAGACCAAGCTTATTTCAAGGTATAGCTATGCTTGCTTTTTGTACCTAACTTGAAGGAATTAGATCTGTCTTCAAGTTATACATGATTAAGAAAAAATTATTCAAACTTATTTTAAAAACTGCAGGAAATTCTTGACTTCTTGAAATATATGAACCAATGGTTTGTGATATTGATTATTTTAGTAAAAGTAAAGGAGAATAAACATTTTTTAGTTAGCATAATACAACAAAGTTGAATTCAGTAAAATAATTTACCCTCTAGGTATTTCCATCCTGAAAGAATTATTGAAGGTTTTGATGTCAAACATTCATGTCCAACTCTGGATCAAATTTTAACCTTCATCAGTCTTTCCTAGTCAACAGTTATTTTTTCTTTCCTTTCATTCTTATTATTCCCTTTTAATCCTGAAGGATATTTATAGCCCTTGCTCAGGGCAGGTGAGAAACCATTAGGTAGTTTAAGTGAGCATTTAGAAATCTGTTAAAGCTTTACTTTTATCTTAAAGAGCAATGCAACAAAAAAGTATATGCTTCTTTGTATGTTGCTGCTGCTAAGTCACTTCAGTCATGTCCGACTCTGTGCGACTCCATAGACAGCAGCCCATCAGGCTTCCCGTCCCTGAGATTCTCCAGGCCAAGAATACTGGAGTGGGTTGCCATTTCCTTCTCCAATTCATGAAAGTGAAAAGTGAAAGTGAAGTCGCTCAGTCGTGCCTGACTCTTAGCGACCCCATGGACTGCAGCCCACCAGGCTCCTCCATCCATGGGATTTTCCAGGCAAGAGAACTGGAGTGGGTTGCCATTGCCTTCTCCGTCTTTGTATGTTACTAGGATATATATGGGGCTTCCCAGGTGGCTCAGTGGGAAAGAATCCACCCGCCAATGCAGGAGACGTAGAAGACCTGTGTTCAATACTTGGGAAGATCACATGGAAAAGTAAGTGGAAACCTACTCCAGTATTCTTGCCTGGAAAATTTTATGGACAGAGAAGCCTGGCAAACTACAGTCCCTGAGGTTGCAAAGAGCTGGACACAGCCAAGCATGTGTGTGTACACATACACACACACAACATATATGATATATATTTTTTCAAATCAGATTAGGCTATTATCCCCCTATAGATACTGGGGGGAGGGCTTGGCAGAAGAGAGACAAGTGACATATCTAGATTCCACTCCCATCAGCTTTTATTTTTATCTCTTATTTACTTTACTTTAGACTGTGTATGTGGCAGCAGTAGGTGGCTGGGGGAGCAGATCGAAATTTTTGGCAACCAAAATCTCTCTCACATCATAAAACCCCTAGACTTTAACTTCTACCACAGTGAACCTTCTTTAGAAAAGAAATTCTGCATGTTTAGCATGTTGTATCATAAAAAGACATTCTTCATCATGTCAGAATTAAAATTTGTCTTTTTTTCTTATAACTAATTTGGTGGAGCTGAATCATTTACAGTTTGTCAAGATTATTTCTCAGCCACTTTCTCATTTTTACAGACACAAATGTGGAGCACTCCTGATCTGCTGTCCTTTCCTCTTTAGCTGAAATATTTGTTGAAAAGATGAGAAAGGAAGGCATAATTTAGACAACAACTTAAGAATGTTCAATGTCCCCTTTTCTGCAATTGTATCTAAGAAAATAATTTCTATATGAAAAAGAATACATTCCTATTAGTTTCAAATAGAAAGCGCATATGCATGTGTGCTAAGTCGCTTCAGTCACTATTTCCACTTTTTCCCCATCTATTTGCCATGAGGTGATGGGACTGGATTCCATGATCTTAGTTTTTTGGATGTTGTGTTTTAAGGCAGCTTTTTCAGTCTCCTTTTTCACCCTGTCAAGAGGCTCTTTAGTTCCTCTTTGCTTTCTGCCATTAGAGTGGTATCATCTGCGTATATGAGGTTGCTGATATTTCTCCCGGCAATCTTGATTCCAGCTTGTGACTTATCCAGCCTGGCATTTCACATGATATACTCTGCATATAAGTTAAATAAGCAGGGTGATAATATACAGCCTTGACATACTCCTTTCCCAGTATTGAACCAGTCTGTTGTTCCATGTCCAGTTCTAACTCTTGCTTCTTGACCTGCATACAGGTTTCTTAGGAGGCAGGTAAAGTTGTCTGGTAGTCCCATCTCTTTAAGAATTTCCCACTTTATTGTGATCCACAGAGTCAAAGGCTTCCTCATAGTCAATAAAGCAGAAGTAGATTTTTTTTTAAATTGACTTGCTTTTCTATGATCCAGTGGATGCTGGCAATTTGATCTCCAGTTCCTCTATTTTTTCTAAATCCAGCTTGTATGTATGGGTGACCAAAACCATCCCAAAGAAAAATAAATGCAAAAAAGGCAAAATGGTTGATTGAAGAGGACTTACAAATAGCTGGGAAAAGAAGAGAAGTGAAAGGCAAAGGAGAAAGGGAAAGACATACCCAAGTGAATGCAGAGTTCCAGAGAATAACAAGGAGAGATAGGAAAGCCTTCTTAAGTGAATAACACAAAGAAATAGAGGAAAACAATAGAACAGGAAAGACTAGAGATCTCTTCAAGAAAATTGGAGATACCAAGGGAACATTTCATTTAAAGACGGGCACAAGAAAGGACAGAAATGGCAAGGATCTAACAGAAGCAGAAGACTCTAAGAAAAGGTGGCAAGATTAGACAGAAGAACTGTACTGTAAAGGTCTAACCACTATGGTGTGATCACTCACGTAGAGCCAGACATCCTGGGTGTGAAATCAAGTGGGCCTTAGAAAGCATTAGTGTGAACAAAACTAGTGGAGGTAAGGGACTTTAAAATCCTGAAAGATCTTCCTGTGAAAGTGCCATAGTCAATATACCAGCAAATTCGGATGTCAGCAGTGGTCACAAGGCTGGGAAAGCTCAGTTTTCATTCCGATCTCAAGTAAAAGCAATGCCAGAGAATGTTCAGACTGTCGTACACTTGTGCTCATTTCACATGCTAGCAAGGTAATGCTCAAAATCCTTCAAGCTAGACTTCAGCAGTACATGAACCAGGATTTCATTATCTCACTAGTGGAATTTATTTAATACTTTGGGAACTGTTAGGCTGGATGTACACTGAAGGTCCTTTTCAGTCCTGTGGTTGAAAGATGATGACCTTCATCACATCATTTATTTTTATGTTCAGAAATAATGCAGTGTCAAGCAGCCCTATTTATAAATGTGAGGAAGATGCTAGTTTAATTGAGTTTGAGCAGATTGGGCTCACCAATTCTGAAAGGTACCCTTATGTGTGTATCTGAATGTTCTGTTCACTCCCAGTCTTCCTAGGAACTACAGGCCCTTCAGAGCCATAGCTGGGGCTTGGAGATCTGTCTCAGAGAATCACTTCAGTTCAGTTCAGTTCAGTCGCTCGGTCGTGTCCGACTCTTTGCAACCCAATGAACTGCAGCACGCCAGGCCTCCCTGTCCATCACCAACTCCCGGACTTCACTCAGACTCATGTCCATCGAGTCGGTGATGCCATCCAGCCATCTCATCCACTGTCATCCCCTTATCCTCCTGCCCCCAATCCCTCCCAGCATCAGAGTCTTTTTCCAATGAGTCAGCTCTTCACCTGAGGTGGCCGAAGTATTGCAGTTTCAGCTTTAGCATCAGTCCTTCCAATGACCACCCAGGGCTGATCTCCTTCAGAATGGAGTGGTTGGATCTCCTTGCAGTCCAAGGGACTCTCAAGAGTCTTCTCCAACACCACAGTTCAAAAGCATCAATTCTTTGGTGTTCAGCTTTCTTTATAGTCCAACTCTCACATCCATACATGACCACCGGAAAAACCATAGCCTTGACTAGACAGACCTTTGTTGGCAAAGTAATGTCTCTGCTTTTCAATATGCTATCTAGGTTGGTCATAACTTTCCTTCCAAGGAGTAAGCGTCTTTTAATTTCATGGCTGCAGTCACCATCTGCAGTGATTTTGAAGCCCCCAAAAATCAAGTCTGACACTGTTTCCACTGTTTCCCCATCTGTTTCCCATGAAGTAATGGGGCCAGATGCCATAATCTTCGTTTTCTGAATGTTGAGCTTTAAGCCAACTTTTTCAGTCTCCTCTTTCACTTTC